>NW_027461847.1:867783-1195566 GCF_050947455.1 Rhinoderma darwinii | reverse complement strand
ACTTGGCCATATAGTAAAACACGCCCAGTTGTCCATTGAGAGACTCATTAGCATAAAGCTGAAATAGGTCATAACTCCGCCAAAAATGATCGTTTTTCTAAATAAAAAACACTGATGTAATCCACATTACAGCGCCGATCACATCACGTACAAGATAGGGCACTTATAATGTGGTGACAGAGCCTCTTTATTACTAGGACTACTGTTATCCACATTACATCGCCGATCACATCATGTACAAGATAGGGCACTTATAATGTGGTGACAGAGCCTCTTTATTACTAGGACCACTGTTATCCACATTACAGTGCCGATCACATCATGTACAATATAGGCCACTTATAATGTGGTGACAGAGCCTCTTTATTACTAGGACCACTGTTATCCACATTACAGCGCCGATCACATCACGTACAATATAGGCCACTTATAATGTGGTGACAGAGCCTCTTTATTACTAGGACCACTGTTATCTACATTACAGCACCGATCACATCATGTACAATATAGGCCACTTATAATGTGGTGACAGAGCCTCTTTATTACTAGGACCACTGTTATCCACATTACAGTGCCGATCACATCACGTACAATATAGGCCACTTATAATGTGGTGACAGAGCCTCTTTATTACTAGGACCACTGTTATCTACATTACAGCGCCGATCACATCATGTACAATATAGGCCACTTATAATGTGGTGACAGAGCCTCTTTATTACTAGGACCACTGTTATCCACATTACAGCGCCGATCACATCACGTACAATATAGGCCACTTATAATGTGGTGACAGAGCCTCTTTATTACTAGGACCACTGTTATCTACATTACAGCACCGATCACATCACGTACAATATAGGCCACTTATAATGTGGTGACAGAGCCTCTTTATTACTAGGACCACTGTTATCCACATTACAGCGCCGATCACATCACGTACAATATAGGCCACTTATAATGTGGTGACAGAGCCTCTTTATTACTAGGACCACTGTTATCTACATTACAGCGCCGATCACATCATGTACAATATAGGCCACTTATAATGTGGTGACAGAGCCTCTTTATTACTAGGACCACTGTTATCCACATTACAGCGCCGATCACATCACGTACAATATAGGCCACTTATAATGTGGTGACAGAGCCTCTTTATTACTAGGACCACTGTTATCTACATTACAGCGCCGATCACATCATGTACAATATAGGCCACTTATAATGTGGTGACAGAGCCTCTTTATTACTAGGACCACTGTTATCCACATTACAGCGCCGATCACATCATGTACAATATCGGCCACTTATAATGTGGTGACAGAGCCTCTTTATTACTAGGACCACTGTTATCTACATTACAGCGCCGATCACATCATGTACAATATAGGCCACTTATAATGTGGTGACAGAGCCTCTTTATTACTAGGACCACTGTTATCCACATTACAGCGCCGATCACATCACGTACAATATAGGCCACTTATAATGTGGTGACAGAGCCTCTTTATTACTAGGACCACTGTTATCTACATTACAGCGCCGATCACATCATGTACAATATAGGCCACTTATAATGTGGTGACAGAGCCTCTTTATTACTAGGACCACTGTTATCCACATTACAGCGCCGATCACATCATGTACAATATAGGCCACTTATAATGTGGTGACAGAGCCTCTTTATTACTAGGACCACTGTTATCCACATTACAGCGCCGATCACATCACGTACAATATAGGCCACTTATAATGTGGTGACAGAGCCTCTTTATTACTAGGACCACTGTTATCTACATTACAGCGCCGATCACATCATGTACAATATAGGCCACTTATAATGTGGTGACAGAGCCTCTTTATTACTAGGACCACTGTTATCCACATTACAGCGCCGATCACATCATGTACAATATAGGGCACTTATAATGTGGTGACAGAGCCTCTTTATTACTAGGACCACTGTTATCCACATTACAGCGCCGATCACATCACGTACAATATAGGGCACTTATAATGTGGTGACAGAGCCTCTTTATTACTAGGACCACTGTTATCCACATTACAGCGCCGATCACATCACGTACAATATAGGGCACTTATAATGTGGTGACAGAGCCTCTTTATTACTAGGACCACTGTAATCCACATTACAGCGCCGATCACATTATGTAGAAGATAGGGCACTTATAATGTGGTGACAGAGCCTCTTTATTACTAGGACCACTGTTATCCACATTACAGCACCGATCACATCACGTACAATATAGGGCACTTATAATGTGGTGACAGAGCCGCTTTATTACTAGGACCACTGTTATCCACATTACAGCGCCGATCACATCACGTACAATATAGGGCACTTATAATGTGGTGACAGAGCCTCTACAAGCGCTTTATTTCGGCCTTTCTTCTTGGAGGTTCTCAATTCTCACAAATGAAGGGGTTGTCCAGGTTTTGAGGAAAAAAAACAGAGACTGGCGGGAGACCACAGGGTCATCGGCGCTGGAGCAGCGGGGAATTTCCAGGGGACTATGGGCTTTTTTTTATTTTACCATACACGCAGCTGTCCAATTTTTTGGGGTGCAGATAAATGTCAGTCATGAGGTGTCGTAAAGAAGAGAAACGTCACAAGTCATTTATTATGTACAATGTTCCTCATGACACTAATAATAAATCTCTTCCAATATCTCCGCTCACTGGTAATGGTAGTTGTAATATTTCCTATACGAGCTCCTGGGTGGCTCATGGCAACGCTGCTCTGTTGTCATGGTTATTACCGGCTTCAGCTGCGGCCTAGTAGAGGACAGCGGGGGATCTCCAGAACGGCGCCATTCAGGTGACATATCGGGGGCAGGTAGAGCGCCATAACTCTGATCAGAAGCCGACATCTCAGTGTTAGAGGGTAAATCAGACGTCCGGGGACTATAACAAGAAGACGCCAGGACATGTCCACAGGGGAGATAATAAAAGCTCTGGATTATGGGGACACTCCTGCAGGAGAGCGGTTTTATCTTATCTGGATCTGAGTGAAGCTGCACAAGGACCTGCGATCCCTCCATTTCTGCAGACGCCGGAGCTTCAGGACCTCCCAGTGACGTCACTATTCAGCAGTTCCATGACTCTGGGGGTGACAATCACTCCATGGAAACGAGGACGAGGGGACGGCAGCGGCGTCCAGACCAGAGGACCGAGCAGCCCCTCCATCAAGTCCTCCCGTGTGACAGACCCTCCTGCTTCTGCATTAGGAGGCAGGAGACGTCAGTACAGCAAACGGCCGAGCCCTGAACAGAAAGACGTCACCCAGATACCGCAGCGGAGGATTCAGGAGCGCTGGGAAGTCTTCATCTGTGGCCGGAGGTTTCCTGTAAGACAGGTGAGAGCGGGGGTGGAGCTTCACACCTGTCCGCCCACTGGTTTACCCACAATTCTCCTTGTCTTTACCCCTCTCACCTGCTCACTTATAGGGTATGTTCACACGGCGGGGGTCCGTAACGGCTGAAATTACGGGGATGTTTCAGCCTGAAAACATCCCCGTAATTTCAGCCGTACCGGCATGTGCAGGCGCTTGAACGCCGCGTCAATTACGGCCGTAATTAGCGCTGCTATTCATTGGAGTCAATGAATAGCGGCTCCAATTACGGCCAAAGAAGTGACAGGTCACTTCTTTGACGCGGGCGTCTATTTACGCGCCGTCTTTTGACAGCGGCGCGTAAATATACGCCTCATGTGAACAGACAAACGTCTGCCCATTGCTTTCAATGGGCAGATGTTTGTCAGCGCTATTGAGGCGCTATTTTCAGACGTAATTCGGGGCAAAAACGCCCGAATTACGTCCGTAAATAGGCCGTGTGAACATACCCATAGGGTCTATCTGCTTTATACACCCCTGTCCATATACTCTATTACACCACATGGCCGTCATTACACAGAGCAGCCCCCCCTCCCCCGCAGCCACGCTGTATATATGTTGTGTATATAATGTTCATATGTCTACAGCTTGTGTGTTAATATAAACATAGAGTGTAATTCCTTTAATCCGGCATCCAATAATCCAGACACTCTGATAATTCAGCACTTGTTTCTAGCACAGAACTGCAATATAAACCCACAAATCAAGGAGCACTGTGTGTGGGGATCCCCCAATTATTATACTGGAGCAGGATCATGTAATACCCAAGTCTCCACCAAAAGTAAACAATGGAGGTTGGGAGCCAAAGGGGCCCTAACCATTTGTCAGTACAGGGCCCAGATACCACTAATGGCCGCTCTGGTCTGGGGTCTTAATTGAATTTGGGGTCTAGTCAGGGGTCTGAATATATTCAGGTGTCTGGTCTAGAGACCGTATTAATATCGGGGTCTGAATTAATTTAGGGCTCTGGTCTGGGGTCTGAATTTAATTTTGGGGTCTGACATCTGACAGATTTTTATCCAATGTAAGTAAAAAAAATAATTACATTACTATTCAATGACAGCAAGCAGAGATCTTAAAATCGTAAGGAAATAATACAGAAAGTATATTGAAAAATGTTATATCTTTCCTTTATACAAAAAATTATTTTTATTCGCAGAAACTGGAATAGCCCTTTAACCCTTTAAGGACCAGACTGATTTTCGTTCAAAGAGTTATAACTTTTTTTTATTTTTTCGTTGACACGGCCATGTGTGGGTTTCATTTTTACGGGACAAGTTGTACTTTCTAATGGTGCTATTTAACCCCTTCCCGCATTTGTCGTAAGTCTACGACATGGAAAGCCAGTGCTTCCCGCAAAATGTCGTATACTTATGCCAAATGTTTGGCACCGGCTCAGAAGCTGAGTCGGTGCCATCATCCCCAGATTTCAGCTGTATCTGACAGCTGACATCCTGCTGTAACGGCGGGACCGAAGTTAACTTCGATCCCCGACATTAACCCCTTAAATGCAGCCGTCAAAAGCGATGGCTACATTAAAGGTGTTTGCATCTCATCGACACCCCAGCAATGAAATCGCTGGGGTGTCGGTGGCTGCAATGGCAACCGGAGGCCTAATAGTGGCCTCACGGTGTGCCTAGCACGGAAAACTTCCAGCCCCTGCCCGGAGGCGTGGCCTGAAAGGCCTCCGTAGCTGCCGGCAAGATGGCGCCGACTCAGGAGATGAGCCGGCGCCATCAGCGGTGGATATCAGCTTTATGTTACAGCTGACATCCACATGTAACGGCAGGAACCGGAGCTAGCTCCGATCCCTGCCATTAACCCCTCAGATGCAGCGATCGGATCCGATCGCTGGATCTTTGTGGTTGCTAGCAGATTGGCAGCTGTGCCCTGCAATCGCACAACTGCTGACTGCTACTATGACACCAGGAGACCTAACAATGGCCTCCTGTTTGCCATTACGGAAGCCGATTAGGCCCCGCTCGGAGGCGAAGCCTACTCGGCTTGCTGTCAGTGAATGACTGACAGATCTAATACATTGCACTACGTAGTTAGTGCAATGTATTAGAAAAAAAAATCTGACAGTTGGACCTTAAAGTAAAGTGTAAAAAAATGTGAAAAAAAGTTGTAAAAAATATAATAAAAGTTGTAAAACATAAAAAAGTTCTATAAATGAGGTATCGCTGGAATCGTACCGACCCTCAGAATAAAGTTAACAGGTAATTTATAACGCATGGTGAACGCTGTATAAAAAAAACCTAAAAAAACTATGGCAGAATTGCTGTTTCTTTGTTTACCTGGCCTCTCAAAAAATAGGATAAAAGGTGATCAAAAAGTCGCATCTACCCCAAAATGGTACCAATAATAACTACAGCTCGTCCCGCAACAACCCAGCCCTCATACCGCTACGTCTATGAAAAAATAAAATTAGTTATGGCTCCAATAAGTCAGGAAATAAAAACATGCAGTTGTGCCCGAGGGGAACATTTCTTCTGTTTCAAGACACGATTTATCAGGGCCCTCAAATTAGGGAACCAGGAAGCGGAGGGCCCAAACATATCTGCTGGAAGCGACGGTGCCCGTATTATACCAGGACAACACTTCACAGCAAAATTCCCCAAACTGCAAAGGTGCGGAGTGTGGACCAAAAGGGGCATAAGAAATGACACCATATATCAGTGCGACACCGGCCTGTGCAGAAAGGATTGTGTCACAGCGTAACACACATCTATGGATTATTTTATAGTTTTTTTTACCCCATTATTATGCCACCTGACTATGTCCCTGATGTACTCTGCCCAGCTCACATATGCCCCACATTATAAATGGAAACACCAGATCAAACAAATCTACTACCAAGCAAAATCTACGCTTCAAAAGCCAAATGGCGCTCCCACCCATCTGAGCCCTACAGTGTGCCCAAACAGCAGTTTACTTCCACATATATGGTGCCGCCATACCCGGGAGAACCCTTTTAACAATTTTTGGTGTGTGTGTCTCCAGTGGCATAAGCTGGGCACGACATACTTGCCACTGAATTGGCAATTCTGGGGAAAAATTTGTATTTTTACTTTGCACCTTCCGCAGCACATTTATTTATGGAAAAAACCTGTGGGGTGAAAATGCTCACTACACCCCTTACTAAATGCCTTGAGGGGTGTAGTTTCTAAAATGGGGTCACTTCTGGGGGGTTTATTTTATTATTTCCCATCTGAGCCTCTGCAGTTGTGAACCAATTCTGTGTAAATCACCAAATTAGGCCTCAATTTCGCATGGTACTCTCTCAATGAGCCCTGTCAAATGTCCAGGCAAAAGATTAGAGCCCCATGTAGGGTGATTCTAAAACCGGGAAACACTGCATAATAATTAGAGAGCTGTCTTGTTATGGTGGCACAAGCTGGGCACCACATATTGGCATATCTATGGAAAAAAATCCCATTTTCACTCTGCAACATCGAGTGAACACTAATTGATGCAAAACAGCTGCAGGGTTAACATGCTCACTACACCCCTAGGTAAATGCATTGAGGGGTGTAGTTTCCAAAATGGGGATCCCTTTTGGGGGGTTTCCACTGTTTTGGTCCCACAGGGGTTTTGCAAATGCGACATAGCGACCAGAAACCAATCCAGCAAAATGAGTTTATAACCACATATGGGGTATTGCCGTACTCGGGAGAAATTGCTTTACAAATTTTGCGCTGCTTTTTCTCCTTCAGTTCTTGTGGAAATTAGAAAAAATTAGCTAAACCTACATTTTCTTTGAAAGAATGTAGATTTTCATTTTCACGGCCTGCTTCCAATAATTTCTGTAAAAAACCTGCAGTGTCAAAATGCTCACTATACCCCTAGATAATTTCCTCAAGGGGTGCAGTTTCCAAAATGGGGCCACTTGTGGGGGGTTTCCACTGTTTTGGTCCCTCAGGGGCTTTGCAAATGTGACATGGCCTCCGCAAACCATTCCTGCTAAATTTGAGCTCCAAAAGTCAAATATCGCTCTTTCCCTTCTAAGCCCTGCCGTGTGTCCAAACAACCGTTTATTACCACATGTGGGGTATTGTTTTACTCGGGAGAAATCGCTTTACAAATGTTGCGGTGCTTTTTCTCCTTTAGTCCTTTTGGAAATAAAAAAAAATTAGCTAAACCTACATTTTATTTGAAAGAATGTAGATTTGCATTTTCACAGCCTACTTCCAAAAAATGTCTGCAAAAAAACTGTCCGGTCAAAATGCTCACTATACCCCTAAATAAATTCCTTCGAGGGGTGTAGTTTCCCAAATGGGGTCACTTTTGGGGGATTTCCACTGTTTTGGTACCACAAGAGCCCTTCAAAACTGACATGAAGCCTAAAATATATTCTAATAAAAAGGAGACCCCAAAATCCGCTAGGTGCTCCTTTGCTTCGGAGGCCGGTGCTTCAGTCCAGTATCGCACTAGGACCACATGTGGGATATTTCCTAAAACTGCAGAACCTGGGCAATAAATATTGAGTTGCATTTCTCTGGTTAAACTTTGTGTTACAAAAAAAATGGATTCAAAATTAATTTCTGCAACAACAAAAAATTTTGTTTGTAAATTTCACCTCTACTTTTGTTTAATTCCTGTGAAACGTCTAAAGGGTTAAGAAACTTTCTAAATGCTGTTTTGAATACTTTGAGGGGTGCAGTTTTTAAAATGACATATGGGGGATGTTAATTAGCAATAATTGTGTGTGGTATTACTATCTGTCTTACAAGCAGATACATTTAAATTTAGAAAAATGCTAATTTATATACTGTATGTATCGAGCAAATATTGCCAGTAACATAAAGTACAATGTGTCACGAGAAAACAATCTCAGAATCGCTTGGATAGGTAAAAGCATTCCAAAGTTATTACCACATAAAGGGAAACATGTCATATTTGAAAAATGAGGCTCTGTCAGGAAGGTCAAAAGTGGCTAAAGAGGGAAGGGGTTAATATTATGTGTGATGTACTGGAAAGCTGGAAACATTTTTTTTAGAATGGAGTGGAATTGGAAAAAAACAGCAGGCCGGCATTTTCTTATGGATTTCGTTTATACGGTGTTGACTGTACAGTGAAAGTGACGTGTTACCTTTATTCTGAGGGTCAGTGCGATCGCGGTGATACCAAATTTATATTGTTTTCGTTATGTTTTATTACCTTTAAAAAAAATACAATGTTTGAAAAAAATATTTGCACCAAATTGTGACCCCCATAATAACGTTTTTTATATTTCTGTGTACAGGGCTGTGTAAGGCGTCTTTTTGTACGTGGAAAGATGTGGTTTTTATTGATACCATTTTGGGGAATATCGGGCATTTCAAACACTTCATTCAGTTTTGTGGGCGGTTGTAGTGGCAAAAAAACAGCGATTCAGACATTTTTAAATCTTTTTTCACGCTACGGCGTTCACCGTATTGGATAAATATTTTTATATTATTATAGCTTGGGTATTTTCGGACGCAGGGATACCTAATGTGTTTATGTTTATTTTTATATTGTGATCTAGGGAATTATTTTTATTGTTTTTTAGCCCCTCTAGAGGATTTGTACCTGCGATCATTGGATCGCTTGTGCCATAGACTGCAATATCACAGTATTGCAGTCTATGGTGAAATCAGTGCTTCGTTATTGAGACCTGCCACAGGAAGGTCCTAATAGCAATCTTCCTATAGCGGGGCTGGGAGCGTTCACAAGGCGGCCAGCTGCTAGAGGAACACACCGGCTCCCGCCATCTTGCCGCGTGTGAGCCGGTGTTACACAGCAGAGACCCAGCGGCTATGACGCCCGCTCTGCTTCTGAGCAGGCGCCATATTTAAATACCCTTTCCTTTACATAAATAGCCAGTGCAGCGACAGGAAAGGGTTAACAGGAAATAACTCCGAAGCAAAACGTTCTTCTTTTCTGCCCCCCTTCAGCCCCCGTAGCATTGATTTGATCACATCTCTATATACATAGTAAATCTGTCTAGTTATGAAGTGATATGTCACCTCACCATACTGTAGCGTTACATTACTGAGCAGTCTTGCCATTCAGGAGGGTGGACAATTTGGGTGACAACAGTTGTCTGGGTTTTCTCTGGGCAGATATACAGAAGTGTCCTTCCTTATCTTATGTCTTCGGCCCCGTGCACACGACCGTATTTTTCATCCGTAATTACGGACCCATTCATTTCTATTGGCCACGGAAACCTTTCTGTATTTTTGCTGAAAAAATGATAGAACCTGCCACTCTCCCATAGAAGCCTATGGGCGCTTCCGTATATACGGACGGCTACCGATGTGTATCCGTAAACCGTCCGTATTTACAGAAGCGTTGCTAAGCAACATGTTGGTGACATCATTTGCAGCCTCCCTTTTTTTTACATATCCGTATATACGGATCAAATACGGATGCACTACAGACCATATTTGCGGATACCGTTCCATATATATACGGATACGTTACGGATGACTACGGATTCGTATTTACAGACAGTATTTACGGATAGATGAAAATACGGTCATGTGCATGGGGCCTAACCCGAGATGTATGGCGCGAGATGTTAAACGAAGATGTAAAATAAAGTATTTACTCGGACGGATGCCATATGTCGCCCATAGACTCCCATGTTAAAAACAAGTGTACGTTGCTTTTTTTTGCTAGATGGCACGAGATTGTATTGAATTGGTATTATGATACATTGTATAACTTGATGCAAGTTAGGGGTTAACACATCTGTAAGGCCCAGTTCACACAGTTTTTTGATGCGGAAACCGTATCAGATTTAGTGTCAAAAAAAGGCCCAAACCGCCTTCCATTGAATTCAATGGGAGGTGGAGGCGTTTTTTTTTCCGCGGCGGATTTCAGCCGCTCGTGTTACAAGAAAGCGGCATGCTCTTTCTTGCCGCGGTTCCGCCTCTGACATCCCATTGAAATCGATGGAAGGCAGAGAAAGCGTTTTTCGAGCCGTTTTTTACCTGAAAAATGCAGCGAAAAAGGCCACGAAAATAGCGGCAAGAATTTGCAGGCAGATTTTCCATTCCTGAATGAATTTTGAGGCAGATTTTTCTAACTGAGAATTATTATTTTTATTTACAATCTATTTACGGGTTTTTCTTCCCTTTTTAGAGATGACGTGTCTTCATATGATGTCATCAGTCCTACTCCTATGTGGTGAACAGGTAAGAGGTAGGTGACTATTTAATATGAATGTATTGTCTGCGTTATTCACATAGAGTATATATGTATACTGCTACACATGGCCGGACGTGTTGCACCCATAAAATGGCGTAATCAGGAAAGATTGGTGACATATTTAGGAATGAATGACTCTCTTTTATGGACAGTTGTAGACACATGAAGGATTTTTGTGGGAATGATCTTCTACATGGGGAATAATGCCGGGGTTGCAGATATCTTCTAATGTCCGCCCCTTACATGAAGAGAGTCTCTATAGTGAGACATATGAGAATGCGTGTACGATTGGGAGCAGATCCCATCTACAGCCCCCATATCCTTCCAAATCACTTTACTGCATCATGGGAAATACCTATTTTTGTTGGCAGCTTTGCCCATGAAGGAACTTTATGCTTTAGGTTGGGGCTACATGGGAATTTCTAATCATGTGCAACACAAATGCCTACTAGTACTACAGGGGCTCAGCAAATGTGACATGGCGCCCAGAAACCATTCCAAACTCCAAATGGTGCTCCTTCCATTCTGAGCCCTACCGTGTGTCCAAACAGATGTTTATGACCACATGTGGGGTATTGTTTTACTCGGGAGAAATTGTTTAACAAATGTTGCGGTGCTTTTTCTCCTTTAGTCCTTGTGGAAATGAAAAAAAAATAGCTAAACCTACATTTTCTTTGAAAAAATTAAGATTTTCATTTTTACAGCCTACTTCCAATAAGTTCTGTAAAACGCCTGTAGGGTCAAACTGCTCACTGTACCCCTAGATAATTTCCTCATGGGGTGTAGTTTCCAAAATGGGGTCACTTGTGGGGGTTTCCACTGTTTTGTCCCCCCAGGGGCTTTGCAAATGCGACATGGCCTCCGCAAACCATTCCTGCTAAATTTGAGCTCCAAGAGCCAAATGGCGCTCTTTCCCTTCTAAGCCCTGCCATGTGTCCAAACAACCATTTATTACCACATGTGGGGTACTGTTTTACTCGGGAGAAATTGCTCTACAAATGTTGTGGTGCTTTTTCTACTTTAGTTCTTTTGGAAATGAAAAAAAATTAGCTAAACCTACATTTTATTTGAAAAAATGTAGATTTTCATTTTCATGGCTTAGTTCCAAAAATTTTTGCAAAAAAACTGGCAGGTCAAAATGCTTGCTACACCCCTAAATAAATTCCTCGAAGGGTGTAGTTTCCCAAATGGGGTCACTTTTGGGGGGTTTCCACTGTTTTAGTTCCACAAGAGCCCTTCAAAGCTGACATGGTGCCTAAAATATATTCTAATAAAAAGGAGGCCCAAAATCCACCAGGTGCTACTTTGCTTCTGAGGCCGGTGCTTCAGTCCAGTAGCACGCTACGGCTACATGTGGGATATTTCCTAAAACTGCAGAACCTGGGCAATAAATATTGTGTGGCATTTCTCTGGTAAAAGCTTCTGTGGTACAAAAAAAATGGATTCAAAATGAATTTCTGGAAAAAAATAATGAACTTTGTAAATTTCACCTCTAGTTTGCCTTAATTCCTGTGAAATGTCTAAAGGGTTAAGAAACTTTCTAAATGCTGTTTTGAATACTTTGAGGGGTGCAGTTTTTAAAATGGGGTGACTTATTGGGGGTTTCTAATATCTAAAAGCCAATGACCTCAAAGCCGCTTCACAACTGAACTGGCCCCTGTAAAAATAGCCTTTTGAAATTTTCTTGAAAATGTGAGAAATTGCTGCTAAAGTTCTAAGCCTTGTAACGTCCTAGAAAAATAAAAGGATGTTCAAAAAACGATGCCAATCTAAAGTAGACATATGGGGGATGTTAATTAGCAACATTTTTGTGTTTATAACTGCCTGTCTTACAAGCAGATACATTTAAATTGAGAAAAATGCTAATTTTTGCCTTTTTTCGCAAAATTTTGGTGTTTTTCACAATTAAATACTGAATGTATCGGGCAAATTTTGCCAATAACATAAAGTCCAATGTGTCCCGAGAAAACAATCTCAGAATCGCTTGGATAGGTAAAAGCATTCCGGAGTTATTACCACATAAATTGAAACATGTCAGATTTGAAAAATGAGGCTCTGTCAGGAAGGTCAAAAGTGGCCACAGCAGGAAGGGGTTAAAGAGGCTCTGTCACCACATTATAAGTGCCCTATCTCATACATAAGGAGATCGGCGCTGTAATGTAGGTGACAGTAATGCTTTCTATTAAACAAAACGATCTATTTTCACCACTTTATTAGCGATTTTAGATTTATGCTAATGAGTGTCTTAATGCCCAAGTGGGTGTATTTTTACTTCAGACCAAGTGGGCGTTGTACAGGGGAGTGTATGACGCTGACCAATCAGCGTCATGCACTCCTCTCCATTCATTTAGGCAGCGCATAGGGATCCTTTTAGATCGCTATGTGCTGTCTTATACTAACACATTAACAATACTGAAGTGTTTAGACAGTGAAGAGACATTCCACGGGATGTCTATTCACAATCTCTGCACTTCGTTAATTTGTCTATGGTAGTTACAGCAGAGCACAGCGTAATCTCGCGAGATTACGCTGTAGATGACAGGTTACAACGAGATGTTGCCCTAGAAAAGGGCCAAAACAAAGAGAGACCTAAAGAGGCCAAAATAAATGGTACCCAAATGAGGACCATAGAAATGGTGCCCGAGAAAGGACCATATAAATAGTGCCCGAGGACCATTGAAATGGTGCCTGTGTGTGGCCAAAAACAGATGATGCCCTAGAAAAGGGCCAAAACAAAGAGAGCCCTAAAGAGGCCAAATAAATGGTACCTAGATGAAGACCATAGAAATGGTGCCCGAGAAAGGACCATATAAATAGTGCCCGAGGACCATTGAAATGGTGCCTGTGTGTGGCCAAAAACAGATGATGCCCTAGAAAAGGGCCAAAACAAAGAGAGCCCTAAAGAGGCCAAATAAATGGTACCTAGATGAAGACCATAGAAATGGTGCCAAGGAAAGGACCATATAAATAGTGCCCGAGGACCACTGAAATGGTGCCTGCGTGTGGCCAAAAACAGATGATGGCCTAGAAAAGGGTCAGAACAAATAGAGCCCTAAAGAGGCTAAAATAAATGGTAATGGATGAGTATAATATAGTGAGTGTGGGTAGGTTTGTGTAAAATGGAAGTGTGTTATTTAGTGAGTGCAAATAAGTATATAATAGATGAGTGTAAATTAGTGAGTTTGGGTAGGTATATAATGTATGAGTGTAATATAATGAGTGCAGGTAGGTATATAATGTATGAGTGTAATATAGTGAGTGCAGGTAGGTATATAATATATGAGTGTAATATAATGAGTGCAGGTAGGTATATAATGGATGAGTGTAATATAATGAGTGCAGGTAGGTATATAATGGATGAGTGTAATATAATGAGTGCAGGTAGGTATATAATGGATGAGTGTAATATAATGAGTGCAGGTAGGTATATAATGCATGAGTGTAATATAATGAGTGCAGGTAGGTATATAATGGATGAGTGTAATATAATGAGTGCAGGTAGGTATATAATGGATGAGTGTAATATAATGAGTGCAGGTAGGTATATAATGGATGAGTGTAATATAATGAGTGCAGGTAGGTATATAATGTATGAGTGTAATATAGTGAGTGCAGGTAGGTATATAATGGATGAGTGTAATATAATAAGTGCAGGTAGGCATATAATGTATGAGTGTAATATAGTGAGTGCAGGTAGGTATATAATGGATGAGTGTAATATAATGAGTGCAGGTAGGTATATAATGTATGAGTGTAATATAATGAGTGCAGGTAGGTATATAATGTATGAGTGTAATATAGTGAGTGCAGGTAGGTATATAATGGATGAGTGTAATATAATGAGTGCAGGTAGGTATATAATATATGAGTGTAATATAGTGAGTGCAGGTAGGTATATAATGGATGAGTGTAATATAGTGAGTGCAGGTAGGTATATAATGGATGAGTGTAATATAGTGAGTGCCGGTATGTATATAATGGATGAGTGTAATATAGTGAGTGCAGGTAGGTATATAATGTATGAGTGTAATATAATGAGTGCAGGTAGGTATATAATGGATGAGTGTAATATAGTGAGTGCAGGTATGTATATAATGTATGAGTGTAATATAATGAGTGCAGGTAGGTATATAATGGATGAGTGTAATATAATGAGTGCAGGTAGGTATATAATGTATGAGTGTAATATAATGAGTGCAGGTAGGTATATAATGGATGAGTGTAATATAATGAGTGCAGGTAGGTATATAATGTATGAGTGTAATATAATGAGTGCAGGTAGGTATATAATGGATGAGTGTAATATAGTGAGTGCAGGTAGGTATATAATGTATGAGTGTAATATAATGAGTGCAGGTAGGTATATAATGTATGAGTGTAATATAGTGAGTGCAGGTAGGTATATAATGGATGAGTGTAATATAGTGAGTGCAGGTTGGTATATAATGTATGAGTGTAATATAGTGAGTGCAAGGAGGTATATAATGTATGTGTGTAATATAATGAGTGCAGGTAGGTATATAATGGATGAGTGTAATATAGTGAGTGCAGGTAGGTATATAATGTATGAGTGTAATATAATGAGTGCAGGTAGGTATATAATGGATGAGTGTAATATAGTGAGTGCCGGTATGTATATAATGGATGAGTGTAATATAGTGAGTGCAGGTAGGTATATAATGTATGAGTGTAATATAGTGAGTGCAGATAGGTAGGTATATAATGTATGAGTGTAATATAATGAGTGCAGGTAGGTATATAATGTATGAGTGTAATATAATGAGTGCAGGTAGGTATATAATGGATGAGTGTAATATAATGAGTGCAGGTAGGTATATAATGGATGAGTGTAATATAATGAGTGCAGGTAGGTATATAATGGATGAGTGTAATATAATGAGTGCAGGTAGGTATATAATGGATGAGTGTAATATAGTGAGTGCAGGTTGGTATATAATGTATGAGTGTAATATAGTGAGTGCAAGGAGGTATATAATGTATGTGTGTAATATAATGAGTGCAGGTAGGTATATAATGGATGAGTGTAATATAGTGAGTGCAGGTAGGTATATAATGTATGAGTGTAATATAATGAGTGCAGGTAGGTATATAATGGATGAGTGTAATATAGTGAGTGCCGGTATGTATATAATGGATGAGTGTAATATAGTGAGTGCAGGTAGGTATATAATGTATGAGTGTAATATAGTGAGTGCAGATAGGTAGGTATATAATGTATGAGTGTAATATAATGAGTGCAGGTAGGTATATAATGTATGAGTGTAATATAATGAGTGCAGGTAGGTATATAATGGATGAGTGTAATATAATGAGTGCAGGTAGGTATATAATGGATGAGTGTAATATAATGAGTGCAGGTAGGTATATAATGTATGAGTGTAATATAGTGAGTGCAGGTAGGTATATAATGGATGAGTGTAATATAGTGAGTGCAGGTTGGTATATAATGTATGAGTGTAATATAGTGAGTGCAAGGAGGTATATAATGTATGTGTGTAATATAATGAGTGCAGGTAGGTATATAATGGATGAGTGTAATATAGTGAGTGCAGGTAGGTATATAATGTATGAGTGTAATATAATGAGTGCAGGTAGGTATATAATGGATGAGTGTAATATAGTGAGTGCCGGTATGTATATAATGGATGAGTGTAATATAGTGAGTGCAGGTAGGTATATAATGTATGAGTGTAATATAGTGAGTGCAGATAGGTAGGTATATAATGTATGAGTGTAATATAATGAGTGCAGGTAGGTATATAATGTATGAGTGTAATATAATGAGTGCAGATAGGTATATAATGTATGAGTGTAATATAGTGAGTGCAGGTAGGTATATAATGTGTGAGTGTAATATAATGAGTGCAGGTAGGTATATAATGGATGAGTGTAATATAATGAGTGCAGGTAGGTATATAATGTATGAGTGTAATATAGTGAGTGCAGGTAGGTATATAATGTATGAGTGTAATATAATGAGTGCAGGTAGGTATATAATGGATGAGTGTAATATAGTGAGTGCAGGTAGGTATATAATGTATGAGTGTAATATAGTGAGTGCAGGTAGGTATATAATGTATGAGTGTAATATAATGAGTGCAGGTAGGTATATAATGTATGAGTGTAATATAATGAGTGCAGGTAGGTATATAATGGATGAGTGTAATATAGTGAGTGCAGGTAGGTATATAATGGATGAGTGTAATATAGTGAGTGCCGGTATGTATATAATGGATGAGTGTAATATAGTGAGTGCAGGTAGGTATATAATGTATGAGTGTAATATAATGAGTGCAGGTAGGTATATAATGGATGAGTGTAATATAATGAGTGCAGGTAGGTATATAATGGATGAGTGTAATATAATGAGTGCAGGTAGGTATATAATGGATGAGTGTAATATAATGAGTGCAGGTAGGTATATAATGGATGAGTGTAATATAGTGAGTGCCGGTATGTATATAATGGATGAGTGTAATATAGTGAGTGCAGGTAGGTATATAATGTGTGAGTGTAATATAATGAGTGCAGGTAGGTATATAATGGATGAGTGTAATATAATGAGTGCAGGTAGGTATATAATGGATGAGTGTAATATAGTGAGTGCAGGTAGGTATATAATGGATGAGTGTAATATAATGAGTGCAGGTAGGTATATAATGGATGAGTGTAATATAATGATTGCAGGTAGGTAGGTATATAATGTATGAGTGTAATATAATGAGTGCAGGTAGGTATATAATGTATGAGTGTAATATAATGAGTGCAGGTAGGTATATAATGTATGAGTGTAATATAATGAGTGCAGGTAGGTATATAATGGATGAGTGTAATATAGTGAGTGCAGGTAGGTATATAATGTATGAGTGTAATATAATGAGTGCAGGTAGGTATATAATGGATGAGTGTAATATAATGATTGCAGGTAGGTATATAATGGATGAGTGTAATATAATGAGTATACGTAGGTATATAATGGATGAGTGTAATATGATTGCAGGTAGGTAGGTATATAATGTATGAGTGTAATATAATGAGTGCAGGTAGGTATATAATGTATGAGTGTAATATAATGAGTGCAGGTAGGTATATAATGGATGAGTGTAATATAGTGAGTGCAGGTAGGTATATAATGTATGAGTGTAATATAATGAGTGCAGGTAGGTATATAATGGATGAGTGTAATATAATGATTGCAGGTAGGTAGGTATATAATGTATGAGTGTAATATAATGAGTGCAGGTAGGTATATAATGTATGAGTGTAATATAATGAGTGCAGGTAGGTATATAATGGATGAGTGTAATATAGTGAGTGCAGGTAGGTATATAATGGATGAGTGTAATATAATGAGTGCAGGAAGGTATATAATGGATGAGTGTAATATAATGAGTGCAGGAAGGTATATAATGGATGAGTGTAATATAGTGAGTGCAGGTAGGTATATAATGTATGAGTGTAATATAATGAGTGCAGGTAGGTATATAATGGATGAGTGTAATATAATGAGTGCAGATAGGTATATAATGTATGAGTGTAATATAGTGAGTGCAGGTAGGTATATAATGGATGAGTGTAATATAATGAGTGCAGGTAGGTATATAATGTATGAGTGTAATATAATGAGTGCAGGTAGGTATATAATGGATGAGTGTAATATAATGAGTGCAGGTAGGTATATAATGTATGAGTGTAATATAATGAGTGCAGGTAGGTATATAATGGATGAGTGTAATATAGTGAGTGCAGGTATGTATATAATGGATGAGTGTAATATAATGAGTGCAGGTAGGTATATAATGTATGAGTGTAATATAGTGAGTGCAGGTAGGTATATAATGGATGAGTGTAATATAATGAGTGCAGGAAGGTATATAATGGATGAGTGTAATATAATGAGTGCAGGTAGGTATATAATGGGTGAGTGTAATATAATGAGTGCAGGTAGGTATATAATGTATGAGTGTAATATAATGAGTGCAGGTAGGTATATAATGGATGAGTGTAATATAGTGAGTGCAGGTATGTATATAATGGATGAGTGTAATATAATGAGTGCAGGTAGGTATATAATGTATGAGTGTAATATAGTGAGTGCAGGTAGGTATATAATGTATGAGTGTAATATAATGAGTGCAGGTAGGTATATAATGGATGAGTGTAATATAATCAGTGCAGGTAGGTATATAATGGGTGAGTGTAATATAATGAGTGCAGGTAGGTATATAATGGATGAGTGTAATATAATGAGTGCAGGTAGGTATATAATGGATGAGTGTAATATAAAGAGTGCAGGTAGGTATATAATGGGTGAGTGTAATATAATGAGTGCAGGTAGGTATATAATGGATGAGTGTAATATAATGAGTGCAGGTAGGTATATAATGGATGAGTGTAATATAGTGAGTGCAGGTAGGTATATAATGGATGAGTGTAATATAATGAGTGCAGATAGGTAGGTATATAATGGATGAGTGTAATATAATGAGTGCAGGTAGGTATATAATGTATGAGTGTAATATAGTGAGTGCAGGTAGGTATATAATGGATGAGTGTAATATAATGAGTGCAGGTAGGTATATAATGTATGAGTGTAATATAATGAGTGCAGGTAGGTATATATTGGATGAGTGTAATATAATGAGTGCAGGTAGGTATATAATGGATGAGTGTAATATAATGAGTGCAGGTAGGTATATAATGTATGAGTGTAATATAATGAGTGCAGGTAGGTATATAATGTATGAGTGTAATATAGTGAGTGCAGGTAGGTATATAATGTATGAGTGTAATATAATGAGTGCAGGTAGGTATATAATGGATGAGTGTAATATAGTGAGTGCAGGTAGGTATATAATGGATGAGTGTAATATAGTGAGTGCAGGTAGGTATATAATGGATGAGTGTAATATAGTGAGTGCAGGTAGGTATATAATGGATGAGTGTAATATAATGAGTGCAGGTAGGTATATAATGGATGAGTGTAATATAATGAGTGCAGGTAGGTATATAATGGATGAGTGTAATATAATGAGTGCAGGTAGGTATATAATGGATGAGTGTAATATAGTGAGTGCAGGTAGGTATATAATGGATGAGTGTAATAAAATGAGTGCAGGTAGGTATATAATGGATGAGTGTAATATAATGAGTGCAGGTAGGTATATAATGGATGAGTGTAATATAGTGAGTGCAGATAGGTATATAATGGATGAGTGTAATATAATGCAGGTAGGTATATAATGTATGAGTGTAATATAGTGAGTGCAGGTAGGTATATAATGGATGAGTGTAATATAATGAGTGCAGGTAGGTATATAATGGATGAGTGTAATATAATGAGTGCAGGTAGGTATATAATGTATAAGTGTAATATAGTGAGTGCAGGTAGGTATATAATGTATGAGTGTAATATAATGAGTGCAGGTATGTATATAATGGATGAGTGTAATATAGTGAGTGCAGGTATGTATATAATGGATGAGTGTAATATAATGAATGCAGGAAAGTATATAATGTATGAGTGTAATATAGTGAGTGCAGGTAGGTATATAATGGATGAGTGTAATATAGTGAGTGCAGGTATGTATATAATGTATGAGTGTAATATAGTGAGTGCAGGTAGGTATATAATGTATGAGTGTAATATGAGTGCAGGTAGGTATATAATGGATGAGTGTAATATAGTGAGTGCCGGTATGTATATAATGGATGAGTGTAATATAATGAGTGCAGGTATGTATATAATGTATGAGTGTAATATAGTGAGTGCAGGTAGGTATATAATGGATGAGTGTAATATAATGAGTGTAGGTAGGTATATAATGTATGAGTGTAATATAATGAGTGCAGGTAGGTATATAATGGATGAGTGTAATATAATGAGTGCAGGTAGGTATATAATGGATGAGTGTAATATAGTGAGTGCAGGTAGGTATATAATGTATGAGTGTAATTTAATGAGTGCAGGTAGGTATATAATGTATGAGTGTAATATAATGAGTGCAGGTAGGTATATAATGGATGAGTGTAATATAGTGAGTGCAGGTAGGTATATAATGTATGAGTGTAATATAATGAGTGCAGGTAGGTATATAATGTATGAGTGTAATATAATGAGTGCAGGTAGGTATATAATGTATGAGTGTAATATAATGAGTGCAGGTATGTATATAATGGATGAGTGTAATATAAAGAGTACAGGTAGGTATATAATGTATGAGTGTAATATAATGAGTGCAGGTAGGTATATAATGTATGAGTGTAATATAGTGAGTGCCGGTATGTATATAATGGATGAGTGTAATATAGTGAGTGCAGGTAGGTATATAATGTATGAGTGTAATATAATGAGTGCAGGTAGGTATATAATGTATGAGTGTAATATAATGAGTGCAGGTAGGTATATAATGTATGAGTGTAATATAAAGAGTGCAGGTAGGTATATAATGGATGAGTGTAATATAATGAGTGCAGGTAGGTATATAATGTATGAGTGTAATATAATGAGTGCAGGTAGGTATATAATGGATGAGTGTAATATAATGAGTGCCGGTATGTATATAATGGATGAGTGTAATATAGTGAGTGCAGGTAGGTATATAATGTATGAGTGTAATATAATGAGTGCAGGTAGGTATATAATGTATGAGTGTAATATAATGAGTGCAGGTATGTATATAATGGATGAGTGTGATATAGTGAGTGCAGGTAGGTATATAATGTATGAGTGTAATATAGTGAGTGCAGATAGGTATATAATGGATGAGTGTAATATAGTGAGTGCAGGTAGGTGTATAATGTATGAGTGTAATATAAAGAGTGCAGGTAGGTATATAATGGATGAGTGTAATATAATGAGTGCAGGTAGGTATATAATGTATGAGTGTAATATAAAGAGTGCAGGTAGGTATATAATGGATGAGTGTAATATAATGAGTGCAGGTAGGTATATAATGTATGAGTGTAATATAATGAGTGCAGGTAGGTATATAATGGATGAGTGTAATATAATGAGTGCCGGTATGTATATAATGGATGAGTGTAATATAGTGAGTGCAGGTAGGTATATAATGTATGAGTGTAATATAATGAGTGCAGGTAGGTATATAATGTATGAGTGTAATATAATGAGTGCAGGTATGTATATAATGGATGAGTGTGATATAGTGAGTGCAGGTAGGTATATAATGTATGAGTGTAATATAGTGAGTGCAGATAGGTATATAATGTATGAGTGTAATATAGTGAGTGCAGGTAGGTATATAATGGATGAGTGTAATATAATGAGTGCAGGTAGGTATATAATGGATGAGTGTAATATAATGAGTGCAGGTAGGTATATAATGTATGAGTGTAATATAGTGAGTGCAGGTAGGTATATAATGGATGAGTGTAATATAATGAGTGCAGGTAGGTATATAATGTATGAGTGTAATATAGTGAGTGCAGGTAGGTATATAATGGATGAGTGTAATATAATGACTGCAGGTAGGTATATAATGGATGAGTGTAATATAATGAGTGCAGGTAGGTATATAATGGATGAGTGTAATATAGTGAGTGCAGGTAGGTATATAATGTATGAGTGTAATATAATGAGTGCAGGTAGGTATATAATGGATGAGTGTAATATAATGAGTGCAGGTAGGTATATAATGGATGAGTGTAATATAGTGAGTGCAGGTAGGTATATAATGTATGAGTGTAATATAATGAGTGCAGGTAGGTATATAATGTATGAGTGTAATATAATGAGTGCAGGTAGGTATATAATGGATGAGTGTAATATAATGAGTGCAGGTAGGTATATAATGGATGAGTGTAATATAGTGAGTGCAGGTAGGTATATAATGGATGATTGTAATATAGTGAGTGCAGGTAGGTATATAATGTATGAGTGTAATATAGTGAGTGCAGGTAGGTATATAATGGATGAGTGTAATATAATGAGTGCAGGTAGGTATATAATGTATGAGTGTAATATAGTGAGTGCAGGTAGGTATATAATGGATGAGTGTAATATAATGAGTGCAGGTAGGTATATAATGTATGAGTGTAATATAATGAGTGCAGGTAGGTATATAATGTATGAGTGTAATATAGTGAGTGCCGGTATGTATATAATGGATGAGTGTAATATAATGAGTGCAGGTAGGTATATAATGTATGAGTGTAATATAGTGAGTGCAGGTAGGTATATAATGGATGAGTGTAATATAGTGAGTGCAGATAGGTATATAATGGATGTGTGTAATATAGTGAGTGCAGGTAGGTATATAATGGATGAGTGTAATATAATGAGTGCAGGTAGGTATATAATGTATGAGTGTAATATAATGAGTGCAGGTAGGTATATAATGTATGAGTGTAATATAGTGAGTGCCGGTATGTATATAATGGATGAGTGTAATATAATGAGTGCAGGTAGGTATATAATGTATGAGTGTAATATAGTGAGTGCAGGTAGGTATATAATGGATGAGTGTAATATAGTGAGTGCAGGTAGGTATATAATGTATGAGTGTAATATAGTGAGTGCAGGTAGGTATATAATGGATGAGTGTAATATAATGAGTGCAGGTATGTATATAATGGATGAGTGTAATATAGTGAGTGCAGGTAGGTATATAATGTATGAGTGTAATATAGTGAGTGCAGGTAGGTATATAATGGATGAGTGTAATATAATGAGTGCAGGTAGGTATATAATGTATGAGTGTAATATAATGAGTGCAGGTAGGTATATAATGTATGAGTGTAATATAATGAGTGCAGGTAGGTATATAATGGATGAGTGTAATATAGTGAGTGCCGGTATGTATATAATGGATGAGTGTAATATAATGAGTGCAGGTAGGTATATAATGTATGAGTGTAATATAATGAGTGCAGGTAGGTATATAATGTATGAGTGTAATATAATGAGTGCAGGTAGGTATATAATGGATGAGTGTAATATAGTGAGTGCAGGTAGGTATATAATGTATGAGTGTAATATAATGAGTGCAGGTAGGTATATAATGTATGAGTGTAATATAATGAGTGCAGGTAGGTATATAATGTATGAGTGTAATATAATGAGTGCAGGTATGTATATAATGGATGAGTGTAATATAAAGAGTACAGGTAGGTATATAATGTATGAGTGTAATATAATGAGTGCAGGTAGGTATATAATGTATGAGTGTAATATAGTGAGTGCCGGTATGTATATAATGGATGAGTGTAATATAGTGAGTGCAGGTAGGTATATAATGTATGAGTGTAATATAATGAGTGCAGGTAGGTATATAATGTATGAGTGTAATATAATGAGTGCAGGTAGGTATATAATGGATGAGTGTAATATAATGAGTGCAGGTAGGTATATAATGTATGAGTGTAATATAATGAGTGCAGATAGGTAGGTATATATTGGATGAGTGTAATATAGTGAGTGCAGGTAGGTATATAATGTATGAGTGTAATATAATGAGTGCAGGTAGGTATATAATGGATGAGTGTAATATAATGAGTGCAGGTTGGTATATAATGGATGAGTGTAATATAATGAGTGCAGGTAGGTATATAATGGATGAGTGTAATATAATGAGTGCAGGTAGGTATATAATGGATGAGTGTAATATAGTGAGTGCAGGTAGGTATATAATGGATGAGTGTAATATAGTGAGTGCAGGTAGGTATATAATGGATGAGTGTAATATAATGAGTGCAGGTAGGTATATAATGTATGAGTGTAATATAAAGAGTGCAGGTAGGTATATAATGGATGAGTGTAATATAATGAGTGCAGGTAGGTATATAATGTATGAGTGTAATATAATGAGTGCAGGTAGGTATATAATGGATGAGTGTAATATAATGAGTGCCGGTATGTATATAATGGATGAGTGTAATATAGTGAGTGCAGGTAGGTATATAATGTATGAGTGTAATATAATGAGTGCAGGTAGGTATATAATGTATGAGTGTAATATAATGAGTGCAGGTATGTATATAATGGATGAGTGTGATATAATGAGTGCAGGTAGGTATATAATGGATGATTGTAATATAGTGAGTGCAGGTAGGTATATAATGTATGAGTGTAATATAGTGAGTGCAGGTAGGTATATAATGGATGAGTGTAATATAATGAGTGCAGGTAGGTATATAATGTATGAGTGTAATATAGTGAGTGCAGGTAGGTATATAATGGATGAGTGTAATATAATGAGTGCAGGTAGGTATATAATGTATGAGTGTAATATAATGAGTGCAGGTAGGTATATAATGTATGAGTGTAATATAGTGAGTGCCGGTATGTATATAATGGATGAGTGTAATATAATGAGTGCAGGTAGGTATATAATGTATGAGTGTAATATAGTGAGTGCAGGTAGGTATATAATGGATGAGTGTAATATAGTGAGTGCAGGTAGGTATATAATGTATGAGTGTAATATAGTGAGTGCAGGTAGGTATATAATGGATGAGTGTAATATAATGAGTGCAGGTATGTATATAATGGATGAGTGTAATATAGTGAGTGCAGGTAGGTATATAATGTATGAGTGTAATATAGTGAGTGCAGGTAGGTATATAATGGATGAGTGTAATATAATGAGTGCAGGTAGGTATATAATGTATGAGTGTAATATAATGAGTGCAGGTAGGTATATAATGTATGAGTGTAATATAGTGAGTGCCGGTATGTATATAATGGATGAGTGTAATATAATGAGTGCAGGTAGGTATATAATGTATGAGTGTAATATAGTGAGTGCAGGTAAGTATATAATGGATGAGTGTAATATAATGAGTGCAGGTAGGTGTATAATGTATGAGTGTAATATAGTGAGTGCAGATAGGTAGGTATATATTGGATGAGTGTAATATAGTAAGTGTGGGTTAGTTGGTGTATGTCCCGGAGTGATGGAGGTATGTGGTGGTGGCCAGGAGCCAGAGGACGTCATGTAGAGGTAAGTATATGGCAGCCGCAGAGAGCCTTATGCCCCCTCTTTTTAGCCTTGTGAGGAAAGTGAAGACAACATTTCCAGAGGAGAGATGAAGCATGATCATTTTCCTCAGGTTCCCAAGATTTCTCCTCAGACCAAAGTTTTTCTAATTGACCAGGTACCGGAGCTTCCCTCTGGACCTCTTGGTGCCCAGAATCCCGTTGACTTCATACTCTCTATCAGGAGTGGAGGAAGCAGGAGAACGCGGAAACTTCTTGGAGAAGTGATTCCGGAACAGAGACTTGGGAAGAGGCACATGAAAACATTTGGGAGTTCTCAAAGACTGTGGGAGTCGGAAATTGTAGAAAACCAAGGATCCAATTTAAAACAGTGGGTCCTCAAACAAATGTACTTGCGGAGGAACTCTATACTTCTTGTATGCATTTCCCTTCAATCGGCCTACTCCTTTACTTATAGACTCCTTGGCCTCCTGCCCTTTGTGCAAGAATTGAGTGAAACTGGCTGCTGGAACTTTGGACAGTGTTGGAACTGGCAGAGGGATTCTTGGATGCTGTCCATAAACCAAGGAAAAAGTTGTGGATTCCCAGGTGTAGTTATTATAAGCAAACTCTGCCCAGGGAAGGAGACTAGTCCAGTCATCTTGAAGTGCGGACACAAAATTGCTGAAAAAGTTTTCCAAAACCTGGTTGAACCATTCCAATTCTCCATTAGATTAATGGTGGTAGGCGGAAAGAAAATCCAACTTAACTTCAAACAACTTGCAGAGTGGCCTTTAGAACTTTGAAGTAAATGTCACTCCTCTATCGGACACGATATGCTTAGGGAGTCATCGCAGACGAAAAATGTGTTTACTGAAGAGATTAGACAGACGTTTAGCAGAAGAAAGGCCGGTCAGAGGAATAAAGTGCGCCATATTCAAAAAACAGTCAACTACGAACCAGATTACAGTACAACCAGAGCAACTGGGTAAGCCAAGTCCAACCTGCTTGATGAGGGTTTAGTCTATATGCCGTTTGCAGATACAATACATTTTTGTGCTCGGTGTAGACAGTGATGGGATAATGAGCACCTTCTAGCAAACGTCTCCATTCTTCGAGAGCTAATTTTATGGCCAAGAGTTCCTGATCTCCAATGCCATCTGTTAGGGATCTGCCAGGTACTTCATCTAGGTATACTCCTGGGATTAATCAATCCACACCTGAGGCCAGACCTGTTCGACTGACACCATCTCCCACCAACCAGGGTGGCAGGCTCAGGAGTGGGAGAGCCTATCGCGGCCTGGTCTGTCGGAGTTAGCTCCGCCCCCTGTCCTTTATTACCTGCCCTGTTCTCTCCCTCAGTGCTTGTAATTCTTTTGGATTCCTGGCCCCACTGCTGCTTGCTCCAGCCTGCTTCTGCCGTGCTTCTGCCTTGCTGCAGTTCCGCTTGACCTGCTTTGCTTTGCCCCTGGCTTGCTTCTGTCTCCTGTGCAGCTCCAGTTACAGGGAAAAACATGGTGTAAAAGAAAGAAAAAAAATATTAAAAGTTCCAAAAAGGTCTTTTTGGACCTTTGAGGGACAGACCATAGTAATAAAAAAAAAAGTAAAGTGCAAAAAATTAATCCGATTAAAAAACGGTCAGGGAAAAAACCGGATGCAAATCGGGCGGTAAAAACGGCAACACGGCCCGGAACGGATGCAAACTGGCCGGGAAAATCGGCCGATTTTCCCGGCCGACACTCGGACCCTGTCGTGTGAATGAGGCCTAAGGCGGGATTCACACGACCGGGTCGCGCCCAAGCCCGGGTGCCGGCCGGTAAAATCGGCCATTCTGCCCGGCCGGTTTGCATAAAGTTTTGCATCCGTGCCGGGCCGGGCAGATCTGGACAGTGACATCAGCGGCAACTCCTGAAGGGGAATCCCCATGTGTTCGGGGATTCCGCTTCAGGAGTTTCCCCTGATGTCACTGCCCAGATATGGACAGAGACATCAAGCGCTCTGTCCAGGTGCGGAATCCCCGAAAACACGGGGATTCCGCTCCTTCAAGGAGCTAAAGTGCGGCTAGCACATAGCAGAGCGGGGAGATACCTCCCCCCCTCCCTGCTCTGCTATAGTGGCGTCGCTGCAGTAGTAGCAGCCGCAGCAGCTGCTAGCGGCGCCATCGAAGGTGTCGCCGGGCCAGGGCGCTTTTAAAACAAGCAGGGGAAGGGAGCCAGCGCAGCGCTCCCTTCCACCTGCTGTACACCCCGGCCCTGCAACACAGTGTACAGCGATGCCATTCGTCAGAATGGCATCAACTCCTCCTCCTCACATGCACTCTGCGCTGTGAGGAGGAAGAGATGGAGCGCAAGCGCCGGAAAACCCGGCCATCACTCGGGACACATCCCGGTGATGGCCGGGTATTACCCGGCCCCATAGACTTCTATGGGAGCCGGGCGGCCGGGTACCCGGCCGAAGATAGAGCATGTCCTATTTTTTGACGGCCGGTTTCCCCGGACGTCAAAAAATCGGTCGTGTGAATAGCCCCATTAGGGGTCTATTATTCCTAATGCAGCCGGGTGCCGGCCGATTTATGAACGGCCGGCACCCGGCCGGGAAACCCTGCCGTGGGAATGAGGCCTAACGCAGCATGTGATTACGATTTTTATAAATATTATTCACTTGTATTAAATAGATTTCTACTACATGTAAACATAAAGGTTTTCTATATTTTCTTTGCTATCTTTTCTCTACCCCACATGGCCACTCTATGGTGATGCAGGTGGGGGCGCTATTTCACTGTTTACCTCCGGCAGCAGAAGGGCGAGGTGCAGCCCTGCCACACAACAACAATCCTGGTTCCGCAGTAGAATTTTCTGTTTTTTTGGTGTAAACTTTTTGCATAGATTTTCATTGTAGGATCTGTAGAAAGCGGCGCTGCCAGGAGATCGGAGACTTGATGAGATGGACGCATGCAGCTCCCGTCAGGAACATACTGGTTAGGTGAGTAGTCCCACCTCATAATATCCATGAAAAATGGAACTAAATAGGTATTGGACAAATATCAAACCATCACTGCCAGGCAAAAAACTTTAAAACCTCATTTTTAATAAATATTAACTGTAAAAAAAATAATCAAATACCAATTTAATTTTACTACAAAACACATGGCACCTGGATCAGTGGTACAAGCATCTTTGGGGTACTCCAGCGGGTAAAGTTCATAGAACAGGGTATAATACTAGTAATACCAGTTCAGTATCCGGGCATAATAAACAATGAGTAGTCCCACCTCCCCTTTCTCATCCATATTAGGCTCTGTTCACATCTGCGTTGGGGTCCCGTTCTGACGTTCCGTCGGAGGTTTCCGTCAGAACGGGACCCTGAGCAGACACCGATGAAAACCAGGGGATTCCGTTTCCATCACCATCGATTTCAATGGTGACGGAGCCGATGCCCGTGGTTTCCGTTTGTCTCTTTTGTGCTCCGGACCCGTAGTTTTGCCGGAAGCAATAGCGTAGTCGACTACTGAAATCAATGGTGATGGAAACGGAAACCCCTGGTTTCCGTCGGTGTCAGTTTGTGTCTGCTCAGGGTCCTGTTCTGACGGAAACTTCTGACGGGAACGTCAGAACGGGACCCCAATGCAGATGTGAACAGAGCCTTAGGGCATGACCAGACGTGGCGGAATTGCTCTGAAATTCCTCTGCGGATAGTCCGCAGCAGAAATCCGCAGCGTACACGTTTCTCCATTGCTTTCCACAGCTTTTTAGTTGGGTTCGTTTAGACGTTGCGGACAATTCCGCTGCGGAGCATAGGCTGCGGTGCGGAATTTGGTGTCCGCAGCATACACTGGCTGTTGTGGACGTGTAGCGGACTTGTTGCAGACTCATTGCGGAATTTCTCCATTGACTTCAATGGAGAGTGAAAATTCCGCAATGAAGTCCGCAGATGTTATGTGTGCTGCGGAGCGTACTGGTTTTACTAACATGATAGTTCTTCATTCTGGCTGGACCTATATATCTCTAGGTCTACAGCCAGACTGAGGAAGTCAATGGGGCTCCCGTAATTACGGGTGACTACGTGTGTGCACCCGTAATTACGGGAGCGTTGCTAGGAGACGTCTGTAAATAGTCACTGTCCAGGGTGCTGAAAGAGTTAAGCGATCGGCAGTAACTGTTTCAGCACCCTGGACAGTGACATCCGATCACAATATACATCAACCTGTAAGAAAAATAGAAGTTCATACTTACCCATAACTCCCTGCTTCTTCCTCCAGTCCGGCTTCCCAGGATGACGTTTCAGTCTACGTGACGGCTGCAGCCAATCACAGGCCAAGCACAGGCTGCAGCGGTCACATGGACTGCCGCGTCATCCAGGGAGGTCGGGCTGGATGTCGAAAGAGGAACGCGTCACCAAGACAACGGCCGGTAAGTATGAATTTCTTTTTCTTTTACTAGGGAAAGTGCTGTCCCTTCTCTGTATCCTGCACTGATAGAGAGAAGGGAAGCCCTTTCCCCCTCAATACGCAACGGCCAGTCCGCATCAATTTAATGCCCATTTTAGGCAAAGCCGCGACAGAATCTGCAACGCAGTTTATGTGCGCCATTGATGCGGACAGTGTGTGCAGAACTCCGCCACGTCTGGTCATGCCCTTAGACTGTCACACAGAAACCTCTGCATGTTCTTTATATCCACAATTTCTAGTTATAATCCCTCCTCATCGGGCTGCAGCGGCCAAACCGCAGGAGAAGTGGGGGGTGTGAACATCATCTTAGGCAGCCTTGGCTGGAATTACAGCTGGGATTGGATAGAGTAGGTCACATGTGGACACGAAGTCCCTGTTTACACACCATGTTTTTTGCAGGTGGAAAAATCTGCCTCAAAATTCCTTCTGCCGCTTTTTTGACGCCTTTTTCGACCACGGCCATTGAGCACCGCATGCAAAAATGCTGCGAAAACCGTTTTCTTTGCCTCCCATTGATGTCAATGGGAGGTCAGAGACGGAAACGCTTGAAGAAAGGGCTTGACGCTGCTTTTTCCTGTGAGTGTTTTTTTCTCGTGGGAAAAACGCCTCTGCATCCCATTGAAATCAATAAGATTTGTTTTCGGACGTTTTTTGATGCGGTTTTCGTTGCGGTTTCCACGTCAAAAACGCTCCAAAAAACTCTGTGTGAACTAGGCCTAATATTTCTCCATATATTACATGTGGATTTTGCAGCATATTTGGCTGTGCATCCTTTGCATTACATCTACTGCAGATTGTTACTGCTGCAAGTTTATGCCGTTTTCTATAACCCTATTCACATTCATACTTCATGTGTCAATTTGACCATGGAAATCTGCAATAAATATGTAACATGTGAACATAGACTTAGGGGCTACACGTGATGTTTCAGGCTACATTTACACACTGCAACCAGGTTACATCACACTTGTCTTCTCTCCCAGATTGTCCTGGAGACTTCCAAACTAGGGAAGATCTTACATGATGTAGCTGCATAAAGGAAGGCACTCTGCTGGGACTATTTGTGAGGGGGAACTCTGCTTGTAGAGGTTATTGGGGGCACTCTGCTGGGACTATTTGTGAGGGGGAACTCTGCTTGTAGAGGTTATTGGGGGCAGTCTGCTGGGACTATTTGTGAGGGGGAACTCTGCTTGTAGAGGTTATTGGGGGCAGTCTGCTGGGACTATTTGTGAGGGGGAACTCTGCTTGTAGAGGTTATTGGGGGCAGTCTGCTGGGACTATTTGTGAGGGGGAACTCTGCTTGTAGTGGTTATTGGGGGCAGTCTGCTGGGACTATTTCTGAGGGGGAACTCTGCTTGTAGAGGTTATTGGGGGCAGTCTGCTGGGACTATTTGTGAGGGGGAACTCTGCTTGTAGTGGTTATTGGGGGCAGTCTGCTGGGACTATTTGTGAGGGGGAACTCTGCTTGTAGTGGTTATTGGGGGCAGTCTGCTGGGACTATTTGTGAGGGGGAACTCTGCTTGTAGAGGTTATTGGGGGCCGTCTGCTGGGACTATTTGTGAGGGGGAACTCTGCTTGTAGAGGTTATTGGGGGCACTCTGCTGGGACTATTTGTGAGGGGGAACTCTGCTTGTAGAGGTTATTGGGGGCACTCTGCTGGGACTATTTGTGAGGGGGAACTCTGCTTGTAGTGGTTATTGGGGGCCGTCTGCTGGGACTATTTGTGAGTGGGAACTCTGCTTGTAGAGGTTATTGGGGGCAGTCTGCTGGGACTATTTGTGAGGGGGAACTCTGCTTGTAGAGGTTATTGGGGGCACTCTGCTGGGACTATTTGTGAGGGGGAACTCTGCTTGTAGTGGTTATTGGGGGCCGTCTGCTGGCACTAATTATTGGAGGCACTTTGCTGGCAATATGGGTTATTGAGGGGTCTCTGCTGGTAGTGTTGTTTATGAGGGGGCAGTATACTGGCCCTGTTTAACCCCTTCCCGACATTTGCCGTAAATGTACGTCATGGAAAGCATTGACTTCCCGCATCTTGCCGTACATGTACGCCGAATGTTTGGGACGGCTCAGAAGCTGAGCCGGTGCCATCATCACCGGATCTCAGCTGTATCTTACAGCTGACATCCGGCTGTAACGGCGGGGACCGAAATTAGCTTCGATCCCCGCCATTAACCCCTTAAGTGCAGCGCTCAAACGCGATCGCTGCACTTAAGGTGTTTGCAGCTCATCGGAACCCCAGTAATGAAATTGCCGGGGTTCCGGTGGCTGCAATGGCAACCGGAGGCCTAATACTGGCCTCCCGGTTTGCCTAGCACCGAAGCCGGTCAAGATCCGCCCGGCGGCGGAGCCTGATCGGCTTCCGTAGCTGCCGGCAAGATGGCGCCGGGTCAGGAGCTGATCCGGCGTCATCAGCGGTGGAAGTCAGCTGTACTGTACAGCTGACATCCACCTGTAACGGCAGGAACCGGAGCTAGCTCCGATTCCTGCCATTAACCCCTTCGATGCAGCAATCGAAAGCAATTGCTGCATCGTAGCGGTTACTAGCAGATCGCCAGCCCTGACAGGCAATCAGGACTGGCGACTGCTGTTATGGCAACAGGAGACACAATGGTCTCCTGCTCTGCCATTACGGAAGCCGATTTAGGCCCCGCCGGGAGGCGAAGCCTAATCGGCTTGCTGTCAGTGAATGACTGACAGATCTAATACATTGCACTACATAGGTAGTGCAATGTATTAGAAAAAAAAAAATCTGACCGTTGGACCTTCAAGTCCCCTAGTGGGACTTGAGAAAAAGTGTAAAAAAAGTGTAAAAAAGTGTAAAAAAGTGTAAAAAAAAGTGCAAAAAATAAAAGTTTGAAAACAATAAAAGTTTCAAGTAATCAAATAAAACACAATCGCCCTTTTACTCTTATCAAGTCCTTTATTATTGAAAAAAAATAATAAACCATATGTATTTGGTATCACCGCGACCGTAACGACCTGAGGTATCAAAATATTATATTATTTATTGCACGCGGTGAACAGCGTAAAAAAAACCGTAAAAAACGTTACCAGAGTTTCTGTTTTTTAGTCACTTTGCCCTACAAATATTGGAATAAAAAGTGATCAAAAAGTCGCACGTATCAAAAAATGGTACCTATAAAAACTATAGCTCGTCTCGCAAAAAACAAGCCCTCATACAGCTCCGTCGACAAAAAAAGTAAAAAGTTATGGTTCTCACAACTTGGCGACAGAAAAAATACAATATTTTTACAAAAGTAATTTTATTGTGCAAAAAGTTGTAAAACATAAAAAAGTTCTATAAATGAGGTATCGCCGGAATCGTACGGACCCGCAGAATAAAGGTAACATGTAATTTATAACGCATGGTGAACACTGTATAAAAAAAAGCTATGCCAGAATTGCGTTTTTTTGTTTACCTGGCCTCCCAAAAAATAGGATAAAAGGTGATCAAAAAGTCACATGTACCCCAAAATGGTACCAATAATCGCTACAGCTCGTCCCGCAACAAAACAGCCCTCATACCGCTACGTCTATGAAAAATAAAATGAGTTATGGCTCCAATAAGTCAGGAAATAAAAAAATATGCAGTTGTGCCCGAGGGGAACATTTCTTCTGTTTGAAGAGGCGATTTATCAAGGACCTAAAATTAGGGAACCAGGAAAGGGAGGGCCCAAACATATCTGCTGGAAGCGAGGGTGCCCGTATTATACCAGGACAACACTTCACAGCAAAATTCCCCAAACTACAAAGGCGCGGAGTGTGGACCAAAAGGGGGATAATAAAGGACGCCATATATCAGTGCGACACCGGCCTGTGTAGAAAGGATTGCTTCACAGCGTAACACACATCTATGGATCATTTTATTGTTTTTTTTTACCCCATTATTATACCACCTGACTATGTCCCTGATGTACTCTGTTCAACTCACATATGCCCTACATTATAAACGGAAACACCAGTGAGACTCCAAACAAAAATATTACCAAGCAAATTCTGCGCTCCAAAAGCCAAATGGCATTTCCTCCCATCTGAACCCTACAGTGTGCCCAAACAGCAGTTTCCTTCCACATATATGGCACCGTCATACCCGGGAGAACCCTTTTAGCAATTTTTGGGGTGTGTGTCTCCAGTGGCATAAGCTTGGCACGACATATTTGCCACTGAATGGCATATCTAGGGAAAAATATAAATTTTTAATTTGCACCATCCACAGCGCATTCATTTATGGAAAAGACACGTGGGGTGAAAATGCTCACTACACCCCTTAATAAATGCCTTGAGGGGTGCAGTTTCCATAGTGGGGGTCACTTCTCAGGGGTTTATTTTTATTATTTCACATCTGAGCCTCTGCAGTTGTGAACCAATACTTTGTAAATCGCCATATTAGGCCTCAATTTTAAATGGTACGCTTTCACTCCTGAGCCTGGTCGACTGTCCAGGCAAGAGATTAGGGCCACATGTAGGATGTTTCTAAAACCAGGAAACCCAGCATAATAATTAGCGGGCTGTCTTGTTATGGTGGCACAAGCCGGGCACCACATATTGTCCACATATCTGTGGAAAACATCCCATTTTCACTCTGCAACATAGAGTTCATACTAATTTCTACAAAACACCTGCAGGGTTAAAATGCTCACTACACCCCTAGGTAAATGCATTGAGGGGTGTAGTTTCCAAAATTGGGTCACTTCTGGGGGGTTTCCACTGTTTTGGGCCCACAGGCGCCCAAAAACCAATCCAGCAACATCTGCACTCCAAATGGCGGTCCTTCCCTTCTGAGCCCTGCCGTTTGCACAAACAGCAGTTTATGACCACATATGGGGTATTGCCGTACTCGGTAGAAATTGCTTTACAAATGTTGGGTTCTTTTTTTTCCTTTATTTGTTGCAAAAATGAAAAAATGTGCGCTAAAGCTACGTCTTATTGAAGAAAAAGGATTGTTTTTATTTTCACTGCCCAATTCTAATCAATTCTATGAAACATCTGTGGGGTCAAAATCCTCACTACGCCCCTAGATGAATTCCTCAAGAGGTGTAGTTTCCTAAATGGAGTCACTTTTTGGGCGTTTTCATTGTTTTTTCCCCTCAGGGGCTTTGCAAATGTGACATGGCCGCCGCAAACCATTCCTGCTAAATGTGATCTCCAAAAGCCAAATAGCGCTCTTTCCCTTCTAAGCCACGCCGTGTCTCCAAACAGCTGTTTATTACCACATGTGGGGTATTGTTTTACTCGGGAGAAATTGCTTTACAAATTTTGTGGTGCTTTTTCTCCTTCAGTCCTTGTGGAAATGAGTAAAAATAAGCTAAACCTACATTTTCTTTGAAAAAATGTAGATTTTTATTTTCAGGGCCTACTTCCAATAATTTCTGCAAAAAACCTGTGGGGTCAAATCGCTTACTATACCCCTAGATAATTTCCTCAATGGGTGTAGTCTCCAAAATGGGGTCACTTGTGGGGGGTTTCCACTGTTTTATCCCCTCAGGGGCTTTGTAAATGTGACATGGCCTCCGCAAACCATTCCTGCTAAACTTGAGCTCCAAAAGCCAAATAGCGCTCTTTCCCTTCTCAGCCCTGCCGTGTGTCCAAACAACCGTTTATTACCACATGTGGGGTATTGTTTTACTCGGGAGAGATTGGTTTACAAATTTTACGGTGCTTTTTCTCCTTCAGTCCTTGTGGAAATGAGAAAAAATTAGCTAAACCTACATTTTCTTTGAAAAAATTTAGATTGTCATTTTCAGGGCCTATTTCCAATTATTTATGCAAAAAACCTGTTGGGTCAAAACGCTCACTATACCCCTAGGTAATTTCCTCAATGGGTGTAGTTTCCAAAATGGGGTCACTTGTGGGGGGTTTCCACTGTTTTGTCCCCTCAGGGGCTTTGTAAATGTGACATGGCCTCCGCAAACCATTCCTGCTAAACTTGAGCTCCAAAAGCCAAATAGCGCTCTTTCCCTTCTCAGCCCTGCCGTGTCTCCAAACAACCGTTTATTACCACATGTGGGGTATTGTTTTACTCGGGAGAAATTGCTTTACAAATTTTTCTCCTTTAGTTCTTGTGGAAATGAGAAAAAAAATCGCTAAACCTACATTTTCTTTGAAGAAATGTTGATTTTAATTTTCACGGTCTACTTCCAATAATTTCTGTAAAAAAACTGTGCGGTCAAAATGCTCACTACACCCCTAGATAATTTCCTTGGGGTTTGTAGTTTCCCAGATGGGGTCACTTTTGGGGGATTTTGACTGTTTTGGCACTGCAAGAGCCCTTCAAACCTGACATGGTGCCTAAAATTTATTCTAACAAAAATAAGGCCCCAAAATCCACTAGGTATTCCTTTGCTTCTGAGGCCGGTGTTTCAGTCCAGTAGCAAACTAGGGCCACATGTGGGATATTTCCTAAAACTGCAGAAACTGGGCAACAAATATTGAGTTGCATTTCTCTGGTAAAACCTTCTGTGTTATAAAAAAAATTGTACTAAAAATTTATTTCTGCAAAAAAATATGAAATTTGTAAATTTCACCTCTACTTTGCTTTAATTCCTGTGACATGTGTAAAGGGTTAAGACATTTTCTAAATGCTGTTTTGAATACTTTGAGGGGTGAAGTTTTTAAAATGGGGTTACTTTTTGGGGGTTTCTAATATATAAGGCCCTCAAAACCACTTCACAAGTGAACTGGCCCCTGTAAAAATGGCCTTTTGAAATTTTCTTGAAAATGTGAGAAATTGCTGCTAAAGTTCTAAGCCTTGTAACGTCCTAGAAAAAGAAAAGGATGTTCAAAAAATGTTTCCAATCTAAAGTAGACATATGGGGGATGTTAATTAGCAACAATTTTGTGTGGTATAACTGCCTGTCTTACAAGCAGATACATTTAAATTGGGAAAAATGCTAATTTTTGCAATTTTTCGCTAAATTTTGGTGTTTTTCACAATTAAATACTGAACATATCGAGCAAATTTTGCCAGTAACTTAAAGTCCAATGTGTCACGAGAAAACAATCTCAGAATCGCTTGGATAGCTAAAACCATTCCGACGTTATTACCACATAAAGTGAAACATGTCAGATTTGAAAAATGAGGCCCTGTCAGGAAGGTCAAAAGTGGCTAAAGAGGGAAGGGGTTAAGGGACAATACTCTGCTGGCACTGTATGGGGGCACTCTGCTTACTCTAATGATGGGGTCGCTCGCTGATAACTGAGGCTTCTTAGCTGTCCTTATGGGTGGCATTTACATAGGAAAGAAATTCTCAAACCACATCTCAAATCTCCCTGTAGTTGATTCTAAAAACAGACAAGTACGGCTCAGAAAAACGGCTGCAAACAAATAACCATTGATGTGAATGGAAATGAACAAAATGTTGTTCGCTTTCTGCGATTATTATTGACATGTTTTATAAGACATGTTACATCTCGTGTTATACACAGCAGGAGGTAACAGCACACGTCTTATCACACAGGAAGAGGAAATACATCAGAGAGGGAAACGGGAAGAGGAAGAGCAGCCATGTCATACAGGAAATACAGGAAGTGACATCATCACAGGAGGTAACAGCACACGTCTTATCACACAGGAAGAGGAAATACATCAGAAAGGGAAACAGGAAGAGGAAGAGCAGCCATGTCATACAGGAAATACAGGGAAGTGACATCATCACAGGAGGCAACAGCACACGTCTTATCACACAGGAAGAGGAAATACATCAGAAAGGAAACAGGAAGAGGAAGAGCAGCCATGTCATACAGGAAATACAGGAAGTGACATCATCACAGGAGGTAACGTATATCCAGTGTGCGGGGACCCCAGAAATATGATGAGACTGACGTATCAGGGCTGATACATAGTAATGTTATGTTCCTGTTATGTTATTATATATCATTACGTGTGTGTTTAGGCTGTGCTTATATATGTTAGTAGGTCGGACCAGAAGAATCGCGTGTTCTGTATACAAGCTCCAGATAAGAAGAACATGGATCAGCACAACAACACCAGCGCTCCTGGGACTGCGCTCCAACCACACAGCATTTCATCCGGAGGATCGACTGTTCCGTAGTCCAAAACGTGGCTTCTCGGGTTCTATTCCTACAATGGAGGAAAAAGTCAATGACATATTTTCAGTAATTATTGTTACAAAATCTCCATTAAGGAAATCTCATGTATGGAATATTTTTTTGTATCACCTTAACTTCTGGTTACACCTGAAATGCCCTATAAGGGTATTTAGATATCATAGAGGGGGGTATCACGCTGGAGACCCTCTCTATGACCCAAATGGAAGCTCTGCGCCACCTCTGTCCAGAGGCTGTGTGTGGTATTGCAGCTTTTCTGTATTGAAATGTATAGGGCTAAGCTGTCCACACACCGCACATCACCTGTGGACAGGTGTGGCTCTGTTTTTGGAAGACAGCAGCTCTATTTTTCTAATTATGTACAACCCCTTTAATGAAATAATCTCTTTAGAGGGTTTTCTCCATCTCAGACGTTTATGTGATATCCACCTATGCGCATGCACGCAGATCTCTCCGTTCTGTACTATGGGAGTTACGCAAATAGTTCAACAGCGCTCAGCTGTTTCCGAAACTTCCATAGAACAGAATAGAGAGAGGGACGTGCGAGGCCTTTCCCAAGTCATTCTCCACCTGGAATCAGCAGCCATTAGACGGGACAGGGATCTGGGAACAAAGCAGGACAGGGTCAGGGAGAGACCTCCGTTTTCCACATCGGTGTGAGTCCCAGAGAAATAGTAAGATGGGAGTACCCCTTTAAATAAAACTTCTTGGTGATGATCCATTTTCTTAAGGTGTTTAATTAAACTATGGACAGTGAGGGCGAAGAACCGGCACCCAAAATATCTATACTGGAGTGACATGCCTGTTACTAACGCTGTATACAAGCTCCCCACGTATAACAGACAGGGCCCTCACTGAGACTTTGTAGGGGCTCCTAGAGACAAATATATATTGATGTACAGACATTTTCCCCCCCGTTATTGTGCAGCGAGACCTCCCCACATATAACAGGCAGGGCCCTCACTGACCCCCTGGACAGACACATAGGCCTGAATATATTTATAGCTTTATATTTTCCATTATTCACCTGCAGGAAATGTTATTATTAGAAATGGGGAGAAATACTTGGAATTGTGTTTTTTAGTTTCTGATGTTATTTTTGTTACTTCTCAGGTATAAGGAGAAAAGTATCCGGCACAGACAAGATGAGACGTGGATGAAGATGTGCGGAGGACTGTACCCCACCGGGAAAGAGCGGGCTGTCACTGGTATTACCATGGGGCAGATTTACTAAGGCCTCATGCACACGACCGTAGTGAGGTGCATTGACTGTGACTTACGGCTCGTACGTCCGCGGAGTGTCACCCACGGCCGCCCTCAAATCGCGGGCCGTGCATATGACCGCGTGCATTATTTTCTATGAGCCTGTACCGGAAAACACGACCGTAATAAGACATGTCCGTTGTATTTGCGGTCCAGGTTCCTGGGCAATGCACGGACCGTGGAAACCAAGGTCGTGTGCATGGGCCCATTGAAATGAATGGGGCCGCAATTCACCTTCAGATTTGCGGGTGAATTGCGGCCGCAAAAATAAGTTAGTGTGCATGGGGCCTAAAACTATCTGAGTTTTACACAGTGTAAACTGATACAAGGAAGTCAGAAACTGCGCCAAATTGATCACAGTGGTGCACGATGTATGATAGATTTTACTAGACATGTTAGACACTTTTCTCTTCCTTATACCACCTCTTGGTTGGCTTATTTTAAGACACGCCCTTTATTCTAGGCCACGCCCCTTGTCAAGCACGCCACAAAATGTGTCTAAAACAATTAATAAATATGGCGCACAACATGTACGCCATAATTCTGGCTCAATTTGAATAGTAAATCTGCCCTACTATGAATGGAATATAAATTTGGGGTTAGTATTCAGGGCATATTCCCTATTTAAAGAATTGATAAGAGTCGGGAATCCTTCAGCTTAGTCCATTCTCTCTACTATCAGTCAGTACAGGGAGTAGTAGTACATAGAAAACATTACATTGTCACCATGTCAGCTTTATTCTGCCTGCACTGACAGCACAAAGTCTTCATGGTGACTGCAGGACTGGAAGTCAAGGACCACCTCTATGATGTCCGCGGGACCTAATAGGGATATGGCGCTTTTTCCATTTAAGAATTCGTCAATGAGCTGATAATCCCGGTGCCAATTCTGGCTGCAAGTAATATATAAAGGGGCACACCTACCTCAAGTACTGGCACAGTATAAGGTCATCAGGGTGACTGCAGGACTGGAATTAACGCTCTTTTATGAAAAGGGTGTGTTGCAATGTTCGGCACATGGCAGCTTTGTGTATATAGTAGTATATAGACCCTACTGCACTGATTCTTCATACTATACCCTAATATAGCATAGTTGACAATATTTGGCATTTCTTTCTAGGGACACTTTGGTTTCAGATGGATTGAGACAGGACTTGACAGGGCGTACCTTTGACAGAACGTGGTTCATTGGGCATGGCTTGTCATGGGGCAGGGTTAGTGAGAATACGCTTTGTGTACCAGATATTCCCTGTATTCTGTCCTCACTATAAAAACCTTGCAGTAAGGACAGTATAGAGGGAGGGTATCGCCTGCAGAAGTGATCTAAGTAAGTATGGCACGTGACCACTGTGGCCAGTGATTGACTAGTGCGATCATGTGCCGATACGGGACATCGCTGGTCCAGCCTATGTAAACAGGCCGGCAGGGGATTGTGAACCGCCGGCACTGGAGGCGCAGAGAATTAGAAGGTGGGTATTTGCTAAATGGTGCAATTTTCAGTTTGAATTACAATTTTTATAAAGCCTGGAAAACCCCTTTAATACCAAACCCTAAAATGTATTCAGACCCCGGACAAATCCCCTTTATGTGCTTCCCGCTCCTTCAGCAGCTCTGGGTCCCATTCGGCTCCGGACCCCACCTCTGCTGGCTGAGCCAGGAGCTGTTAGTGATATTGGCCTTTACATATTGGAGTAATCCAATAGATAACAACCAATTTTTTTATAAAATCCTGCGATGTAGTTTGGGTGGGCACTGCGCCTTTGATTGCATGACAAATTTTTCTTGGAGTTCCCCTTTAAAAATTGGTAAGCGGCGGGTAACACAAATACTTCACACGGGGACAGTAAAGTAAAGCCCATTTTATTTTGACTGTGTTTCTGGACCGGACTGGTCCGGGACTAAACTTGACTGGTCCCTTTGTCAGGTTAAGACCAGATAAAGGGACCAGTCGTGCCAGAAACGGGTATTTAAATAAAATTCTACCATCGCTTGGCGCCCTATCTGTCCCCGTTTTTAAACATTTCTGTTAACCGCATCTTAAAGTTGAGCAGATTTACTTGTGAATTTTGTATCTTAGTTGAACATAGAACGCACTATCTACCTACCTGGCAGACAAAGGGTCTTGGTGTGGGTCACGGGGAATATCTTCAAGAGAGCAACTCTTCACTAGGACATTTTATTTATTCTTGTTTCAGAACTGAAGGGAATGTACCGTACAACATCAGCAGGAGGAAGCCCTGGTGTCGAGAACATCAGCCATGGAAAGGGATGTGCCAGATCAAGGTCTCTACGCTAAAGAGGCAGCAGATATGAACCACTAATGTCCATCTAAGAATGCCGGAACGTCATCCGTCCACACCTCCTCCTTCCCATCCCCCACTGTCCAGAAGGGGTTTTTAAGATCCATCCAATTAAAAGACAACTGTCCAGAAGTCTTTGAAAATGAAGCCTTGTCCATGATTCGCAGGGCTGCGGTGAAGTACAATGGTTTTGGGTGTTTAATGGCAAGTCTCTTCAGATGCCCGGCAATGGACTTCCTCCCCTCGTCCTGTTTGGTAGGGTCTCTGCACTCCCTTTCCTATAGAACAGCTGCCCCTACAGATTCCCAAGGCCATCCATATTTTTTTCCTGTCTGGCTGATAGCAACACATGTCAATAAAAACATACCTCAATGTATTTATTGTATTTCTAATAAAAATGGATAGACAAATACATAAAAGTAATTTGTTTTAATTCCAAAGAACTTTCATAAAATCTATATTATACCTGTGTAATCAATTGTGGACATGGTCACTGATTCATTGAAGAATGAGTAGGCTGTGTAACCCATGGAGTAACATCCAAACAAGAAAGACATCTTCCTGCTACAAAAACAGAGGTCATAATCAGGACGAACGTACACCACCATACAACAAAGTCCAGCAAAGAGATCCCCCAGCCTGAGACATACTGTACTCCGTGTCAGAAGAACAAGAAGCTACAAAAAGAGAGACAACTGCATCCAGTCGATGTTCTTATCAACCAAGAGGTTTAAAAGGTGAGAAGACTAGTTTACATTTTTTTTCACGGTATTACCCTAGGGAGCGCTCCTGTTAACATCTTTTTCTCACACTGTATTTTCCTAAGGTACTGTATACATTTCACTCATTAATGCTGACCTAGCCAAGTGAGCACACAACAAAGTAAGCCTGCGCACCCAAATAGAGTACCAACCATCTACACATCATGCCAATAAAGGAGTTTTGCCTTTGCACAGTGCTCCAAGGGGAGCACAATACAACTTCAATACTGCAAATACCTAACCTGAACGTCACATCTGCACCTTCCTCTTCTCTTTTGAAGATGTTAGTGTACAGAGTAGTAGGGGAATTGACCAGACATGATGTGCTGCCTCGTGGATATGTCCTATATGGTCAGCCGCCATTCCGAACGAAGCGCCAACTACTGGATGTACCAGCAACCAGAACGGCACAGAGCCTGATGAAGGTCATGTAATGACCGAAGCGTCGCACTAAGCCTCTGTCATCTACAACCACTTGAAAAAAATCAAGATTTCTTCCTTAAACTTCAGCTTTGTGTGCCAAATACTTATTTTGACTACGATTGGGTTGGGACCCTATTCGTGCACCTACATCGTCCAGTGCGTTCTGAACCACTACTTATCTGACACAGACCATCCTGGAGCTGAATGTCTCTGAGGCTGCTCTTTCAAAGTTGCTAATGTAGCTCATCTGGGCTCCATAGACCCAACCTTTATATATGACTCCTAGAGAAATGGGTTAGTGAAAGAAAAAGGTATAATTCAGATCCTGGAGGCCATTGAGTATGTCAACCTTTGGACCTTGATTGGCACCTACGCCATATTTTCAGAGTAATCCATCAGATGTCTCAAGAAGAACATTTTATGAGGAAAGGACAATGTTGATGAGATTGCAGGTCCGCCTGTTTCTAACTCACATAATTATTACCCAGCATCCAGGTAAATAGTGCATACAAAGTCCAGAAAAATAACCAGGCGACTGTCCAGATAAACATTGGATACCGCGCCCAGAAATGGCGCATTGTGCCCCGATAAATATTTCCTTAAAAGGAATGTCCGGGAAATGAAACTAGTTGCATGGAATGTTTTGAAATGAAAAAAACAGCCATTACTCACCTGTTAAATCCCCTGCGCCCATGATCTGGTGGTCAACCCGATGGGTTGATTGAAGAGACTACCCTACGTGGATCGACACCCGCTACAAAATTCTCACCCAAAAATTAAGATATGGAATAGGTTACCCCTTTGTATGTCAGATCGAATAGCCGTAATTAAAATGATAGTATTACCCCAGTTGATGTATCCACTGATTAACAGTCCCATATGGATAGGAGAAAAGACCTTTAAATGCATAGAAAGCTTAACCCCTTCCCGACATTTGTCGTAAATATACGACATGGAAAGCCAGTGCTTTCCGCAAAATGTCATATACTTACGCCAAATGTTTGGCACCGGCTCGGAAGCTGAGTCGGTGCCATCATCGCCGGATCTCAGCTGTATCTGACAGCTGACATCCAGCTGTAATGGCGGGGACCAAAATTAGCTTCGATCCCCACCATTAACCCCTTCAATGCAGCGTTCAAACCTGATCGCTACATTTAAGCTGTTTGCAGCTCATCGGAACCACAGCAATGAAATTGCCGGGGTTCCGGTGGCTGCAATGGCAACCGGAGGCCTAATACTGGCCTCCCAGTCTGCCTAGCACGGAAGCCGGTCAAGATCCGCCCAGCGGCGGAGCCTGATCGGCTTCCGTAGCCGCCGGCAAGATGGCGCCGACTCAGGAGCTGATCCAGCGTCATCAGCGGTGGAAGTCAGCTGTATATTACAGCTGACATCCACATGAAATGGTAGGATCCGATCCCTGCCAGTAACCCCTTTGATGCAGCAATCGAAAGCGATTTCTGCATCTTAGCGGTTGCTAGCAGATCGCCAGCCCTGACAGCCAATCAGGACTTGCGATTGCTGCTATGGCAACAGGAGACACAATGGCCTCCTGCTAGCCATTACGGAAGCTGATTAGGCTTGCTGTCAGTGAATAACTGACAGATCTAATACATTGCAATGTATTAGAAAAAAACTAAAGCTGACAGTTGGACCGTCAAGTCCCCTAGTGGGACTTGAGAAAAAGTGTATAAAAAAGTGTAAAAAAAAAAGTGAAAAAAATAAAAGTATGAAAACAATAAAAGTTTCAAGTAATAAAATAAAACACAATCGCCCTTTTTCACTTATCAAGTCCTTTTTTATTGAAAAATAATAATAAACCATATGTATTTGGTATCGCCGGGACTGTAACGACCTGAGGTATCAAAATATTACATTATTTATTGCACATGATGAACAACGTAAAAAAAAAACGTAAAAAACTATACCTGAGTTTCTGTTTTTTGGTCACTTTGACCTACATATATTGGAATAAAAAGTGATCAAAAAGTCGCACGTATCCAAAAATGGTACCTATAAAAACTATAGCTCGTCCCGCAAAAAACAAGCCCTCATACAGCTCCGTCGACAAAAAAAGTAAAAAAGTTATGGTTCTCACAACTTGGCAACAGAAAAAATACATTCTTTTTACAAAAGTAATTTTATTGTGCAAAAAGTTGTAAAACATAAAAAAGTGCTAGAAATTAGGTATCGCCGGAATCGTACTGACCCGCAGAATAAAGGTAACATGTAATTTATAATGCTTGGTGAATGCTGTATAAAAAAAACTAAAAAAAAACTATGCCAGAATTGTATTTTTTTGTTTACCTGGCATCCCAAAAAAATAGGATAAGAGGTGATCAAAAAGTTGCATGCACCCCAAAATGGTACCAATAATAACTACAGCTCGTCCAGAAAAAAACCAGCCCTCATACCGCTACGTCTATGAAAAAATAAAATTAGTTATGGCTCCAATAAGTCAGGAAAGAAAAAATATGCAGTTGTGCCCGAGGGGAACATTTCTTCTGTTTCAAGAGGCGATTTACCAAGGACCTAAAATTAGGGAACCAGGAAAGGGAGGGCCCAAACATATCCGCTGGAAGCGAGGGTGCCCGTATTATACCAGGACAACACTTCACAGCAAAATTCCCCAAACTGCAAAGGTCCGGAGTGTGGACCAAAAGGGGGATAAGAAAGGATGCCATATATCAGTGCGGAAAGGATTGCTTCACAGCGTAACACACATCTATGGATCATTTTATTGCTTTTTTACCCCATTATTATGCCACCTGACTATGTCCCTGATGTACTCTGCCCAGCTTACATGTACCCCCACATTATAAATGGAAACACCAGCAATAATCAAACAAATCTACAACCAAGCAAAATCCGCTCTCAAAAAGCCAAATGGCGCTCCCTGCACTCTGAACCCTACAATGTGCCCAAACAGCAGTTTACTTCCACATATATGGCATTGTAATACCCGGGAGAACCCTTTTAACAATTTTTCGGGTGTGTGTCTCCAGTGGCATAAGCTGGGCATGACATATTTGTCACTGAAATGGCATATCTAGGGAAAAATATACATTTTTAATTTGCACCATCCGCAGTGCAATCATTTATGGAAAAGACCTGTGGGGTGAAAATGCTCACTACACCCCTTAATAAATGCCTTGAGGGGTGTAGTTTCCAAATGGGGTCATTTTTCAGGGGTTTCTTTTTATTATTTCACATCTGAGACTCTGCAGTTGTGAACCAATACTTTGTAAATCGACAAATTAGGCCTCAATTTTACATGGTACGCTTTCACTCCTGAGCCTGGTCGAATGTCAGGGCAAAAGATTAGGGCCCCATGTAGGGTGTTTCTAAAACCGGGAAACACTGCATAATAATTAGAGAGCTGTCTTTTTATGGTGGCACAAGCTGGGCACCACATATTGGCATATCTATGGAAAAACTCCCATTTTCACTCTGCAACATCGAGTGCACACTAAATTCTACAAAACACCTGCAGGGTTAAAATGCTTACTACAGGTAAATGCATTGAGGGGTGTAGTTTCCAAAATTGGGTCACTTCCGGGGGGTTTCCGCTGTTTTGGGCCCACAGGCACCCAGAAACCAATCCAGCAACATTTACACTCCAAATGGCGCTCCTTCCCTTCTGAGCCCTGCCGTGTGCCCAAACAGCAGTTTATGACCACATATGGGGTATTGCCATACTCGGGAGAAATTTCTTTACAAATGTTGTGTTCTTTTTTTCCTTTATTTGTTGGGAAAATGAAAAATTTTCGCTAAAGCTACGTCTTATTGAAGAAAAAGGATTGTTTTTATTTTCACTGCCCAATTCTAATAAATTCTATGAAACATCTGTGGGGTAAAAATGCTCACTACACCCCTAGATGAATTCCTCAAGAGGTGTAGTTTCCTAAATGGAGTCACTTTTTGGGCGTTTTCATTGTTTTGTCCCCTCAGGGACTTTGCAAATGTGACATGGCCTCTGCAAACCATTCCTGCTAAATGTGATCTCCAAAAGCCAAATAGCGCTCTTTCCCTTCTAAGCCCTGCAGTGTGTCCAAACAGCCGTTTATTACCACATGTGGGGTATTGTTTTACTCGGGAGAAATTGCCTTACAAATTTTGTGGTGCTTCTTCTCCTTCAGAAACAAGTGCAGGTAAAAAAGTGGATCTTTTCAAAGGCGCTGCTGTGTGGTGAGAATGATGTGAAACGAAGTCCCGAGGTATTATTGATATGTTCAATTTATTGTGAGTGGCTACGCGTTTCGACGATGAACAATCGTCTTCATCAGGCCATGTACATATCAGAAAGGACACAACTTATATAGCATATAGGTTCAAATTAACATAAGTGAAAAAAAAACGCCAAATCTGACGGGGTCAAGGTGCGATTGTGACGTCACTCCCGGCTTTTTTACACACTGTTCCCATCGCAGGGCTATGAATGCGTAATGTATTTTAACAAACAAGCCAAATATTTACTAGTAGACTGAGATACAATTGAAAGAATGAAAAGAAAAAATGAAGAATAAAATAAAAGAAAAAATGAAGAATGTAGCTGGGTTGGAATGAACGAAGCCGGGACGCGGCTTCGTTACCAGGACAACCAAGCGGGGATCAGAGCGAGGGAGGGAATGGATAGATCTATGCTTGCCGTAGGTAAGATATTGGACAAATTAAAAACTGCTTAAAAAACATGTATTATTTAAATACGAGATGCACATAGATACAGTATCAGACATAGATATTCTTTTGTGACAGCACGGATAAAACATTAGATAACTAAATTTAGCGTGGTTCGCAGCTTGGTTCGGTCCCGATTTTGATTGGAATATGTAGCATATTTTAAAACTGGAATGTAATTTAATATGAAGATCTTATTCTTTACAATACCTAATACTATTCTTGCTGAGAAACATCCCATACTTATTCCCTTAGTGACAACTAAACACCTTTCCCACCACTCAGACCTGGATTGCAATTCCACACAATCCGGTCCCTTACCTAGCAAAGGACTAATTACTGAAATACCTCTGAATGCCTTTAGGGCATCTGATTTGGATTATCACCTCTCCAAGTTATTTTCAATACCTGAACCAATGGAAGTCCTGACTATTCCTGACTCCCCCTCCTCCTCACATAACGATTCCATGGAAGATAGCTTGATTTCCTTACTCCAACTATCAGTGCACAGCACCCCCCAGTCCTCCCCTCCTGGCACACATACAAGCCCTCGTAGGAGCTTTTCCACATCTCTACCTATCATAGACAACCCCTCCAATATTGATTTAGCAACATCCTTACTTGACATCACCTATGCAGCAACCTCTTTTTTGGGCCTTCCCTCAGAACTTACCAGACCCCCATTAACCCCCAAAGTTTCCAGCAACGACATTCTCCTACCATATATAATGAGCCCCAAAGCACAAACCATCACCCGTTTTTTTCCGAAAATACAGAAAATCTCCATAAAAAGAAAACTAAATACAGACATAGAGGACGGAGAGGAGGCAGGAAACACAATAAGCCAATGTCCGAGATTGAACCCAAAGAAAAACCGAATAAAACAATAAAAATATTTAATTTGTCATCCTACACGTTAAACACCCATGAGACAAATTTGCTCAACAAAGGACTGTCCTTTTGCCCCACATCTTTATCTAATGATTTTGATTTATTTATGGACCTCAACCGTTTTATTAGAAAGCTTACTCTCATCAGACACTTTGCTTTACAGAAACCCAGTATATCATCCATTACATTAGAGGATCCACAGATACCTCCTCCAAATTTAAAAGCCATCCCAGTTGAAGTTTACTCCAAATCTGAATTTTACCCTATCCATCACCAGGGTCCCCTCATTGAAACTTTTTCAACACTAGTGAGTAATGAATTCAGGACGTTAGAGACTCCCCATCTCTATCAAGATAATCTAACCTCACATGAAAGAAGGGCTATCAAATCCCTGCAAAATAACGAAGACATAGTCATTCGTCCTGCCGACAAAGGGGGAGGAATAGTGATCCAGAACAGAGACAATTATCTCGAGGAAACCATGAGGATTTTAAATGACAACACTTTTTATTGTAAATTAACGTCCAATCCCCTTCCCGCCTAGATATGTAAATATACATCTATGATAGAGAAAGCCTTCCAGGAGGGCCTACTCACGAAAAAAGAAAAAAGTTTTTTACATGTACCATTCCCTAACATACCTTTTATCTATCATCTCCCCAAAATCCACAAAACACTCACAGACCCCCCCGGACGTCCCATCATTTCAGGAATCGGCTCATTAACCAGCAACCTCTCTCACTTTGTAGACCTACACCTTCAACCATTTGTACTTATGTTACCATCTTATCTCAAAGACTCTACTCAACTAATCAGAGATCTATTCAATCTCAAAATTGACGCAACTACATCCAACATACATTTTTTAACAGCTGATGTAACCTCTTTATACAGTAATATCCCACATAATAAAGGCATGCAGGTAACCAAATCATTCCTATCATCTAATGTCTTAATCCCTGATAATCAAGTTTCCTTCCTAACCGATTGCATTGATTTTATTCTTCATCATAACACATTCACTTTTAATAACAGTTTTTATAATCAAATCAGAGGCTGTGCGATGGGTACCAGATTCGCACCAGCCTACGCAAATCTGTACATGGGGGCCTTCGAAGAGGAATACATTTTTGGGGAACATTCTTTTAAAAATAACATTCTTTTATATAGGCGTTACATCGACGACCTGTTCTTCGTGTGGACAGGATCAGAAAACGAAGCTTCTAGTTTTATAAAACTTTTAAACACTAACAGTTACGATATCTCTTTCACGCACACTTTTTCTGAAATCTCAATCGATTACCTGGACCTAACCATCAGCTATGACATCATGACTGAACGTTTTGTCACAAAAACTCACTTTAAATCTGTCGATGTGAACAGCTATATCGACTTCAAAAGTGCCCACTATTGCCCTTGGTTAACCAATGTACCCTTCGGTCAATTTAGAAGAGTACGTAAAAATTGCAGTACCAACGTAAATTTTAAATCAGAGTGCAATATTTTAGAGAGAAGATTTAGAGAAAAGAACTTCCCTCTACAACTTATCAAAGATGCAAGACTAAAAGCCTCACTATTATCTCAGGACTCCTGCCTAATCCCTGTACAGAGAAAACCAGAACCAAATAAATACAACACCAATTTCATCACAACATTTAACCAAGGGAACAAGACAATTAGGTCAATCTTGCACAAATATTGGCACATCATAAAAAGTGACCCTTACCTCAAAGATGCGATACCCGCTCATCCAAGCATCACTTTTCGACGATCGCTAACTCTGAAAAATATTCTGGCCCCCAGCAGAATCCGTAAACCCAAAACAATATCAGCAACGTTTCTTTCCAGACCCAATGGCTCCTACAAATGTGGCCACCCACGATGCCTATGCTGCAATAGTATCAATAACAAAAAATACTCATACACATCAACAGTCACAAAAGAGTCTTTTCCAATCAAGTCATCCCTAAGTTGTAGCAGTACACAGTGGCGGATTATCATTAGGGCGTTTCGGGCGGTCGCCCGGGGCCCAAGGCTGCCAGGGGGCCCAAGGCTCCCAAGGGGCCTATGACCGCCCGAACCCCCTCATGCCCAGTGGCGTCGCTAGCACCGGAGGGAGCCCCGGTGCCAGGACCGCACCTGTCAGGCGAGGGGAGCTTTGCTTCTACTTAGCAGCCGTGGTCTGTGCTGCTTTAGAAGCTCCCCCTCCAGCCCCCCTTCCCTGCTCTAAACAGCTCTCCTCTGCTGCTAGCTGTCGGGACATGGGGGAGGGGAGACTGTCGGCGGGCTCTGTGCTGTGAGCAGGAGAAGAGCTGCAGTGAAGACATAAAAGGTAAGTGCATGTGTGTTTAATGTCCATATTAATGTATGTTTAATGTCCATATTCATGTATGTTTAATGTCCATATTGATGTGTTTACAAGATGTACTTTGTGTATAATGTGCATACTCATGTATAATGTGCCTACTTTGTGTATAATGTGCATACTCGTGTGTACTTTGTGTACTATGCATACTTTGTGTATAATGTGCCTACTTTGTGCATAATGTGTGTACTTTGTGCATAATGTGCGTACTTTGTGCATAATGTGTGTACTTCGTACTGTGCGTACTTTGTGCATAATGTGTGTACTGTGCGTACTTTGTGCATAATGTGCGTACTTTGTACTGTGCGTACTTTGTGCATAATGTGCGTACTTTGTACTGTGCGTACTTTGTGCATAATGTGGTACTTTGTGTACTGTGCATACTTTGTGCATAATGTGCGTACTTTGTGTACTAGTGTTTAGGTAGTGTTAGCAATAGTTACGGCGCGGCAGGGTGGTGGTGGAGAAGGGGGGCCCAAGTTTGGGTAACAGCCCAGGGCCCATGGTCTTCTTAATCCGCCACTGGCAGTACATATGTGATTTATTTATTGGAATGTACATGCCAACTCCAATATGTAGGGAGAACGACACAACACCTCAGATCCAGAATAAACAAACATAGATTCAATGTGAACACAGGTTTTTGAAACATAGTGTGTCTCGTCATTTCACTCACATACATAAATGCCAATTTAATCAAATTACAGTTACACCCATCGAAGAGATACATCACAACGTTCCCAACAGATTTAATAAGCTCAAACAGAGGGAAAATTTTTGGATTTTTAAATTGCAGACTTTACACCCAGGAGGTTTGAATGACATCTCTGAATCATCATTGGACTAACCTACACCTCAAAAATTTGTAAAAAATATTTGAGGCCAAATGATCTCCAAATTATCACATATCATTAAACATTTGTAATCTGACTGCCTAATTTACTCATTTATTTTTCTTTGGGCTACGCAACCCTCGTCTGTATATATTTTCCTTTTAAAACAGCAAAATTCTCACATATTATCATTTTTAACCTTAATGGATTTTTTTATCAACTTACCTGCGGTATGTTCTGCCTGTCCTGTCTTCGGATCCTACGGTGCCGTGGTTCCGCACTATTGACCTAGTAATATAATTGCATTTCTATTCATTTCCTTTAATGTACACTATTGTAAAGAATAAGATCTTCATATTAAATTACATTCCAGTTTTAAAATATGCTACATATTCCAATCAAAATCAGGACCGAACCAAGTTGCGAACCACGCTAAATGTAGTTATCTAATGTTTTATCCGTGCTGTCACAAAAGAATATCTATGTCTGATACTGTATCTATGTGCATCTCGTATTTAAATAATACATGTTTTTTAAGCAGTTTTTAATTTGTTCAATATCTTACCTACGGCAAGCATAGATCTATCCATTCGCTCCCTCGCTCTGATCCCCGCTTGGTTGTCCTGGTAACGAAGCCGCGTCCCGGCTTCGTTCATTCCAACCCAGCTACATTCTTCATTTTTTCTTTTATTTTATTCTTCATTTTTTCTTTTCATTCTTTCAATTGTATCTCAGTCTACTAGTAAAAATTTGGCTTGTTTGTTAAAATACATTACGCATTCATAGCCCTGCGATGGGAACAGTGTGTAAAAAAGCCGGGAGTGACGTCACGATCGCACCTTGACCCCGTCAGATTTGGCGTTTTTTTTTCACTTATGTTAATTTGAACCTATATGCTATATAAGTTGTGTCCTTTCTGATATGTACATGGCCTGATGAAGACGATTGTTCATCGTCGAAACGCGTAGCCACTCACAATAAATTGAACTTATCAATAATACCTCTGGACTTCGTTTCACATCATTCTCACCACAAAGCAGCGCCTTTGAAAAAGATCCACTTTTTTACCTGCACTTGTTTCTACCCAAACGGTCCCATCTGGATACCGACTCGGATCTGGCAGCAGCACTGTGGATATTACATGCTTTAAAACCTCAGTTTTCAGGTGAGCACATTTCTTGCCATTTTGCCTCACCTCAACTCACTGATCTACACAAGGTGGCGCCGTCTTTTTGTCCTTTTATTTCTTCTTCTTCTCCTTCAGTCCTTGTGGATATGAGAAATAATTAGCTAAACCTACATTTTCTTTGAAAAAATTTAGATTTTTATTTTCAGGGCCTACTTCCAATAATTTCTGCAAAAAAAACTGTGGGGTCAAAATGCTCACTATACCCCTAGATAATTTCCTCAATGGGTGTAGTTTCCAAAATGGGGTCACTTGTGGGGGGTTTCCACTGTTTTGTCCCCTCAGGGGCTTTGTAAATGTGACATGGCCTCTGCAAACTATTCCTGCTAAATTCGAGCTCCAAAAGCCAAATGGCGCTCCATCCCTTCTAAGCCCTGCCGTGTCTCAATACAGCCAATTATTACCACATGTGGGGTATTGTTTTACTAGGGAGAAATTGCTTTACACATTTTGCAGTGCTTTTTCTCCTTTAGTCCTTGTGGAAACCTACATTTTCTTTGAAAATATTTAGATTTTAATTTTCACGGCCTACTTCCAATAATTTCTGTAAGAAACCTATGCGGTCAAAATTCTCACTATACCTCTAGATAATTTCCTTGAGGTGTGTAGTTTCCCAAATGGGATCACTTTTGGGGGATGTTCACTGTTTTGGCAAACTCCCTAGAGATGAGCATATTAACCTTTTGGACGCCTGGAGACGATGTATCTTCTTTGTCCGACGACAAGGTTGAAGGACCTGTGGGTAACGTCACGCTGTATTTCTGCAGTGAAAGAAGCTGGGTGGGAACGATGAGAAGTGTATGATGCTGATTTGTCAGCGTCATACACTTCTATTCACAACGCCCAGTTGGTAAAAACACAATACACGCCCAGTTGGTAAAAACACAATACACGCCCAGTTGGAAATACGAGAAAACACGCCCAGTTGTCCATTGAAAAGCTAATTTGCATAAATATAAAATTGCTCATAACTTGGGCAAAAATGATCGTTTTAAAAAAGAATTTTTTTTTTTTTACTGTTATCTACATTGCAGCGCCCATCACATGCAATAGGAGATAGGGATTTGATAATCTGGTGACAGAGCCTCTTTAACTGGCCCCTGCAAAAATAGCCTTTTGAAATTTTCCTGAAAATTCAGAGAAATTGCTGCTAAAGTTCAAAGCCTTGTAACGTCCTAGAAAAATAAAATGTTGTTCAAAAAACCATGCCAATCTAAAGTAGACATATGGGGGATGTTAATTAGGAACAATTTTGTGTGTTATAACTTCCTGTCTTAGGGCATGCCCACACGTGGCGGATTTCCTCCGCAGCTGTCCGCATCAATGCCGCACATAATCTGCGTTGCAGATTCTGCATCGGATCTGCCCAAAATGTGCAGTAAATTGATGCGGACTAGCTGCTGCGGACTGCGGGAAAAGTGCTTCCCTTCTCCCTATCAGTGCAGGATAGAGAGAAGGGACAGCACTTTCCCTAGTGAAAGTAAACAAATTTCATACTTACCGGCCGTTGTCTTGGTGACGCGTCCCTCTTTCGGCATCCAGCCCGACCTCCCTGGATGACGCGGCAGTCCATGTGACCGCTGCAGCCTGTGATTGGCTGCAGCCGTCACTTAGACTGAAACGTCATCCTGGGAAGCCGGACTGGAGACAGAAGCAGGGAGTTCTGGGTAAGTATGAACTTCTATTTTTTTACAGGTTGCTGTATATTGGGATCGGTAGTCACTGTCCAGGGTGCAGAAACAGTTACTGCCGATCGCTTAACTCTTTCAGCACCCTGGACAGTGACTATTTACTGACGTCGCCTAGCAACGCTCCCGTCATTACGGGAGCCCCATTGACTTCCTCAGTCTGGCTGTAGACCTAGAAATACCTAGGTCCAGCCAGAATGAAGAAATGTCATGTCAAAAAAGCAAGACGCATCCGCAGCACACATAACATATGCATGACAGCTGCGGACTTCATTGCGGAATTTAGAATCTCCATTGAAGTCAATGGAGAAATTCTGCAATGAGTCCGCCACTGCTCCGCAACAGACAGAGCATGCTGCGGACACCAAATTCCGCTCCGCAGCCTATGCTCCGCAGCGGAATTTTACACCTCGTCTAAACGAACACTTCTAAATAGAAGTGGAAGTCAATGGAGAAACGGCTCCGCTGCGGATTAACGCTGCCGAGTGTCTGCAGCGGAATTCAAGTGAAATTCCGCCACGTGTGAACCCAGCCTTACAAGCAGATACATTTAAATTGAGAAAAATGCTCATTTTTGCAATTTTTCGCAAAATTTTGGTATTTTTCACAATTAAATACTGAATATATCGAGCAAATTTTGCCAGTAACGTAAAGTCCAATGTGTCACGAGAAAACAATCTCAGAATCGCTTGGATAGGTGAAAGCATTCCGACGTTATTACCACATAAAGGGAAACATGTCAGATTTGAAAAATGAGGCTCTGTCAGGAAGGTCAAAAGTGGCCAAAGAGGGAAGGGGTTAATGAGGGAGCTAATTTGGAGAGGAAGGAAACCCAGGGTAAAGTTAAAATACTTGATGGATAGAGGAGAAGAGGGTGGACTGGCAGTACCTGACTTGAGAATATATTTTTTGTCAGGACAGTGGAGAAATATTTTGAGTGGGAAACAATCTCCGTTTATACAAAATATTAGTAAGTCTAGTAGGGGCCATCTTCAGAATATACTTGAGGTAATGGAGTCCGGGCAATTGAGAAATTGTAAGGAGTGTCCAACAATATATATGATGCATGAAATTGGGGTTCAATTAAGACAAATGTTCATTTAAATGGAGCATCGAGCTTCACACCATTAATTGTCAACTTTAATATATTAGAGGTTAATAAAATAACTGATTGGAGTGGATGGTCCAAATATGGACTCAGGTTGGTTAGACATTTTATTTTCTAATGACAATCTGAAAGATTGGGATACACTGAGGACAGAATAAAATATTCCTTCACATGAGATGTAAATATTTTCAATGACATCACGCGGTGATTGTGACTCGGGATAAAACTTTATTCCATTTGGAGTCTTCTGACTCGTTATGGAACTTATATCAATTTGGGAGGGGAAAAGGTTTACTAGAACCGATTTATAAGAAATTAAAATGCGAGTCTAGAGGGGAGGGGAATCAAAGAGGAAGGGGGGAGTGGGAATATATTTTTGGGGTAATAGATGACAATGAATGAGAAAAATAAGCAGATGCACTGGTAAATTGTAATTGAATAGGTCCCATAGAATGACATAATGTTTTATTATACACGGTTTGTATTTAACGCCAAAGAAAATGAAAAGGTTTACGGGAAAATGTGGGATATCAGAGGCAGATTTCTCGCACTTGTTTTGGAATTGTCCTATGGTTCACCAATTCTGGGTAAGCTTGGCACAGAATAATACTAAGGAATATAAACATGGAGTTTGGATATTATAATAGCAAAAATAAAAACGTTACATTTGAACAACTATGGGAACCATGGATCAAGAGCATGACAGATGAACAAAGGGTTATGTTCAACTCAAGGATGACAATTGGGTAAAGATGTGAGGGTGGTCGGAGAGCTATGTATGGGAGAGAGTTGAAGGTTTTTTGTTTTTTTTAAACTAATAATACATATGTATACGCTTAAAATGTACTTTGTTATGTATAAGTAAGGTTTTTGTATTAGGATTAGGTTGGGGGAGGGGTCGGGATTGTTTTTTGTTATATGTATTAATATCTTATCGGAATGAGAATAAAAATAAACCAGAATCGCACTCTGTTTCCGCTTATCTGGATTCTGGAGCGACTGCGAATTTCATCCAACAGGCCTTAGTAGACCGTCTCTATTTGCCCACAACGCCTTTGGAGAAACCTCCAGCTGTCGCTTCTGTGAATGGTCAACCTCTGCCAGACCCAATTCTTTCCATTACTGAACCTAGTGAAAACATGCCGTTCATCCATGTGAACACTGCAGCCAATCACTGGTCTCAGCGGTCATGTGCTGTACATGCTAGCGCCAATGCTGAGGTCAATGACTGGCTGCAGTGGTCTTGTGGATGTACAGCATATGTCTAATGTATGAGTGGTGTGTTCAGCATGTGTCCTATATGTAAGTGGGGTGTACAGCATGTATCCTATGTGTGAGTGGTGTGTACAGCATGTATCCTATGTGTGAGTGGTGTGTACAGCATGTATCCTATGTGTGAGTGGCGTGTACAGCATGTATCCTATGTGTGAGTGGTGTGTACAGCATGTATCCTATGTGTGAGTGGTGTGTACAGCATGTATCCTATGTGTCAGTGGTGTGTACTGCATGTATCCTATGTGTGAGTGGCGTGTGCAGCATGTATCCTATGTGTGAGTGGTGTGTGCAGCATGTATCCTATGTGTGAGTGGCGTGTGCAGCATGTATCCTATGTGTGAGTGGCCTGTACAGCATGTATCCTATGTGTGAGTGGTGTGTACATCATGTATCCTATGTGTGAGTGGTGTGTACAGCATGTATCCTATGTGTGAGTGGCGTGTACAGCATGTATCCTATGTGTGAGTGGTGTGCACAGCATGTATCCTATGTGTGAGTGGTGTGTACAGCATGTATCCTATGTGTGAGTGGCGTGTGCAGCATGTATCCTATGTGTGAGTGGCGTGTACAGCATGTATCCTATGTGTGAGTGGCGTGTGCAGCATGTATCCTATGTGTGAGTGGCGTGTGCAGCATGTATCCTATGTGTGAGTGGTGTGTGCAGCATGTATCCTGTGTGAGTGGCGTGTTCAGCATGTGTCCTATATGTAAGTGGGGTGTACAGCATGTATCCTATGTGTGAGTGGTGTGTACAGCATGTATCCTATGTGTGAGTGGTGTGTACAGCATGTATCCTATGTGTGAGTGGCGTGTACAGCATGTATCCTATGTGTGAGTGGTGTGTACATCATGTATCCTATGTGTGAGTGGTGTGTACAGCATGTATCCTATGTGTGAGTGGCGTGTACAGCATGTATCATATGTGTGAGTGGTGTGCACAGCATGTATCCTATGTGTGAGTGGTGTGTACATCATGTATCCTATGTGTGAGTGGTGTGTACAGCATGTATCCTATGTGTGAGTGGCGTGTGCAGCATGTATCCTATGTGTGAGTGGCGTGTACAGCATGTATCCTATGTGTGAGTGGCGTGTGCAGCATGTATCCTATGTGTGAGTGGCGTGTGCAGCATGTATCCTATGTGTGAGTGGTGTGTACAGCATGTATCCTATGTGAGTGACGTGTACAGCATGTATCCTATGTGAGTGGTGTGTACAGCATGTATCCTATGTGTGAGTGGCGTGTACAGCATGTATCCTATGTGTGAGTGACGTGTACAGCATGTATCCTATGTGTGAGTGGCGTGTGCAGCATGTATCCTATGTGTGAGTGGCGTGTGCAGCATGTATCCTATGTGTGAGTGGCGTGTACAGCATGTATTCTATGTGTGAGTGGCGTGTGCAGCATGTATCCTATGTGTGAGTGGCGTGTGCAGCATGTATCCTATGTGTGAGTGGTGTGTACAGCATGTATCCTATGTGAGTGACGTGTACAGCATGTATCCTATGTGAGTGGTGTGTACAGCATGTATCCTATGTGTGAGTGGCGTGTGCAGCATGTATCCTATGTGTGAGTGACGTGTACAGCATGTATCCTATGTGAGTGACGTGTACAGCATGTATCCTATGTGTGAGTGGCGTGTACAGCATGTATCCTATGTGTGAGTGGCGTGTGCAGCATGTATCCTATGTGTGAGTGACGTGTACAGCATGTATCCTATGTGAGTGACGTGTACAGCATGTATCCTATGTGTGAGTGGCGTGTGCAGCATGTATCCTATGTGAGTGGTGTGTACAGCATGTATCCTATGTGTGAGTGGCGTGTACAGCATGTATCCTATGTGTGAGTGACGTGTACAGCATGTATCCTATGTGTGAGTGGCGTGTGCAGCATGTATCCTATGTGTGAGTGGCGTGTGCAGCATGTATCCTATGTGTGAGTGGTGTGTACAGCATGTATCCTATGTGAGTGACGTGTACAGCATGTATCCTATGTGAGTGGTGTGTACAGCATGTATCCTATGTGTGAGTGGCGTGTGCAGCATGTATCCTATGTGTGAGTGACGTGTACAGCATGTATCCTATGTGAGTGACGTGTACAGCATGTATCCTATGTGTGAGTGGCGTGTACAGCATGTATCCTATGTGTGAGTGGCGTGTGCAGCATGTATCCTATGTGTGAGTGACGTGTACAGCATGTATCCTATGTGAGTGACGTGTACAGCATGTATCCTATGTGTGAGTGGCGTGTACAGCATGTATCCTATGTGTGAGTGGCGTGTGCAGCATGTATCCTATGTGTGAGTGGCGTGTACAGCATGTATTCTATGTGTGAGTGGCGTGTGCAGCATGTATCCTATGTGTGAGTGGCGTGTGCAGCATGTATCCTATGTGTGAGTGGTGTGTACAGCATGTATCCTATGTGAGTGACGTGTACAGCATGTATCCTATGTGAGTGGTGTGTACAGCATGTATCCTATGTGTGAGTGGCGTGTGCAGCATGTATCCTATGTGTGAGTGACGTGTACAGCATGTATCCTATGTGAGTGACGTGTACAGCATGTATCCTATGTGTGAGTGGCGTGTACAGCATGTATCCTATGTGTGAGTGGCGTGTGCAGCATGTATCCTATGTGTGAGTGACGTGTACAGCATGTATCCTATGTGAGTGACGTGTACAGCATGTATCCTATGTGTGAGTGGCGTGTGCAGCATGTATCCTATGTGAGTGGTGTGTACAGCATGTATCCTATGTGTGAGTGGCGTGTACAGCATGTATCCTATGTGTGAGTGACGTGTACAGCATGTATCCTATGTGTGAGTGGCGTGTGCAGCATGTATCCTATGTGTGAGTGGCGTGTGCAGCATGTATCCTATGTGTGAGTGGTGTGTACAGCATGTATCCTATGTGAGTGACGTGTACAGCATGTATCCTATGTGAGTGGTGTGTACAGCATGTATCCTATGTGTGAGTGGCGTGTGCAGCATGTATCCTATGTGTGAGTGACGTGTACAGCATGTATCCTATGTGAGTGACGTGTACAGCATGTATCCTATGTGTGAGTGGCGTGTACAGCATGTATCCTATGTGTGAGTGGCGTGTGCAGCATGTATCCTATGTGTGAGTGACGTGTACAGCATGTATCCTATGTGAGTGACGTGCACAGCATGTATCCTATGTGTGAGTGGCGTGTACAGCATGTATCCTATGTGTGAGTGGCGTGTTCAGCATGTGTCCTATATGTAAGTGGTGTGTACAGTATTTATCCTATGTGTGAGTGGCGTGTGGTCTGAGTGGCGTGTACAGCATGTATCCTATGTGTGAGTGGCGTGTACAGCATTTATCCTATGTGTGAGTGGCATGTACAGCATGTATTCTATTTTTGAGTGTCGAGTACAGCATGTATCCTATGTGTGAGTGGCGTGTACAGCATGTATCCTATGTGTGAGTGGCGTGTACAGCATGTGTCCTATGTGTGAGTGGCGAGTACAGCATGTATCCTATGTGTGAGTGGCGCGTACAGCATGTGTACTATGTGTGAGTGGCGTGTGCAGCATGTGTCCTATGTGTGAGTGGCGTGTACAGCATGTATCCTATGTGTGAGTGGCGTGTACAGCATGTATCCTATGTGTGAGTGGCGTGTACAGCATGTATCCTATGTGTGAGTGACATGTACAGCATGTATCCTATGTGTGAGTGGCGTGTACAGCATGTGTCCTATTTTTGAGTGGCATGTACAGCATGTTTCCTATGTGTGAGTGGTGTGTGCAGCATGTATCCTATGTGTGACTGGCGTGTACAGCATGTATCCTATGTGTGACTGGCGTGTACAGCATGTGTCCTATTTTTGAGTGGCATGCACAGCATGTTTCCTATGTGTGAGTGGTGTGTGCAGCATGTATCCTATGTGCAGGGGCGTAGCTAGGGGGGGCAGGTGAGGCATGTGCCCCGGGCGCAACTAAGTTGTAGGGAAGGGGGGGGGCGCCGCAGAGCAGCTGATCGCTGCTGATAGGCGCCCTGTATGTCGGACACCTGCAGCAGCTTTAGGAAGAGCCAGGAAATCACGCAGCGTCGTTCTGACTGAGGTCTGTGACGACCAGGGAGTGGACCAGTCCAATCACCCTACCTGTCACTTGACCTCACGTCAGTGACATGAGGTCAGATGACTCAGGTCAGGGGACTGGACCGGTCCACTCCCTTGTTGCACCCTCCCAGCATGTAGGGGGTGCCACTGGGCTCTGCCTCTACTCTGTGCTCTGCTGTTACACACACGGAGTAAATAACAGCCGAGAAGCAGAGGAGGAAGCTCCTGTCCTGAAAGAAACTTGTGAGCCTGTCAGCAAGGATACATGGTGAGTGTCTGTGTGTATATGTGTGTGTAGTGTGTATACAGTATGTGTCTGTGTTTGTATGTGTATATGTTACAGTGTGTGTGTGTGTGTGTGTGTGTGTGTGTGTGTATGTGTGCGTGTCTGTCTCTGTGTCTCTGCATGTGTTTGTCTCTTACATCTACTATATTATCTGTACTCAGAGAGTTATCACTGTGTTATCTGTGGTGTTACATAGGACTGCAGGTAACATCTACTACATTATCTGTACTCAGAGAGTTATCACTGTGTTATCTGTGGTGTTACATAGGACTGCAGGTAACATCTACTACATTATCTGTACTCAGGGAGTTATCACTGTGTTATCTGTGGTGTTACATAGGACTGCAGGTAACATCTACTACATTATCTGTACTCAGAGAGTTATCACTGTGTTATCTGTGGTGTTACATAGGACTGCAGGTAACACTACTACATTATCTGTACTCCGTTATTACTGTGTTATCTGTGGTGTTACATAGGACTACAGGTAACATCTACTGCATTATCTGTACTCAGAGAGCTATCACTGTATTATCAGAGGTGTTACATAGGGCTGCACGTGAAATCTACAACAATATCTGTACTGGGTATATATGGGTCTGGAAAAAAGGGGACAAAAGTAGATGGTCCAGCGCAGTCAAGTTTAAAACAGAACGTAGTTCCAATTTTATTTGGATAGTTAAAACAAGATCATTCCCGAATGCAAGGGTGAAAATGTAGGTAAGGTGCCTACGCGTTTCAGACGTATACCACGTCCTTCCTCATGGCTTTAATGCTAACAACTAAATGTCAGAACGAGGTTTATATCCGGTTGCCAACAGGTGAAAATGAGTGATGTCACAGAAAAGTGGTGCTGTCCAGCATAGTAGTGCTGAACTAGGGAGACGCCTATAGGGCATCAGCATTCTGTGAATAAAAGCTATCCAGCACGGTGGAGCTGTCCAGCAGAAGTGGGTGGAGCTGTCCAGCAGAAGTGGGTGGAGCTGTCCAGCAGAAGTGGTGCTGAAACAGAGAGCCGGTGATAGGACATCACTGCTCCACTAGTAAGTTGTGTGCTTACAGCATTGGTTGATGGCTAGTAATAAATAATAAGATGAGGGATAATAATGATCCAAATCTATCCTAGAGTAGTGGATAGAATATTAATGCTAATTTCTGTTTATTAGGCTGTCGGATATGAACCTCTGAAATACTCACATCGAAAAATTAAAACATAATTAGACGCTAAAAAATACATGATATTAAACAGTTTAAGACAATACATGAACTGGAAAGAAGGGGAATTATGTATTGGTCTTCAAGGATAATTAGTATTGGAAAATTTGTTTTCCTTTGTATACTAGACCGTCAAACGGGAAATCTGGTGGGGGAAGGACCCGTTGATATGGATAGTTAGGTGTCATCTGTAAAAACTATGAACATTAACAAGTATTATTAATTATTAGGCCATATTAAATTCTGCCGATCATTTCATAGATTCTTTTACTATTAGTGGAACATTAATTCTTTTTTTAGGTTCAGACATATAGACATTCCAGTTGTTGATATGTGTCCGCAACATAGGCCTACTCAGTGAGGACGTGCCCGTCCCACAGCGAGTGAGTATGTACATGGAGGCGGGCATATATTTACAGCCTGTAGTCACCCCATTTACATGTGGACCTTTCTCGTGTTTATGGAGGGGTAGTGAGAGATGCTGTTTGAGCATGAATCTCTATATGTACATATACCTTTGGTTTGGGGGGGAATATTTTTGTATGTTTGGTTATTTTTCACTTTGTTTGTGTGATTGGGTAGTGTGTAGGAACCCTTAGGGACAGGTAAAGTACACACAAACCCTTGTAGGTATTTCCCACCTCAACCTGAGAACTGGTATGGTCAATATGATGATGGATTGAATGTTAGAGGGGAAATGGAAGGCAATACTCCACCCCACAGTAGAATCCTTGGTACCAAGACCTCACCTCCTCCTCGGGGATGATAACCTGCCATGATAAAGACCTGGATATCGGCCCACAAAGATTGTTTAGTCTTCAATCAAATGCTGGGAAAAGTTGGAAAAGTAATGGATCACATACAAAAGGTTGTTGAAAGGCGGGCTAAGCCATTCCAAGGCTGACCATATGAGGGCACAAGTAACCTTACACGGGTCGGCATGTTAAAATTGGATCGGCCACTTGAAAGACCTGCTGACGCCACTCAAGAGGAAGAAACTCCAAGCAAGAAAGAACAAGAAATCTGCGTTTCATGGACTTTGAGGTTTTCATATGAGCTTTGTTCGTTTGATGAGCTTTGAGGCTTCGTTCTATGGACTGTGAGTTTATTTCAACCCCGTTCTATGACCTATGAAGGTTTCTTCGTTCTATGGACTATGAAGGTTTAATTTCAACTTCGTCTGATGAGCTTCGAGGCTTCGTTCTATGGACTGTGAGTTTTATCTCAACTTCGTTCTATGGACTAGGAGATTTATTTTCATCTTCATTCTGTGAACTTTGAGGTTTCGTTTCTTTGGACACTAGACTCCAGAGTCAGAGGACTGGCGGGAAGGTGTCCTTGAGGAGATAGCTGATGTCGAGTATCTAGGTCCAATAGTATACTTCCTTCCATCTCAGACCATTACCAGTAACCAGGGAGGTTGAGGGGGTAAATAGAACCCCACAAACACTTCCCCAAATTGCATTGTCGAGTCCCCGACAACAGGGGGATTGTAAAGGGAAGTGTCCCTATATATATATATATATATATATATATATATAGTGTGTATGTATATGTGTGTATATATACAGTGTATATGTATATATATATAGAGATCCAAAAAATAGGCAGCACACCGTAGAAATTTAGTGAAAAACAGGGTACTTTATTAACCCAAAGTGCGACGTTTCAGCTCTATCCACTAGAGCCTTTCTCAAGCCTTGACAAAGGCTCTAGTGGATAGAGCTGAAACGTCGCACTTCGGGTTAATAAAGTACCCTCTTTTTCACTAAATTTCTACGGTGTGCTGCCTATTTTTTGGATCTCTGTTGATATTGAGAGCTTGGTCTGCTCCCTGGGGCCTGCACCCACATCCTTCAACCGGTGCTGCTGGATCTTTTTTGTTTTTCTGTATATATATATAATGTGTGTATAAAACATATAACATATAATGTATCATGAGCCAGGGCTGTAACAACAACAGCCCTGGTCATGGATGCGGTTCTAAGCAAAGCAGGACAATTAGCATGTCCCTGCTTTGTTTGGAAACCATGGAGACAAGGGATAGTTATCCCCTGTCTCCATTTCAAGTCTCCCGCACGCACGGACTGTCTCGTGCGGGCGCTCATGAGTCGGCTGGTGATACATTATCACCATGCCGACCCATGCTAGCCAGGGGCAAGCGCCACATCCCCCGCTACGAGCGTACCGACAGGGTTAAATAGCCCTGCGTCGGTACGCTCAGGAGCCAAAGCTAGCTGGAGCTAGCTGAAGATGACCTCACCACCCGCTGGGACCTGCATGCCTGCCTGCCTCCCACACCACCAGGAACTGGCTCACCTCCCCTGTCCTGTCTCTGTAACGACCTGCTATGGCTCCTGCTTCTGCCACCAACGCTAAGTATGTCTGAATAGAGTCAGTTTCAGCTCCTCGGAACCTGATTCAATTGAAGGATTTAATGAAGCCTCAGATAGTGATAACTCTAGGAACCTATACTCCGAAAGATACCAACCAGTCAGCAAACCAAGGAAGTAAAAAAACGGGAAAGGAGGGGCGGTAGGAAACATCACCCAAACAGACCAGGAACAAAACCGCAGGAATCCACACTCAGCATTAATGTGATCAACCTTTACTCATCCGAACTGACTCCAGCACAAGTCAAAGTTCTGTCGTTGGGCCTCAATTTTGCCCCTAATCGCATGTTCGATACTTTCAACACACTACTGGACATTAATCGATTTGTAAGGAATTGAACAGTAAAGAGGCATTTTTATAATACGCTCTCAATGACAACAGCCCCCTGAAGATTTTTATCTCAGAGAATCCAATACAAACATCCATGACCATAGATCACTATCGTTTTAGGAACATAGGGCAATCCAATGCTTAGAGAGTCTGAACTCAGAACTTCCTATAAGAAATATTCATTGTTCTGCGGACTTTGTTACGAAAAATCCAAGCTTCTATCCTCTGGCATCCAGGACAGACTCTATGGACAGATTTCAATGGGCAATTGAAAAGGATCTCCAGCCACTATCTGAAAATTCGAAGTGTTGCAATAAGAACTTTAATATCTCTAAAAAGCTGAAAATGGCAAAAAAATCGTTAAAAAATAACAAGGGCATTATTATTAAGATGTCGGATAAAGGGGGCAATATCACTGTGCTAGATAGGGAAATGTACAAAACCCAAATTTTGAAACTTCTAGCAGACACAGACACATATAAAAAACTAACGTGTAATCCAACATCCATGCTCCAAAAAAAGCTCAACAAACTAATGAAAGATGGTTTAGGTAGTGGCGTATTAACAAGTAAGCAAGCAGAATATATTATGGTGCAATGTCCCTCAACTCCAATCATGCACGCATTGCCCAAGACTCATAAAGGCATAAACCCCCCACCTATGCGCCCCATAGTGTCAGGGATAGGATCACTAACAGAAAAACTCTCTGAATGGCTAGACTCCTTGTTACAACCCCTTGCACTAAGAACCCCAGGCCATTTACATGACACCAGAGATGTGTTATGCTCATTTCACAAAAAAAGATGGGAAAATAAATTTACATGGCTGAGCTGTGATGTGACCTCACTCTACACTAATATCCCACATGAAATAGCCCATAGGGCACTAGAATATCATCTTTTTAAACACAGCAACTACAGCTTTGAGCTACAATCATATACACTAGAGGTCCTTGTCTTCCTGATGACACACAATTTCTTCCAGTTCGATGGGTTGTTTTACCCACAACTACAGGGAGTATCAATGGGAGCTAAATTCTCCCCTTCTTTGGCTAATCTTGTGATGGCCTGGTGGGAGGAACTTTTCATTTTTTCTAGTGATAATCCTTTTGGCAGATCTATTAACTGGTATGCAAGGTATATAGACGACCTGCTATTTATATGGGAAGGCAATATGTCAGATATCCCAAATGTCATCAATTATCTTAATGACAACCAATTCAACTTGAAATTTACCTATTCTTCACAAAAAGATACTATCCAGTTTCTGGACCTAGAACTCACAGGTCATGCAGGGGAAATAATCAACACTAAAACATACCGTAAGCCGATTTCAGGGAACACCATCCTGTATGCTACAAGCGGTCACCCCAGACAAACCATCTCATCAATCCCAGTGGGAGAAATGTACAGAGCAAAAATAAATTGTAGTAACGACCCCAATTACCGGGTGGAACAACAGAAAATTTGTAGGAGACTATGCAAAAGAGGGTATGCAGAACCCTCAAAAGAGCAACCTCCATTGTAGAAAAAAAGCCCCGAGATCTACTTCTAGAGCCAAAACCTAATAATAAAGATACCGGTCTAAACTTACCTACTTTGGTGTTACAACACAGTAGTCAGTTTAATGAAATCAAGAAAATCGTCCATAAAAATGTAGCCATTCTAATGGAAGACGAGGCTCTGTCAGATATTTTGAAGGATGGTTGTCGTGTGGTGTCCAGAAAAGCTCCTTCCCTAGGTGACCTGTTGCCTCCTTCTATATTTTCCTCAAACATTCCCAAACTGACATGGCTTCAATATACGGGTTTCTTTAAATGCGGCTCGCATCCATGTAAAATCTGTTCATATGCTAAGCCCACTAAGAACTTCAGAGATTCAGATAACAATACAAATTTTTCAATTCAAACTTACATTAATTGCAACAGTGAGGCAGTGATATACATTGTGGAGTGTTTGGAATGCAACCTAATGTATGTGGGTTTCACCAGCCGCAAATGTAAAGCTAGGATACTAGAACATTTGGGCTATATAAGAAATCCCAACCTCACCAATATCTCCAATGTTGTAAAACATTTCATAACCTTCCATAATAGATCAATTATAAGTCTGAGATGTTATGCCAGAAAAAAAGTCAAAACTCCAACCAGAGGGGGGAACATCAAACATAAAATCTTATCACGTGAAGCATACTGGATATTTACACTAAAAACCAGGTTTCCTAAAGGTTTGAACCTAAAAAAAGAATTAATGTTCCACTAATAGTAAAAGAATCTATGAAATGATCGGCAGAATCTAATATGGCCTAATAATCAATAATACCTGTTAATGTTCATGGCTTTTACAGATGACACCTAATTATCCATATTAACGGGTCCTTCCCCCACCAGATTTCCCGTTAACCAATTGACGGTCTAGTATACAAAGGAAAACAAATTTTCCAATACTAATTATCCTTGAAGACCAATACATAATTCCCCTTCTTTCCAGTTCATGTATTGTCTTAAACTGTTTAATATCATGTATTTTTTAGCGTCTATTCATGTTTTTATTTTTCGATGTGAGTATTTCAGAGGTTTATATCCGACAGCCTAATAAACAGAAATTAGCATTAATATTCTATCCACTACTCTAGGATAGTTTTGGATCATTATTATCCCTCATCTTATTATTTATTACTAGCCATCAACCAATGCTGTAAGCACACAACTTACTAGTGGAGCAGTGATGTTCTATCACCGGCTCTCTGTTTCAGCACCACTTCTGCTGGACAGCTCCACCCACTTCTGCTGGACAGCTCCACCCACTTCTGCTGGACAGCTCCACCGTGCTGGATAGATTTTATTCACAGAATGCTGATGCCCTATAGGCGTCTCCCTAGTTCAGCACTACTATGCTGGACAGCACCACTTTTCTGTGACATCACTCATTTTCACCTGTTGGCAACCGGATATAAACCTCGTTCTGACATTTAGTTGTTAGCATTAAAGCCATGAGGAAGGACGTGGTATACGTCTGAAACGCGTAGGCACCTTACCTACATTTTCACCCTTGCATTCGGGAATGATCTTGTTTTAACTATCCAAATAAAATTGGAACTACGTTCTGTTTTAAACCTGACTGCGCTGGACCATCTACTTTTGTCTACTTAGGTCTACTTAGATACAATGGCTTAGCAGACAGTATCACATATAATATGCTTACATACAACGGCTTAGCAGACAGTATCACACATGCTAGGCCCAATTAGAAGGTTAATTGTGAAAAAATGTCTTATGGTGTTTTTCGATAAAGGTCACTTGGACTGGTATCATTTAAACAGTTAACCGATGAATGGCGATGTTTATGTGGAATTTACCCTGCGGCCTAATGTACCATATAATGTATTTAAAAAAACCTGTAATTCCGCCATTTCTGTTTTGATTTTACAATGTTCATCGGGCGGCATGAATTGCATGATAACTTGATTCTGCGGGTCGTTACGATTATGGCGATACCAAATTTATATAGTTTTATTTTTTACAAAATAATTTGTTTTTGTGACGCTGCATTTGAAGATGAACGGCATAGTTTTTCAATGCAACAGCACTTCATAGGGCGGGAAGGGGTTAAAACCCACTCTCTGAAGCCCCCCTTCAAGATACATTTCAACTAATCTGGTCCCCATGGCAGAAATCTGTCTTTCCATCTGGCACCTCCAGCAGACTCCTTTCAGTCTAGTTTGATTTCTTTTACCTCAGAGTTCCTCTTTTTACCTTTTTTTAATTTCTTCTTTCCCTCTCCCCTTCTTCTCCTTCTCCCCCACTTTTTTTGAACTATTTCTAACAGGAGCTGTGCAGGATTAGAAAAATATGGCTGCTTTCTTCCAAAAACAGCACCACACCTATCCACAGGTTGTATCTGGTATTGCAGGTTTGCTCCATTGAAGTGAATGGTAATGAGCTGTAATACCACACACAACCTATGGACAGGTGTGGTGCTGGTTTTTGGAGAAAGCAGACAAGTTATCTCATCCTGGACAACCCTTTGTCATGGATAGTTCTTGTGCGGAGATGCTCCCTGCATTATCCCTTTTCCTTTATGGCCGCTGATATGTTCTATTCAGCTTTATGGCCTCTGTGGTAAGTACACTGCCAGTCAGTAAAGGGTTAACACTTCAGACCACTGTGGGTGACGTCACAATGTATGAGTTGTGCAGTGTTAATAAACTCCTGTAGTAATGATGATGAAGGTGCTGATGTCATAAATACAAATGTTTATGACATAAAGAAGATTCCATATTAGAAGGTTTTACTGCCACGTTCAGCGCCATATTGGATGGGACTGAGGACCTTGAGCTTGACTTCCCCACCAATACCGACCTGATGTAATTTGTAGGTTCTAGCAGGGAAACCCTTCACCCCAGACCACTTCTTCATCACAGTGATGTCATCCTCTTCATACGGGTTGTCTGTAATAGAGGGGGGTTTCCAGCAAGAGATCCCCCTCTATTAGCCGGAGCGGAGACAGGTGCTACAAGGAGGCATCAGGAGGACCCGTCTCATCCGTGGATCGCCCATTCATGTTAATGGGTGCCCAGGAAGAGAGACATCCGCCTAGCCAACCAGATCAGCCGATTTATGTGTTTTATGTCGTTCGTTCATTGTATTGTCTTTCCTTGAAAATCTGAGAAAACGTACAAATTCTGTTACAAATGATATTTTGGCACCTTCTAAGCCCAGAGGAAGGGCAATCCTCCAGCCATGGTTTCCCTAGAGGTTTCCCCCACAGGGGGTTTTTCCTTTCCTGCGTGCTGGAGGGTGACTCTTCGTGAGTCGGAGGTTTGCCATTTTGGGTTTGGTCATATAATATAATAAAAGTTTTGACCATTTAACACCCAATTATAATGTTTTGTGTCTTTATTTTGCATTCTTTGGTTTGGTGATTGGGATTCTGGGTCTATCACATATCACAAAATCATAAGGCCGGACATCTACTTCCCACACTGACATAGAATGGAGACAACAAGCGTTGCAGCACAATTAAGTGTACACATCCTTACATTAACCCCTTCCCGACATTTGCCATATGGGTACGCCATGGAAAGCTATGACATCCCGCAAATTGCCGTATCCATACGCCAAATGTTTGGCAACGGCTCAGAAGCTGAGTCGGTGCCATCATCCCCGGATCTCAACTGTATCTTACAGCTGACATCCGGCTGTAATGGCGGGGACCGAAATTAGCTTTGATCCCCGCCATTAACCCCTTAAGTGCAGCGCTCAAACGTGAGTGCTGCACTCAAGGTGTTTGCAGCTCATCGGAACCCCAACAATGAAATTGCCGGGGTTCCGGTGGCTGCAATGGCAACCGGAGGCCTAATACTGGCCTCCCGGTCTGCCTAATACAGAAGACGGTCAAGAACCGCCCGGCGGCGGAGCCTGATCGGCTTCCGTAGCCGCCGGAAAGATGGCATCCACCTGTAATGTCAGGAACCGGAGCTAGCTCCGATCCCTGCCATTAACCCCCTCGATGCAGCAATCGAAAGCGATTGCTGCATCGTAGTGGTTACTAGCAGATCACCAGCCCTGACAGGCAATCAGGACTGGCGACTGCTGCTATGGCAACAGGAGACACAATGGTCTCCTGATATGTCATTACGGAAGCCGATTAGGCCCCGCCGGGAGGCGAAGCCTAATCGGCTTGCTGTCAGTGAATAACTGACAGATCTAATACATTGCACTATGTAGGTAGTGCAAAGTATTAGAAAAAAAACATTAGACAGTTGGAACTTCAAGTCCCCTAGTGGGACTTGAAAGAAAGTGTAAAAGAAAGTATAAAAAAGTGTAAAAAAAAATGAAAAAAATAGAAGTTTGAAAACAATAAAAGTTTCAAGTAATAAAATAAAACACAATCGCCCTATTTCTCTTATCAAGTCCTTTATTATTGAAAAAAAATTATAAACCATACGTATTTGGTATCGCCGCGACCGTAACGACCTGAGGTATCAAAATATTATATTATTTATTGCACACGGTGAACAGCGTAAAAAAAAACGTAAAAAACTATACCCGAGTTTCTGTTTTTTGGTCACTTTGCCCTACAAATATTGGAATAAAAAGTGATCAAAAAGTCGCACGTATCCAAAAATGGTACCTATAAAAACTATAGCTTGTCCCGCAAAAAACAAGCCCTCATACAGCTCCGTCGACAAAAAAATTAAAAAGTTATGGTTCTCACAACTTGGCGACAGAAAAAATACATTCTTTTTACAAAAGTAATTGTATTGTGCAAAAAGTTGTAAAACATAAAAAAGTTCTATAAATTAGGTATCGCCGGAATCGTACGGACCCGCAGAATAAAGTTAACAGGTAATTTATAACGCATGGTGAACGCTGTATAAAAAAAACTAAAAAAGCTGTGCCAGAATTGCGTTTTTTTGTTTACCTGGCCTCCCAAAAAATAGAATAAAAGGTGATCAAAAAGTCGCATGTACCCCAAAATGGTACCAATAATCGCTACAGCGCGTCCCACAAAAAAACAGCCCTCATACCACTACATCTGTGAAAAATAAAATTAGTTATGGCTCCAATAAGTCAGGAAATAAAAACATGCAGTTGTGCCAGCCCGAGGGGAACATTTCTTCTGTTTCAAGAGGCGATTTATCAAGGACCTAAAATTAGGGAACCAGGAAGGGGAGGGCCCAAACATATCCGCTGGAAGCGACGGTGCCCGTATTATACCAGGACAACACTTCACAGCAAAATTCCCCAAACTGCAAAGGTCCGGAGTGTGGACCAAAAGGGGGATAAGAAAGGATGCCATATATCAGTGCGGAAAGGATTGCTTCACAGCGTAACACACATAAATGGATTATTTTATTGTTTTTTTACCCCATTATTATACCCCCTGACTATGCCCCTGATGTACTCTGCCCAGCTCACATATGCCCTACATTATAAACGGAAACACTCCAAACAATTACCAAGCAAATTCCACGCTCCAAAAGCCAAATGACGCTCCCACCCATCTGAACCCTACAGTGTGCCCAAACAGCAGTTTCCTTCCACATATATGGCATCGTCATACCCGGGAGAACCCTTTTAACAATTTTTGGGGTGTGTGTCTCCAATGGCATAAGCTGGGTATGACATATTTTTTCCATTGAAATGGCATTTCTAGGAAAAAATATAAATTTTTACTTTGCACCATCCGCAGCGCAATCATTTATGGAAAAGACCTGTGGGGTGAAAATGCTCACTACACCCCTTAATAAATGCCATGAGGGGTGCAGTTTCCAAATGGGGTCACTTCTCAGGGCTTTCTTTTTATTATTTCACATCTGAGCCTCTGCAATTGTGATACAATACTTTATAAATCGCCAAATTAGGCCTCGATTTCGCATGGTACGCTTTCACTCCTGAGCCTGGTCGAATGTTCGGCAAAAGATTAGGGCCACATGAAGGGTGTTTCTAAAACCAGGAAACCCAGCATAATAATTAGAGAGCTGTCTTGTTATGGTGGCACAATCTGGGCACCACATATTGGCATATATATGGAAAAAAAAATCCCATTTTCACTCTGCAACATCGAGTGCACACTAATTTCTACAAAACACCTGCAGGGTTAACATGCTTACTACACCCCTAGGTAAATGCATTGAGGGGTGTAGTTTCCAAAATGTGGTCACTTCTGCGGGGTATCCACAGTTTTGGTCCCACAGGTGCCCAGAAACCAATCCAGCAAAATCTGCACTCCAAATGGTGCTCCTTCCTTTCTGAGCCTTGCCGTGTGCCCAAACAGCAGTTTATGACCACATATGGGGTATTGCCGTACTCGGGAGAAATTGCTTTACAAATGTTTTGTTCTTTTTTTCCATTATTTGTTGAGAAAACAAAAAAATGTGCGGAAAAGCTACGTCTTATTGAAGAAAAAGGATTGTTTTTATTTTCACTGCCCAATTCAAATAAATTCTATGAAACATCTATGGGGTCAAAATGTTCACAATAATCCTAGATGGATTCCTCAAGGGGTGTTGTTTCCTAAATGGAGTCACTTTTTGGGCGTTTTCATTGTTTTGCCCCTCAGGGGCTTTGCAAATGCGACATTGCCTCCGCAAACCATTCCTGCTAAATGTGATCTCCAAAAGCCAAATAGCGCTCTTTCCATTCTAAGCCCTGCCGTGTGTCCAAACAGCCGTTTATTACCACATGTGTGGTACTGTTTTACTCGGGAGAAATTGCTTTACAAATTTTGCGGTGCTTTTTCTCCTTCAGTCTTTCTGTAAATGAGAAAAAATGTGCTAAAACTACATTTTCTTTGAAAAAATGTAGATTTTTATTTTCAGGGCCTACTTCCAATAATTTCTGCAAAAAACCTGTGAGGTCAAAACGCTCAGTGTACCCCTAGATAATTTCCTCAATGGGTGTAGTTTCCAAAATGAGGTCACTTGTGGGGGGTTTACACTGTTTTATCCCCTCAGGGGCTTTGTAAATGTGACATGGCCTCCGCAAACCATTCCTGCTAAATGTGAACTCCAAAAGCCAAATGGTGCTCCATCCGTTCTAAGCCCTGCTATGTGTCCAAACAGCCGTTTATTACTACATGTGGGGTATTGTTTTACTCGGGAGAAATTGCTTTACAAATTTTGCGGTGCTTTTTCTCCTTCAGTCTTTGCGGAAATTTTCACGGCCTGCTTCCAATAATTTCTGCAAAAAACCTGGGGTGTCAAAACACTCAGTATACCCCTAGATAATTTCCTTGAGGTGTGTAGTTTCCCAGATGGGGTCACTTTTGGGGGATTTCCACTGTTTTGGCACCGCAAGAGCCCTTGAAACCTGACATGGTGCCTAAAATATATTCAAATAAAAATAAGGCCCCAAAATCCACCAGGTGCTACTTTGCTTCTGAGGCCGGTGCTTCAGTCCAGTAGCACGCTACGGCCACATGTGTGATATTTCCTAAAACTGCAGAATCTGGGCAATAAATATTGAATTGCATTTCTGTTGTAAAACTTTCTGTGTTATAAAGAAAATTGCATTAAAAATTAATTTCTTCAAAAAAATATGAAATTTGTAAATTTCACCCCTACTTTGCTTTAATTCCTGTGAAAAGTTTAAAGGGTTAAGAAATTTTCTAAATGCTGTTTTGAATACTTTGAGGGGTGAAAGTTTCAAAATGGGGTGACTTTTTTTGGGTTTCTAAAATATAAGGCCCTCAAAGCCACTTCACAAGTGAACTGGCCCCTGTAAAAATAGCTTTTTGAAATTTTCTTGAAAAAGTCAGAAATTGCTGCTAAAGTACAAAGCCTTGTAACGTCCTAGAAAAATAAAATAATGTTCAAAAAACGATGCCAATCTAAAGTAGACATATGGGGGATGTTAGTTAGCAACCATTGTGTGTCTTATAACTGCCTGTCTTACAAGCAGATACAATTAAGTTGAGAAAAATGCAAATGTTTGCAATTTTTCGCTAAATTTTGGTGTTTTTCACAATTAAATACTGAACATATCGAGCAAATTTTGCCAGTAACATCAAGTCCAATGTGTCACGAGAAAACAATCTCAGAATCGCTTGGATAGCTAAAAGCATTCCGACGTTATTACCACATAAAGTGACACATGTCAGATTTGAAAAATGAGGCTCTGTCAGGAAGGTCAAAAGTGGCTAAAGAGGGAAGGGGTTAAGATATTGTATTACGGTCTGTAGCCTTTGGGGGGAATATATTAACCTTTCTACAACAGTTTACTAAAATACACAAATGTTGACATTTTTGGGGTGCAAAAATGGCCCAGCAGAAATGGCCAACAATTTTACTATGATTTACGCCAGTAACTGATATAAATTATAGCAGAAATCTATATGTATAATGTGGTCCAGATTTATCTCTGGGGGGCGTAACAAGGCAAAGGTCCGTGCCAGACCCATACCTCCCCCCAATCAGACTGTATGCCCCCCCAATCAGACAATAAAATACATTTTAAAAATGTACTTACCTCACCACTCCGATTCTCCCTCCCGGATTCCCTCAGGCTCTTACAGCAGGCCGAAGCACGTAGAAAGTACTGATGACAGGCCGCAGCACCTAGAAAGTACTGATGACAGGCCGCGTTGCAGCTAAAAGATGCGACACATTTATTAAGAGTCGTTCGCCTGTTAATAAATGTGTTGCATCTTACTCCAGCAAACTGTTTAATAGGACTGGTGTATGAAGCGCCAGTATTAAAGGGAATGTGTCGCTAGGAATTTAATTTAATTTTTTTCAGTTAAACAGTTAGTACATAAGTGATTACACATTGTTTTAATTTTTAAATTTTTTCACAAGTCAGGAAATATTATAAATGAGATTCTAATTTATAACATTTCCATGTGCTGGTCACTAGAGTAAGCAAATCCCAAAATTACCGCATTGGCATGTGGTAAAGCAACCTCATTGCCTTATGCTGCAAATTTGTAGTAGACACACTCGCTCTAGTGTCCTCACAGAATCTCCCCTCCTTTATCCTGGCTAGTGCCAGGAGAAAGGAGGGGGTTGAATGTTCAAACCTCCTACACTGTGTGCCGCCATTTTCTGAGCGAATGCACAGTGTAGGAGGAATAGATACAGTGCTCAGCAGACAGTATAACACTAACATAAACACACACACATCACATACACAAACATAACTTACCTGCTCCTGCCGCCGCCTCCGCCCTGCCGCTCCTAGTCCTTGCGTCTGCGCTGCCTTCAACATATGGCCGGAAGCCGCGACCGAAAGTCCTTATCTTACTGTTCGGCCGTGGCTTCCGGTCCACATGAAAATGGCGCTGGATGTCGCTCTACTAAAGACCTTCCTTTTGATCTGTGTGGGAGTGGCGCATGCGCCGTTCCCACACAGACGGCGTGCGCTATAGTGAATGGAACGGCTCCCGTTCGCATTCTCTATGGGAATGTATGTGCCGTATTCCATCTCTGTATGTGTCGTTAATGGACAGATACAGAGAGATGAAAAAAAAAATGGCAGCCCCCATAGAGAAGTAAAAGAAGGAAAAAAGTAAAAAGTACAACAAAAAAACACAAATAAATACAATTTATTTTAATGACATACTAAAAGCAATATTATAAATATATATATAGAAAAAAAAAATTTCCGTGACACCTTCCCTTTAAAAGGGTTTTCCACGTTCTGACAACTGATGACCTATCCACTGGATAGGTCATCAGTATTTGATCGGTGCGTATCCGACACCTGGACCCCGCACCGATCCGCCACTCCAGCTGCCTCTGGGCACCGGACAACACTTCCGGAAGTAGATGGCTCCGGTCAAAGAGTAGAGGCCGAGCTGCAGTTCTGCCGAACGGCCGCTATGCAGTGATCGGAGCCTTCTGCTTCTGGCAGTGTTGTCCAGTGCCCGGAGGCAGCTAGACTTGCAGATCGGTGCGGGGTCTGGTGTAGTAACGATTGTTTGCCCCCATACATTAACGATGATTGCTCCTTGTGACACGCTGTATCGTCGATTGGTGCTGGTTTTCATGGTCAGTATCGGGATGTCTAAAAGGACCTTTATTTCCTCAGACACCACCATAACTAGGCATTGGAACCAAGCCTTCCACCTTAGCGGGTAAAGATTAACCTTCTAAAAGGTTCACTATGTACACATAAGGGCTAACAGTGAAAACACAGAGGGGCTCACCATATATCCAGCGTATAACTGTGTCCTCCAAATCTTACGGAGCAGGAGTTGTTCTAGATTCCTGTTTATATCCCAGACACGTTCATACCATTTTAGACAATGAATCGACATATCGCAAACTTGTGGCGAAACCAAGCACCGCATGTAAAGAATCTTTAAAAAATCTGCTAGAAGAAGGAATTGGATTAGGAGTATTAGCCAAGAAAAAGGCAGAATACTTACTGATAGAATTCCCTATTGTTCCCATATTCCATGGGATGCCAAAAATCCATAACTTTGATTGGTCTTGAAACTTGGGTTATCTGTGACGTAGTTGGTTAGTACCCCTGCAAACAGGCCTGCCATCAGGGTAGTACCACTGGTACTACTGTCAGGGGCCTGGCCACAAAAGTAAAATAAAGTGGGCAGCCGCCGCTCATCAAGGTTATGATTAGTGGTAATTGGTTTGTAGAAAGGAATGGGACCCATGCAGGGACCAGCTCCGCAACTTGGTGAGTGACTGTTTTAAAGCAGTAGATTCAGTTTAATTATTTTTTTCACGTTGCCCCTCTGCTCCCACCTTCCCACATGTCTCTCTCCCCTTCCCCTCCCCAGACCCCAGTCAAGTGTCATATCCACTTTGGCCCAACTCCCGCCTCAGCCACTTTCCGTTCTCTTAGCCTACTCCTCCGCCTACATCCTGGTATAATAGCTAAAGAAAATTACCCTATGAGGTTTAGTGTCAGTTAGTTATATGTCAAAATTTTGATCTAAGGTCTGCACACCATGACAGTCGGTAGTCATGTAGACCGGACACTTCCACAATTTGAATGCGCTGTGACGTGGCACATTAGGTCACGGGAACGTGGTGTAAAGGATCTGCCAGACACAGCTTCTGTGTCGACGCCCGTGGTTAATCAGTCTGCACCTGCTCCTAGGTCTGATAGAGTGACTCGATCTGCTACCACTCAGGCTGGTAGGCTCAGGAGTGGGAGAACCTATTACAGCCTGGCCAGACGGTTCTAGCTCCCGGCCTCGATCTATTTATACCTTCATTTCCTGCTTGTCTTTGCCTGTGATTCTTTCCTGTTTTCTGGCTCTGCTGCTCCTGCTATTATTATTGACCTTGCTTCATTTTGACCCTGGCTTTACTGACTACGCTACTGCTCTGCGTTTGGTACACTGGTTTGACTCGACTCGTTCACTACGCCTGTTGCTCACTGTGTTGCCATGGGCAACTGCCCCATTTCCCTTAGCTTCTGTGTACCCTTGTCTGTTTGTCTGCCGTGCACATATTGAGCGTAGGGACCGTCGCCCAGTTGTACGCCGTCGCCTAGGACGGGCCGTGCAAGTAGGCAGGGACTGAGAGGCGGGTATATTAGGGCTCACCCGTCTATCTCCCTACCCCGTCATTACACGTGGTATCTAGGTTACATCAACACTTTCATGACGTAACTTGTGGTTCGCGTTTGGGCATTGGAGATGAAGAAGACTGGAAGAAGTCATCATGGCGTTCTGGGCCGGATGAAGAAGAAAAGAGAACGTGAACAACTCCAATCTAAGAAGATGTCACATGTGAGTAACTGAATTTCACTGCACTGTATTCACTTATATGTTCTGCAGAATGCCTGTGTAGGACTGATATCTGTCACAATATGGTGGGAATATTGGTCTTTGTTTTACTACACACGTTTTTAGTACACATTTAAGAGTGTTTAAATTATTTCTATATAGTTGAAGGGTAGACCCCCAAGAATTATTTCCTTTGGTGGGTCCAAGGTATCTCAGTATTCCCAAATTGCGGGAAAGTTTTTGGGCAGTTTATGCTGCCTTTGGCACTTTTTTGAAAAGTGTGTGGCGCTTTGCGGAAAGGGCCGACAATTTTACTATAATTTACGCCAGTAACGGGCGTAATGTAAAGCAGAAATCAACGCCAGCTCCGAGCTAGTGTACAATTTTACATTGATTGTGCAACAAAAGGCCTAAGCCAGACCCCGTATCTACCCCACTAATAAGACTGTCTTGTGACACAAGACATGGTTTGCCCACACCACTAAAAAAAAAAAAAAAGATATATATATCTGAGACAGCGTATCTATAAAGGTATATTCACACGCTGTGTTTTCAGCCGTATTTCGGAGCGTAAACGCCTTCAAATACGCCTGAAAAATCGGTAGCCCAATGCCTACAAACATCTGCCTATTGTATTTTAAAACGCCACGTAAAAAGAAGGAGCATGTCACTTCTTGAGCCGTTTTTGGAGATGTTTTTCATTGTGTCAATGGAAAATCAGCACCAAAAACATCTAGAAAAAAACACCTCAAAAAACGTTTCCAGCTTCAAATCAAAGGCGTGTGAACCCTTAGGGTATGTGCACACACACTAATTACGTGCGTAATTGACGGACGTATTTCGGCCGCAAGTCCCGGACCGAACACAGTGCAGGGAGCCGGGCTCCTAGCATCATACTTATGTACGATGCTAGGAGTCCCTGCTACTCCGTGGAACTGCTGTCCCGTACTGAAAACATGATTACAGTACGGGACAGTTGTCCTGCAGCGAGGCAGGGACTCCTAGCATCGTACATAAGTATGATGCTAGGAGCCCAGCTCCCTGCACTGTGTTCGGTCCGGGACTTGCGGACGAAATACGTCCGTCAATTACGGACGTAATTAGTGTGTGTGCACATACCCTAAGACTATGTCACCTGATAGCTCTGCTACTTGATAGGAGACAGCGGCTCAGCAGACAGTATCACATATAATATGCTTAGATACAACGGCTTAGCAGACAGTATCACATATAATATGCTTAGATACAATGGCTTAGCAGACAGTATCACACATGCTAGGCCCAATTAGAAGGTTAATTGTGAAAACATTTCTTATGGTGTTTTTCGATAAAGGTCACTTGAACTCATATCATTTAAACAGTTAACCGATGAATGGCGCTGTTTACGTGGAATTTACCCTGTGGCCTAATGTACCATATAATGTATTAAAAAAACAATGTAAAAAAAAACTACATTTTGTGGGGTGAATTGAATTATTTTTTTTAATTCCGCCATTTCTGTTTTGATTTTACAGTGTTCATCGGGCGGCATGAATTGCATGATAACTTGATTCTGCGGGTCGTTACGATTATTGCAATACCAAATTTATATAGTTTTATATTTTACTTCATAATTTATTTTTGTGACGCTGCATTCGAAGATGAACTGCATAGTTTTTCAATGCAACAGCACTTCATAGGGGGGGGAAGGGGTTAAAACCCACTCTCTGAAGCCCCCCTTCAAGATACATTTCAACTAATCTGGTCCCCAGGGCAGAAATCTGTCTTTCCATCTGGCACCTCCAGCAGACTCCTTTCAGTCTAGTTTGATTTCTTTTACCTCAGAGTTCCTCTTTTCCCCTTTTTTTAATTTCTTCTTTCCCTCTCCCCTTCTTCTCCTTCTCCCCCATTTTTTTGAACTATTTCTAACAGGAGCTGTGCAGAATTACAAAAATATGGCTGCTTTCTTCCAAAAACAGCACCACACCTATCCACAGGTTGTATCTGGTATTGCAGTTTAGCTCCATTGAAGTGAATGGTAATGAGCTGTAATACCACACACAACCTATGGACAGGTGTGGTGCTGGTTTTTGGAGAAAGCAGATAAGTTATCTCATACTGGAGAACTCTTTGTCATGGATAGTTCTTGTGCGGAGATGCTCCCTGCATTATCCCTTTTCCTTTATGGCCGCTGATATGTTCTATTCAGCTTTATGGCCTCTGTGGTAAGTACACTGCCAGTCAGTAAAGGGTTAACACTTCAGACCACTGTGGGTGACGTCACAATGTATGAGTTGTGCAGTGGTAATAAACTCCTGTAGTAATGATGATGAATGCGCTGATGTCATAAATACAAATGTTTATGACATAAAGAAGATTCCATATTAGAAGGTTTTACTGCCACATTCAGCGCCATATTGGATGGGACTGAGGACCTTGAGCTTGACTTCCCCACCAATGCCGACCTGATGTAATTTGGAGGTTCTAGCAGGGAAACCCTTCACCCCAGACCACTTCTTCATCACAGTGATGCCATCCTCTTCATACGGGTTGTCTGTAATAGAGGGGGGTTTCCAGCAGGAGATCCCCCCCTATTAGCCAGAGCGGAGACAGGTGCTACAAGGAGGCATCTGGAGGACCCGTCTCATCCGTGGATCGCCCATTCATTTTAATGGGTGCCCAGGAAGAGAGACATCCGCCTAGCCAACCAGATCAGCCGATTTATGTGTTTTATGTCGTTCGTTCATTGTAATGTCTTTCCTTGAAAATCTGAGAAAATGTACAAATTCTGCTACAAATGATATTTTGGCACCTTCTAAGCCCAGAGGAAGGGCAATCCTCCAGCCATGGTTTCCCTAGAGGTTTCCCCCACAGGGGGTTTTTCCTTTCCTGCGTGCTGGAGGGTGACTCTTCGTGAGTCGGAGGTTTGCCATTTTGGGTTTGGTCATATAATATAATAAAAGTTTTGACCATTTAACACCCAATTATAATGTTTTGTGTCTTTATTTTGCATTCTTTGGTTTGGTGATTGGGATTCTGGGTCTATCACATATCACAAAATCATAAGGCCGGACATCTACTTCCCACACTGACATAGAATGGAGACAACAAGCGTTGCTGCACAATTAAGTGTACACATCCTTACATTAAGATATTGTATTACGGTCTGTAGCCTTTGGGGGAATATATTAACCTTTCTACAACAGTTTACTAGCGTCGAAAATTCACAAAATGCGCAAATGTCAGAATTGTTGGGGGCAAAAAATGAGCGGGGCTTAGCAGAAATGGCCAACAATTTTACTATAATTTACGCCAGTAACTGATGTAAATTATAGCAGAAATCTATATGTATAGTGCGGCCCAGATTTATCTCTGGGGGGCGTAACAAGGCAAAGGTCCATGCCAGACTCATACCTCCCCCCCAATCAGACTGTTTGCCCCCCCAATAAGACAATAAAATACATTTTAAAAATGTACTTTAAATGTACAGCAGGCCGCAGCACGTAGAAAGTACTGATGACAGGTCGCAGCACTTAGAAAGTACTGATGACAGGCCGCAGCACGTAGAAAGTACTAATGACAGGCCGCAGCACGTAGAAAGTACTGATGACAGGCCGCAGCACGTAGAAAGTACTGATGACAGGCCGCAGCACGTGGAAAGTACTGATGACAGGCCGCAGCACGTAGAAAGTACTGATGACAGGCCGCAGCACGTGGAAAGTACTGATGACAGGCCGCAGCACGTAGAAAGTACTGATGACAGGCCGCAGCACGTAGAAAGTACTGATGACAGGCCGCAGCACGTAGAAAGTACTAATGACAGGTCGCAGCACGTAGAAAGTACTGATGACAGGTCGCAGCACGTAGAAAGTACTGATGACAGGCCGCAGCACGTAGAAAGTACTAATGACAGGCCGCAGCACGTAGAAAGTACTGATGACAGGCCGCAGCACGTAGAAAGTACTGATGACAGGCCGCAGCACGTAGAAAGTACTAATGACAGGTCGCAGCACGTAGAAAGTACTGATGACAGGTCGCAGCACGTAGAAAGTACTAATGACAGGCCGCAGCACGTAGAAAGTACTGATGACAGGCCGCAGCACGTAGAAAGTACTAATTACAGGCCGCAGCACGTAGAAAGTACTAATGACAGGTCGCAGCACGTAGAAAGTACTGATGACAGGCCGCAGCACGTAGAAAGTACTGATGACAGGCCGCGATGCAGCTAAAAGATGCGACACATTTATTAAGAGTCGTTCGCCTGTTAATAAATGTGTTGCATCTTACTCCAGCAAACTGTTTAATAGGACTGGTGTAAGAAACGCCAGTATTAAAGGGAATGTGTCGCTAGGAATTTTATTTATTTTTTTCAGTTAAACAGTTAGTATATAAATGATTAAACATTGTTTTAATATTTTAATTTTTTCACAAGTCAGGAAATATTATAAATCAGATTCTAATTTATAACATTTCCATGTGCTGGTCACTAGAGGGAGCAATTCCCAAAATTGCCGCATTGGCATGTGGTAAAGCAACCTCATATCCTTGTGCTGCAAATTTGGAGCAGGCACACTCGCTCTGCCCCAGCACACACCAGTAAACATACCTACCAACTTTCAAGAACCTAATCTAAGTAATCTCCGCCCACACATACCCAGTTCAGCCCACTCATTATTATGTTCCCATAGGACCCCCACACAGTATAATGACAAAAAGCTGCCCCCATACAGTTTAATGCCCCCTTAGCTACCCCTAGTACCAGTGCGCACATATAAAGCGCCAGTGCCCATATAGATAGTGTCACACACAGTGCCCATATAGATGGTGCCACCCCCCCCAGGGATTCCACTCCAGGAGGGGCCCCTGCCGTCACTGTCCATATATGGACAGTGACGTAAGGCATTCCCTATAGGAGCAGAATCTCTGTCCAGAGCGTCGGCCACGCTGTGGCCAAGGACTGCTCTCCAGGAGGAGCCCTTGATGTGATTGTACATATATGGACAGTGACATCAGGGGTTCCGCCTAGGAGCGGAATCCCCGGCCAGACCATCGGCAATGCAAAGGCAGTGGATTCCGTTCCAGGAGTAGTCCCCGACGTCAATGTTCATATATGGATAGTGAGACAAGGGGCTCCGCGCTTAAAGTAGCGCTGTGCCCGGGAATTCCTCGGCGAGTGGTACTAATACAGAAGCAGGGAGCTGACAATCCCTTTCATTAGCATTGGATTAAACTGTATCTGCATCCTGAGGACGCAGATACAGTTGACACCAAGACATACCACCGGCCGCTTGGGACAGCGTAACAGCGCCCGGAATCCTGGACTGCCCCCCTATATCCGGGACGGTTAGGAGGTATGCAGTAATTAGGACCATGCACATGCGCAGATTCCACAGTAAATGCTTGTTCATGAGCCTGCAAAGGAGGAGCTGCTCAGTTTGCCATTAGGGTGATGACTGACGGATAAGTCCTCGTTCACATCTGCACTATTGTCTCTGGTAAAATCACGGCCCCCCGCCTGACGGAAAGCCAATGAAACCCACTAAAGTCAATGGGTTCTGTCAGCAGGTGGCGGTGTCCGTTGTGCGACGGAACAGTTGCTTCCGTTATTCCTTTGTTCTGCACCACTGATGGAGCAGAACAACAAAACACACCAACGCAGGTGTGAACAGGGCCTTAGAGAGATAACTAAATACAGCAGCTGGCCATGAACTGAAATACACTGCAGGTACAGAAGACATATGGTAGACCAATTAGAAATGTGATTTATTTTACAAAATACATACAAGCCAATTTAAAAAAAAACAGTGCAAAGGTGTACATAGCCTTTAAGGGTATGTGCACACGATAGCAGGCTTTTACGTCTGAAAAGACAGACTGTTTTCAGGAGAAAACAGCTGCCTCGTTTCAGACGTAAATGCTCCTCCTCGCATTTTGCGAGGCTTCTCTGACAGCCGTAAATTTTGAGCTGTGCTTCATTGAGTTCAATGAAGAACGGCTCAAATTACGTCAAAAGAATTGCCCTGCACTTCTTTTGACGAGGCATAAATGACAGGTTGTCTGCACAGTACGTCGGGAAACCCATTCAAATGAATGGGCAGATGTTTGCCGACGTATTGTAGCCTTATTTTCAGACGTAAAACGAGGCATAATACGCCTCGTTTACGTCTGAAAATAGGTTGTGTGAACCCAGCCTAAGCAATCAGGAGGCATATTTTCAGATTCTGCTGGACTTCTCCCATATACCGGCATTTCAGGCATCCTATTGGTCCACGGTGTCCTCAATGCCCACCCCATTTACTTCTTCTTTAGCCACAATGCCTGCAAGCCACAGCAAGCTGACAGTGCCCGCCCTAATGGTATATACAGGGGTGATGGAGATTTTATACTGAGATAATGGTGGGCTGGTACATACACGGATAATGGTGGTTATATATGGGGATGATGGCTGGTATATACAGGGATGATGGGAGTCCTTTATATAACCCCCATATTCCCTGTATATTACCCCCAAAAGGGGAGATCAGCAGCACATCGCAGTCCAAAACTCATGGAAAACTATTTTATGTTTCACCCATCCCACCCATCGCTGGATGTTGGTATACTAGCACACATGACTAATATGATAATATTTAAATATAGAATTGTACATCCTAGTATAATAGCTAAAGAAAATTAGCTTATGAGGTTTAGAGTTAGTTATATGTCGAAATTTTAATCTAAGGTATGCGCACCGTGACGGGTGGTAGTCATGTAGACTGAACGCTTCCATGATTTGAATAAGCTGTGACGTGGCACATTGGGTCACGTGAACGTGGTATACAGGTTACATCAACACTTTCATGACATATCTTGTGGTTCGCGCTTGGGCATTGGAGATGAAGAAGACTGGAAGTCAACATGGTGTTCTGGGCCGGATGAAGAAGACAAGAGAACATGAACAACTCTATTCTGAGAAGATGTCACCTGTGAGTCACTGAATTTCACTGCACTGTATTCACTTACACTACCGTTCAAAAGTTTGGGGTCACCCAGACAATTTTGTGTTTTCCATGAAAACTCACACTTATATTTATCAAATGAGTTGCAAAATGACTAGAAAATATAGTCAAGACATTGACAAGGTTAGAAATAATATTTTTTATTTGAAATAATAATTTTCTCCTTCAAACTTTGCTTTCGTCGAAGAATGCTCCATTTGCAGAAATTACAGCATTGCAGACCTTTGGCATTCTAGCTGTTCATTTGCTGAGGTAATCGGGAGAAATTTCACCCCATGCTTCCAGAAGTCCCTCCCACAAGTTGGATTGGCTTGATGGGCACTTCTTGCGTACCATACGGTCAAGCTGCTCCCACAACAGCTCTATGGTGTTGAGATCTGGTGACTGCGCTGGCCACTCCATTACAGATAGAATACCAGCTGCCTGCTTCTTCCCTAAATAGTTCTTGCATAATTTGGAGGTGTGCTTTGGGTCATTGTCCTGTTGTAGGATGAAATTGGCTCCAATCAAGAGCTGTCCACAGGGTATGGCATGGCATTGCAAAATGGAGTGATAGCCTTCCTTATTCAAAATCCCTATTACCTTGTACAAATCTCCCACTTTACCAGCACCAAAGCAACCCCAGACCATCACATTACCTCCACCATGCTTGACAGATGGCGTCAGGCACTCTTCCAGCATCTTTTCAGTTGTTCTGCGTCTCACAAATGTTCTTCTGTGTGATCCAAACACCTCAAACTTCGATTCGTCTGTCCATAACACTTTTTTCCAATCTTCCTCTGTCCAATATCTGTGTGCTTTTGCCCATATTAATCTTTTCCTTTTATTAGCCAGTCTCAGATATGGCTTTTTCTTTGCCACTCTGCCCTGAAGACGAGCATCCCGGAGTCGCCTCTTCACTGTAGACGTTGACACTGGCGTTTTGCGGGTACTATTTAATGAAGCTGCCAGTTGAGGACCTGTGAGGCATCTATTTCTCAAAGTAGAGACTCTAATGTACTTGTCTTGTTGCTCAGTTGTGCAGCGGGGCCTCCCACTTCTCTTTCTACTCTGGTTAGAGCCTGTTTGTGCTGTCCTCTGAAGGGAGTAATACACACCGTTGTAGGAAATCTTCAGTTTCTTGGCAATTTCTCGCATGGAATAGCCTTCATTTCTAAGAACAAGAATAGACTGTCGAGTTTCACATAAAAGCTCTCTTTTTCTAGCCATTTGGAGAGTTTAATCGAACCCACAAATGTAATGCTCCAGATTCTCAACTAGCTCAACGGAAGGTCAGTTTTATAGCTCCTCTAAACAGCAAAACTGTTTACAGCGGTGCTAACATAATTGCACAAGGGTTTTCAAGTGTTTTATAATCATCCATTAGCCTTCTAACACAGTTAGCAAACAGAATGTACCATTAGAACACTGGAGTGATGGTTGCTGGAAATGGGCCTCTATACACCTATGTAGATATTGCATTAAAAACCAGACGTTTGCAGCTAGAATAGTCATTTACCACATTAACAATGTATAGAGTGTATTTCTAATTAATTTAATGTTATCTTCATTGAAAAAAACTGTGCTTTTCTTTCAAAAATAAGGAAATTTCTTAGTGACCCTAAACTTTTCAACGGTAGTGTATATGGTCTGCAGAATGCCTGTGTAGGACTGATATCTGTTCTCTGAAAACAGCTCTGTAATTTTCAGCCATTTTTGAATTTGCGTGTGAAACCTAAGACTATGTGTAAAGGGTTTGCCAGACATAGGTTCAGTGCCGACACCCGGGGTTAACCAGCCTTCATCAGCTCCAAGGTCTGCTAGAGTGACGTGGTCTCTTACCACTCAGTCTGGCAGGCTAAGGAGAGGGAGAACCTATCAGAGCCTGGCCTGACGGTTCTAGCTCCCGCCCTTGGTCTATTTTTACCCTCGCTTGGGCGCACAGGTATTTCCCGCAAACATGAAGCCTAATAAAATCTTGCTTCCCTTTCAGGTCTCTATTGATGGAAGGTCTGCCACCGACAGTGCCTTTGTGGATTCAGGGTCTGCTACTAATATTATGTCTGTGGAATTTGCTATGTCTCTAGCTATGCCATTAATTGATTTGCCTAAACCTGTCGCGGTAGTGGGTATTGATTCCACTCCGCTTGCTAATGGTTATTTTACGCAGCATACCCCTGTTTTTGAACTCAATGTTGGCTCCATTCATTTGGAGCAGTGTTCTGTGTTAGTGATGCAGGGGTTATCGTCCGATTTGATTTTAGGCCTTCCTTGGTTGCAGACGCATAATCCCACTTTTAACTGGAATACTGGTGATCTTACTAAATGGGGTAATGAATGCATGACGTCATGTTTTTCTAATAATTTGGTTTCTCTCGTTGAGGAGGTGAACACGCTACCTGAGTTTATTCAGGACTTCGCTGATGTCTTTTCTAAAAGGGCCTCCGAACAGTTACCTCCTCATAGAGAGTATGATTGCGCAATCGATTTGGTACCAGGAGCTAAGCTCTCTAAAGGTAGGATATTTAATCTCTCTTGTCCTGAACATCAAGCCATGAGAGAATATATCCAAGAAAGCCTGGCCAAGGGTTACATTCGCCCCTCTACTTCTCCGGTAGGTGCTGGCTTCTTCTTCGTGGGGAACAAGGATGGTGGTCTTAGGCCGTGCATTGATTACCGAAATTTAAATAAAATCACTGTAAGGAACCAATATCCCCTTCCTTTGATTCCTGATCTCTTCAATCAGATTCAGGGGGCCCAATGGTTCTCTAAGTTCGATCTTCGGGGGGCTTATAACCTTATCTGGATCAGAGAGGGGGATGAGTGGAAGACTACGTTTAATACACCCGAACGTCATTTCGAATATCTCGTTATGCCCTTTGGGTTGTGTAATGCTCCCGCGGTCTTACAGAATTTCATAAATGAGATTTTAGGAAACTATCTGGGGGTATTTCTTGTAGTGTACCATGATGATATACTTGTGTTTTCTAAGTACTGGTCCTCCCAAATTGAGCATGTCAGGATGGTGCTCCAGGCCCTTTGGAAAAACAAACTCTTTGCAAAAAACGAAAAATGTGTGTTTGGTGTGCAGGAGATACCATTTTTGGGTCAAATCCTCACTCCTAATGAATTTCGCATGGACCCTGCCAAGGTTCAGGCCGTGGCAGAATGGGTCCGCCCTGCCTCCCTGAAGGCCTTACAGTGTTTCCTGGGGTTTGCTAATTATTACAGGAGATTTATTGCTAACTTCTTGGTCATCGCTAAGCCTCTTACGGACCTTACTCGTAAAGGTGCTGATCTCCTCCACTGGCCTCCGGAGGCGGTCCAGGCCTTTGAGGTCCTTAAGAGGTGCTTTGTCTCTGTCCCAGTGCTGATTCAGCCTAACCAAATGGAGCCATTTATCATGGAGGTTGACGCCTCCGAGGTGGGAGTGGGTGTTGTCTTGTCCCAGGGTACTAGGTCTCTCACCCATCTCCGTCCCTGTGCCTACTTCTCCAGGAAGTTCTCCTCCACTGAGAGAAACTATGACGTTGGCAACCGCAAACTCTTAGTGTAATGCCAGGGTAGGGAGACAGACAGGTGAGCCCTAATCTACCCGCAACTCAGTCCCTGCCTACTTGCACGGCCCATTCTAGGTGACGGCGTACAATTGGGCGACGGTCCCTACTCTCAATATGTGCACGACAGAAAAAACTTACAAGGGTACACAGAAGCTAAGGGAAATACGGCAGTTGCCCATGGCAACACCGTGAGCAACAAGAGTAGTGAACGAGTCGAGTCAAACCGGGAGTGTACGTGGTGCCAAACGCAGAGCAGGAGAGTAGTCAGTAAAGCCAGGGTCAATATGAAGCAGAGGTCAATAGGAAAAGCAGGAACAGCAGAGCCAGGAAGCAAGAGAATCACGGGCAAAGGACAAGCAGGAAATGAAGGTATAAGTAGACAAAGGGCGGGAGCTAGGACCGTCTGGCCAGGCTGTGATAGGTTCTCCCACTCCTCAGCCTACCAGCCTGAGTGGTAGAATAACGAGTCACTCTAGCAGACCTAGGCACAGATGCAGGCTGATTAACCACGGGTGTTGACACAGACGCTGTGTCTGGCAAATTCTTTGCAGTACCCCCTCTTTTATGAGAGGCCACTGGACCCTTAATAGGTGGACCTGGCTTGTTGGGGAACCGAAGATGGAACTTCCTAAGCAATAACCCGGCGTAAACATCCGGGGGGGACCCAAGTCCTCTCCTCAGGCCCGTATCCTCTCCAATGGACCAGGTACTGCAGGGAGCCTTGGACCATTCTGCTGTCCACAATCTTGGCCACCTCGAATTCTACCCCTTCAGGGGTCAGAACAGGGACCGGAGGTTTCCTTGAGGTAGCCAAGGACGTGGAGCAGCGTTTCAGGAGGGAGGCATGGAACACGTTTTGTATTTTAAAAGATGGGGGTAACCTCAGCCGGAAGGAGACAGGGTTAAGAACCTCACTGACCTTGTACGGCCCTATATACAGGGGAGCAAATTTTTTGGACGGAACTTTAAGGCGCACATTTTTTTGAAGACAACCACACCAGATCCCCGACTACAAACAAGGGTTTAGTAGAATGTCTTTTATCTGCCTGATTCTTTTGTGTGCTGGGACGCCTGAAGGTTCTTCTGAACCTGGGCCCAGACTGTGCACAGTTCCCGATGAATGACATCTACCTCGGGATGGTTGGACCCACCAGGAGAAACGGAGGAGAACCGTGGGTTAAACCCAAAATTACAGAAAAAGGGGGAGACCCCTGACGAGTTACTGACCCGGTTATTAAGGGAAAATTCGGTGAGGGGAATGAAGGAGACCCAATCATCTTGACAGTCAGAGATAAAACACCTTAAATATTGTTCTAGAGACTGATTAGTCCTCTCAGTTTGGCCATTAGTTTCAGGATGGAAGGCCGAGGAGAAGGACAGATCAATCTCCAGACTCTTACAGAAGGCTCTCCAAAACAATGAAACAAATTGTACCCCTCTGTCAGAAACAATATTGACAGGAACCCCATGGAGACGCAGAATGTGTTTGACAAGCAAGGTAGCTAACATCTTGGCATTGGGTAGTTTCTTGAGGGGTACAAAGTGGCACATCTTACTGAAGCGGTCTACTACAACCCACACCACCGACTTACCTTCGGATGGAGGCAGATCAGTGATAAAATCCATGGAGATATGTGTCCAATGTCTCTGGGGAATGGGTAAGGAACATAGTAAGCCCGCTGGTCGGGACCTGGGAGTCTTGGACCTAGCACAAATTTCACAAGCGGCAACGTAGGCCTTAACGTCTTTAGGCAATCCAGGCCACCAATAGGTTCTAGAAATTAGGTGCTTGGTACCTGGGATGCCTGGATGGCCAGATAGTGCAGAGTCATGATTCTCCCTGAGCAACCTTAGCAAGAATTGCAGGGGAACAAACAGCTTGTTCTCAGGAAGATTCTCGGGAGCTGAACCTTGATCAGCCGCAATTTCGGAGACTAAGTCTGAATCCACAGAGGATATGATTATACCTGGGGGCAAAATACAAGCGGGATCCTCCTCAGGCTGGCAGGCTGAGGAGAGGGAGAACCTATCACAGCCTGGCCTGATGGTTCTAGCTCCCGCCCTTGGTCTATTTTTACCCTCACTTGCAGCATATTACTTGCCTGTGATTGTCTGGTTTCCTGGCTCTGTGATTCTTGCTATTTACCTTATTAACCGTTGTTACCTATTGACCCTGGCTTAACTGACTATTCTCCTGCTCTGATTTTCTACTTTGTACTCTCCTGGTTTGTCTCGGCTCGTTTACCACTGCCTGTTGTTCACAGTGTTTCCGTGGTCAACTGCCCCTACCTCCCCCTTTTTCTTCTGTGTGCCCTTGTCTTGTGTTGTCTGTCTTGCACTTATTGAGCGTAGGGAACGTCGCCCAGTTGTACGCCGTCACTTAGGAAGGGCCGTGCAAGTAGGCAGGGACTAAAATCCATGGAGATATGGGTCCAAGGTCTCTGGGGAATGGGCAAAGAACATAGTAAGCCCGCAGGTCGGGACCTGGGAGTCTTGGACCTAGCACAAATTTCACAAGCGGCGACGTAGGCATTAATGTCTTTAAGCAACCTAGACCACCAATAGGTTCTAGAAATGAGGTGCTTGGTAACCAGGATGCCTGGATGGCCAGATAGTGCGAAGTCATGATTCTCCCTGAGCAACCTTAGCCGAATTGCAGGGGAACAAATAGCTTGTTCTCAGGAAGGTTCTGGGGAGCAGAAGCTTGATCAGCCACAATTTTGGAGACTAAGTCTGAATCCACAGAGGATATGATTATACCTGGGGGCAAAATACAAGCGGGATCCTCCTCAGGAAGAGGGCTGGCCATGAAGCTACGCGACAGAGCATCAGCTTTAATATTTTTTGACCCAGCCCTATAGGTAACCACAAAGTTGAATCTCGTAAAAAAACAACGCCCATCGAGCTTGTCTCGGGTTTAGCCTCCGGGCAGACTCTAGGAAAACCAGATTCTTGTGGTCAGTAAGGACCGTTACCTGGTGCCCAGCCCCCTCCAGGAAGTGGCGCCACTCTTCAAAGGCCCATTTAATGTCTAAGTGTAAAGGATTTGCCAGACACAGCATTTGTATCAATGCCCGTGGGTAATCATCCTGCATCTGTGCCTAGGTCTTCTAGAGTGACTCGTTCTGCTACCACTCAGGCTGGTAGGCTGAGGAGTGGGAGAACCTATCACAGCCTTGCCAGACGGTCCTAGCTACCGCCCTTTGTCTACTTATACATTCACTTGCTGCTTGTCATTTGCCTGTGATTCTCTTCCTTCCTGGCTCTGCTGTTCCTGCTTTTCCTATTGACCTCTGCTTCATATTGACCCTGGCTTTACTGACTATTTTCCTGCTCTGCGTTTGGCACCACGTACACTCCTGGTTTGACTCGGCTCGTTCACTACTCTTGTTGCTCACGGTGTTGCCGTGGGCAACTGCCCCATTACCCTTAGCTTCTGTGTACCCTTGTCTGTTTGTCTGTTGTGCACATATTGAGCTTAGGGACCATCGCCCAGATTTAAGCCATCGCCTAGGACGGGCCGTGCAAGTAGGCAGGGACTGAGTTTCGGGTAGATTAGGGCTCACCTGTCCGTCTCCCTACCCCGTTTCATTACACTATGGCACCTGATAGCTCTTCTACTTGATAGGAGACAGCGGCTCAGCAGACAGTATCACATATAATATGCTTAGATACAACGGCTTAGCAGACAGTATCACACATGCTAGGCCCAATTAGAAGGTTAATTGTGAAAACATTTCTTATGGTGTTTTTCGATAAAGGTCACTTAAACTGGTATCATTTAAACAGTTAATCGATGAATGGCGCTGTTTATGTGGAATTTACCCTGCGGCCTAATGTACCATATAATGTTTTAAAATTTTTTTTAAAAAAACCTACATTTTGTGGGGTGAATTGAAAAAAAACCTGTAATTCCGCCATTTCTGTTTTGATTTTACAGTGTTCATCGGGCGGCATGAATTGCATGATAACTTGATTCTGCGGGTCGCTACGATTATGGCGATACCAAATTTATATAGTTTTATTTTTTACAAAACAATTTGTTTTTGTGACGCTGCATTCGAAGATGAACTGCATAGTTTTTCAATGCAACAGCACTTCATAGGGCTGGAAGGGGTTAAAACCCACTCTCTGAAGCCCCCCTTCAAGATACATTTCAACTAATCTGGTCCCCATGGCAGAAATCTGTCTTTCCATCTGGCACCTCCAGCAGACTCCTTTCATTCTAGTTTGATTTATTTTACCTCAGAGTTCCTCTTTTTACCTTTTTTTAATTTCTTTTCTCCCCCTTTTTTTGAACTATTTCTAACAGGGGCTGTGCAGGATTAGAAAAATATGGCTGCTTTCTTCCAAGAACAGCACCACACCTATCCACAGGTTGTATCTGGTATTGCAGGTTTGCTCCATTGAAGTGAATGGTAATGAGCTGTAATACCACACACAACCTATGGACAGGTGTGGTGCTGGTTTTTGGAGAAAGCAGACAAGTTCTCTCATCCTGGACAACCCTTTCTCATGGATAGTTCTTGTGCGGAGATGCTCCCTGCATTATCCCTTTTCCTTTATGGCCGCTGATATGTTCTATTCAGCTTTATGGCCTCTGTGGTAAGTACACTGCCAGTCATTAAAGGGTTAACACTTCAGACCACTGTGGGTGACGTCACAATGTATGAGTTGTGCAGTGTTAATGAACTCTTGCAGTAATGATGATGAATGCGCTGATGTCATAAATACAAATGTTTATGACATAAAGAAGATTCCATATTAGAAGGTTTTACTGCCACGTTCAGCGCCATATTGGATGGGACTGAGGACCTTGAGCTTGACTTCCCCACCAATGCCGACCTGATGTAATTTGGAGATTCTAGCAGGGAAACCCTTCACCCAAGACCACTTCTTCATCACAGTGATGCCATCCTCTTCATACGGGTTGTCTGTAATAGAGGGGGTTTCCAGCAGGAGATCCCCCCCTATTAGCCAGAGCGGAGACAGGTGCTACAAGGAGGCATCTGGAAGACCCCTCTGGAGGACCCGTCTCAACCGAGCATCGCCCATTCATTTTAATGGGTGCCCAGGAAGAGATACATCTGCCTAGCCAACCAGATCAGCCGATTTATGTGTTTTATGTCGTTCGTTCATTGTACTGTCTTTCCTTGAAAATCTGAGAAAATGTACAAATTCTGCTACAAATGATATTTTGGCACCTTCTAAGCCCAGAGGAAGGGCAATCCTCCAGCCATGGTTTCCCTAGAGGTTTCCCCCACAGGGGGTTTTTCCTTTCCTGCGTGCTGGAGGGTGACTCTTCGTGAGTCGGAGGTTTGCCATTTTGGGTTTGGTCATATAATATAATAAAAGTTTTGACCATTTAACACCCAATTATAATGTTTTGTGTCTTTATTTTGCATGACTTGGGGTAAGTCGAGTGATGTATGTGTATGCAAATTACACTTACCTATATATCTGTTCCCCATTCATAACCCACACCTTTCTCTCAAGAAGACTCGACTCCGAGGGTTTGGATAAAGTGGCCACAGCAGCCATTTTATTAAGAAATAAATATAAAGTTAGTTAACTCAATTAACCATAAATAAATAATATCCATATTATTTATTAACAAAAACAATAATAAATCAATAATGCACGAACCATAAATTATAACCCAAACACGTCAGACACCACTGACAAACAAACATTAACACATAGACTAGGAGAAGTCCTTGGAGCTATCATTAACTTTTTATGTTACCGGCTATCTGCCCCACCATTTTACCCCCAGCCGTAAAAACCCGGCTCAGAAGCACCAATACTCCTGGCAGATGCCGTAAGGTAACTGCCACCTCTGCCAAGGGATAACACACTAAGGAAACCACACTATCCAACCGCCAGACAGTGTCCTTTCATCTTTAAAACCCGGGAGGATCCATACCCACGATGCATCCGCCACCCCATAATTATTTGTCTAACTCCAAGGACTCCCCAGCCACAGCGAACAAGCCTTGACCCCCTCAAGCCTGGGAGTCCCGCCACAACAAAATAGCCCTCTCAATGCCATCCTGCAATCCCAAGCACCACAAATCTGTTCTCACATCATTCAGGTGAACACCATCTGCACTCCAATACGCTCCAACTCCAGCTTCCAAGTCCCAGTGCCGAACACATATGCCACCATTCCGCGCAACAAATGCAGACACCGCCCTGTTAACTTTTATGCTGGCTTTGTTGATCCGCTCCACCGACCATGCCATACGCCAGGATTTTCTAGGCACAATATCCGACCACACCGTGATCAAGTTCGGGTACAACGACCACAGGTGCAACAGATCGTGTTTTATGTCCCGAACCAATTCACGGAACGGGCGGGCCCCAAGATCGTTGCGCACAAGAAGTCGTCTAAATAATGAATGATCGAATCCACCCCCGCCACAGATTTGACCACCCATTCCAAAAATTAGCTAAACGCCTCAAAGTACGCACAAGAAATGGAACAACCCATGGGGAGACACCGATCCACATAAAAACCGCTCCCCCAAAAACACCCCAGTAAACGCTGACTATCCGCATGCACCGGCAACAGCCGAAAAGCCGCATTGACATCCGTCTTGGCCATTAACGCCCCCCTACCATGGAAACGCACCCACTGCACCGCCGCGTCGAATGACGTATACACGACCGAGCAAAGATCCCGATCTATCCCGTCATTAACCGACAAGCCCTTAGGATAAGACAAATGGTGAATCAAACGGTATTTGTTTGCCTCCTTTTTCGGGACAACCCCCAGCGGGGAGACGACCAAACCCGGGATGGGGAGAGAACTAAAGGGCCCCGCCATGCGCCCCAAATCCACCTCTTTTGCCAACTTCTCCCTAACCACGTCAGGATGCTGGTAAGCTGACTTCAGATTTTTTATGGAAAAGGGGACCCTGTGAGGAGGGGAGGGGGATACAAAAACCCACATTAAAACCATCAAACAACAACTGCGCGCTGGCCCTGTCCGGATAACTATTTAGAAACCTAACCATCCTTTCCAGCTTCACTGGTGTCACCCCCATAAATGGCGTTAAAACCCCCTCCCCCACCTTGTTTTCCCTTGCACAAGCATTTAGATGCCCCATGGGATGCCACATTGCATTGAGAACAAAGGTGCTTGAACTTGCAACCTGCACCGAATTTAGACTGTCCCTCATTGTATTGCCAGCACAGCCCGAGCTTTGCGTTGCCCCCTGAGCTGGATTGACCAGACTCCTGCCCCCCCCCGCTCCCGGGAAAGGACTGGCCCGGTCGAACCGGAGCCGTTACCCGTAACCACAGGGCAATATCCTTGTGGTCCCACCTAATATTGAGCCGAACCGCGTTCCGTTGTCTAAACTGCTCATCATAACGTAGCCAAGCTACCCCCCCATATACCATATGGGCTTCCCCGGTGACATCCATATAGCAAAACAGGGGGGAGCAATGTTCTAGAGCCTTTTCACCAATAACACTGGCCAAAATGGCGAACGCTTGCAACCAGTTAACAAATGTCTTAGGGATAAGGCGGTAACGATGCTTTTCCTCCTCCTCCTTCTTACTCTCATCTCGCTACCCCTTCTACAGATTAAATTTTTCCAGGGGAAACAATGAAAAAATTTCCACGTACTCGTCGTTCCAAATTTTTTCCCGAACTTCCTGCTTCAAGTTTGCCCCCAAAGGTCCTTCAAAACACACATAAACCTCCCCCTGGCTTTATCGTCCAACCGAACACCGTCAACCGCCGCCGCCGAGTCGGTCTGAACAGACACAGCCACCGATTCCGTATTTGCTCCTACACTCGCAGCGACCGCCGCCGGGGCATTAAACCCTACCCCACTAGCCCCCACCCACGCCGCCACAGGAGACCGCGAGACCTAACAATTCCTTAACGCAACAGACCAACTCTCGCAGACTATACCCCCCACCCCCAACATTCACACACCCAGGCCCCACATCACATACCCGCTCCCCAACCGCGGAAGCCTCCCCTGAAACAGGAGACATAAGTATAGCAGGAAAAGGTAAAGACAGTGAAAACGACTCACCGAGCTGCACAGGCGCTGTGGACCCATCAGCTGGACCGTCCTGTCCACGAAGCTCCCCATCCTCAAGGTCTTCGGCAGATCTGGTCCCCCATCCATGGCAGCATGCACAGGTGTGCTCAACGGCCGGAACCAAGGTGGGGGAGGGGCGGGCTCCCATGCTCTCTCTCTGGCAGCTCGCCGCCCGGAAGTCATCCTCGAAACGGACGACCTAGGCCTGCGGCCCAATGCAGGTCCCTTGCTTCCTCCGTTTCGCCGTGGGGCTCCACCCCCAGCTGGCACATCCCCAGGGGCAGCCGTCAGAACCATGGAACCCGGCGTAGAACTGGCGAGTGGAGGGGTGACCGGAAGTAGAGGCCGCACCCCCCCACACCTCCGATGGACTCCGCCGCGAAGTGGAACCGGCTGCAGTATCAGTGCTGCCAGACGCCCGAGGCGGAGGGTCCCTCACAGGGCTCCCTCTGCGGTGCCGAGTCCGAGGAGCAACGTTGGGGTTCAGCCTTTCTGGAGGACACGAGCGTCGGGGCCCGGCGCGGGGGAGAGACAGCCGAAGGTACCGGAGCGTTGGCCACCGCTGCAGCTTGTTCCTCCAACCAGGCGGGGCTGAATGCAGCAGCCGCCGCCCGCATCTGCTCAATGAACTGCTGCGCTGACATGAGGTAAGATGGCCGCCGGATGGGAGATGCGTGGATGGATGTCTTACTCCGTGCGCTGCTCCCGACCAAAAGACCGGGAATTCAGCGCACTTTCGGCTAACCCTCACCGGATCCCCTCCCTCTCCTAGACCCAACCCCTCCACTAACCCTCACCTTTGGCTGTGACACGATCCTCCCTCCTATCCCCGTCATGTCTGGCCTACCCTCCACTGTGGCAGGGTCCGTCTGGCCTGTGTTTTGTTTGGTTTGGTGATTGGAATTTTGGGACTATCATATATTACAAAATCATAAGGCCGGACATCTACTTCCCACACTGACATAGAATGGAAACAACAAGTGTTGCTGCACAATTAAGTGTACACATCCTTACAATAATATATTGTATTACGGTCTGTAGCCTTTGGGGGGAATATATTAACCTTTCTACAACAGTTTACTAGCGTAGAAAATTCACAAAATGCGCAAATGTCAACATTTTTGGGGGCAAAAAATGGGCAGGGCTTAGCAGAAATGGCCAACAATTTTACTACAATTTACGCCAGTAACTGATATAAATTATAGAAGAAATCTATATGTATAGTGCGGCCCAGATTTATCTCTGGGGGGCATATCAAGGCAAAGGTCCGTGCCAGACCCATACCTCCCACCCAATCAGACTGTTTGCCCCCCCAATCAGACAATAAAATACATTTTAAAAATGTACTTACCTCACCACTCCGGCAGTGTTGTCCAGTGCCCGGAGGCAGCTGGACTGGCAGATCGGTGCGGGTCTGATGTAGTAACGATTGTTTGCCCCCATACATTACCGATGATTGCTCCTTGTGATACGCTGTATCGTCGATTGGAGCTGGTTTTCATGGTCAGTATCGGGACGTCTAAAAGGACCTTTATTTCCTCAGACACCACCATAACTAGGCATTGGAACCAACCCTTCCACCTTAGCGGGTAAAGATTAACCATCTAAAAGGTTCACTATGTACACATAAGGGCTAACGGTGAAAACACAGAGGTGCTCACCATATATCCAGCGTATAACTGTGTCCTCCAAATCTTACGGAGCAGGAGTTGTTCTAGATTCCTGTTTATATCCCAGACACGTTCATACCATTTTAGACAATGAATCGACATATCGCAAACTTGTGGCGAAAGCAAGCACCGCATGTAAAGAATCTTTAAAAAATCTGCTGGAAGAAGGAATTTGATTAGGAGTATTAGCCAAGAAATAGGCAGAATACTCACTGATAGAATTCCCTATTGTTCCCATAAACCCTTGGGATGCCAAAAATCCATAATTTTCAATGGTCTTGAAACTTGGGTTATCTGTGACGTAGTTAGCTAGTACCCCTGCAAACAGGCCTGCCATCAGGGTAGTACCGCTGGTACTACTGTCAGGGGCCTGGCCACAAAAGTAAAATAAAGTGGGCAGCCGCCGCTCATCAAGGTTATGATCAGTGGTAATTGGTTTGTAGAAAGGAATGGGACCCATGCAGGGGCCAGAAGCAGCGGCCAGCTCTGCAACTTGGTGAGTGACTGTTTTAAAGCAGTAGATTCAGTTTAATATTTTTTTTTATGTTGCCCCTCTGCTCCCACCTTCCCAGCTGTCTCTCTCCCCTTCCCCTCCCCAGACCCCAGTCAAGCGTCATATTCACTCTGGCCCAACTCCCGCCTCGGCCACTTTCCATTCTCTTAGCCTACTCCTCCGCCTACATCCTGGTATAATAGCTAAAGAAAATTACCTTATGAGGTTTAGAGTTAGTTAGTTATATGTCGAAATTTTGATCTAAGGTTTGCACACCATGACGGTCGGTAGTCATGTAGACCGGACACTTCCATGATTTGAATACGCTGTGACGTGGCATATTGCCTTGAGGTGCCAGTTTAGATTGGGTCCGTCGAACGCCCTGAAAGACCTGCTAGTTAGCTATCCCTCTTCTGACTCCCTAGATCAGGTTATGGCTTTAGCGGTACGACTCTTGACGAACGTCTCAGGGAATGACGACTTGAACGTTTTTGTGCTTTCTCCTTTGGCTCCTCCATTATGGCTCCCGAGGTTCCGTTGCTTCGTACTTCCACGGGAAAAATCGGATGAAACAATGCAACTCGGGGCCTCCGTGTCTCCCCAACAACGTAGAGAGCTCTGCAGGAAGAATGGTCTCTGCTTCTCCTGTGGGGATGACAAGCATCAAGTGAACAACTGTCCTAGGCATAAGAATAATCAGCCGGAAGAACTTCCGCACCTAAGTGACCATCAGGGAAGTCACTTGGGCGCACAGGTATTTCCCGTAAATATGAAACCTAATAAGATATTGCTTCCCTTTCAGGTCTCTTTTGAGGGTAGGTCTGCTACCGGCAGTGCCTTCGTGGATTCAGGGTCTTCTCCTAATATTATGTCTGTGGAATTTGCTATGTCTCTAGCTATTCCATTGATTGATTTGCCTAAACCTGTCCCGGTAGTGGGTATCGACTCCCCTCCACTTGCTATTGGTTATTTTACGCAGCATACCCCTGTTTTTGAACTCATTGTTGGCTCCATGCATTTGTAGCAGTGCTCTGTACTGGTGATGCAGGGATTGTCGTCCGATTTGCTTTTAGGCCTTCCCTGGTTGCAGATGCATAATCCCACGTTTAACTGGAATACTGGGGATCTTACCAAATGGGGCAATGAATGCATGACGTCATGTTTTTCTGTTAATTTTATTTCTCTCCCTGAGGAGGTGAACACTCTACCTGAGTTTATTCAGGACTTCACTGATGTTTTTTTCTAAAAAGGCCTCCGAAGTGTTATCTCCTCATAGAGAATATGATTGCGCAATCGATTTGGTACCAGGAGCTAAGCTCCCTAAGGGTAGGATATTTAATCTCTCTTGTCCCGAACGTGAAGCCATGAGAGAGTATATCCACGAATGCCTGGCCAAGGGTTACATTCGCCCCTCTACTTCTCCGGTAGGTGCTGGCTTCTTCTTCGTAGGGAAGAAGGATGGTGGTCTTAGGCCGTGCATCGATTACCGAAACTTGAATAAGGTCACTGTAAGGAACCAGTATTCCCTTCGTTTTATTCCTGATCTCTTCAATCAGGTTCAGGGGGCCCAATGGTTCTTTAAGTTTGATCTTCGGGGGGCTTATAACCTTATCCGCATCAGAGAGGGGGATGAGTGGAAGACTGTGTTTAACACGCCCGAAGGTCATTTAGAATACCTTGTCATGCCCTTTGGGTTGTGTAATGCTTCCGCGGTCTTCCAGAATTTCATAAATGAGATTTTAAGAGACTATCTGGGGGTATTTCTTGTAGTGTACCTTGATGACATACTTGTGTTTTCCAAGGACTGGTCCTCCCACATTGAGCATGTCAGGAAGGTGCTCCAGGCCCTTCGGGAAAACAAACTCTTTGCTAAAACCGAAAAATGTGTGTTTGGGGTGCAGGAGATACCATTTTTGGGTCAAATCCTCACTCCTCATGAATTCCGCATGGACCCTGCCAAGGTACAGGCTGTGGCTGAATGGGTCCAACCTGCCTCCCTGAAGGTGTTACAGTGCTTCCTGGGGTTTGCTAATTATTACATGAGATTTATTGCTTACTTCTCGGTCATCGCTAAGCCTCTTACCGATCTCACTCGCAAAGGTGCTGATCTCCTCCACTGGCCTCCGGAGGCGGTCCAGGCTTTTGAGGTCCTTAAGAAGTGCTTTATCTCTGCCCCAGTGCTAATTCAGCCTAACCAAATGGAGCCATTCATCGTGGAGGTTGACGCCTCCGAGGTGGGAGTGGGTGCTGTGTTGTCCCAGGGTACTAGGTCTCTCACCCATCTCCGTCCCTGTGCCTACTTCTCCAGGAAGTACTCATCCACTGAGAGTAACTATGACGTTGGCAACCGCAAACTCTTAGCCATTAAATGGGCATTTGAAGAGTGGCGCCACTTCTTGGAGGGGGCTAGGCACCAGGTAACGGTCCTTACCAACCACAAGAATCTGGTTTTCCTAGAATCTGCCCGGAGGCTAAACCCGAGACAAGCTCGATGGGCGTTGTTTTTCACTAGATTTAACTTTTTGGTCACCTATAGGGCTGGGTCTAAAAATATTAAAGCTGATGCACTGTCGCGTAGCTTCATGGCCAGCCCTCCTTCGGAGGAAGATCCTGCTTGTGTTTTGCTCCCAGGTATAATAATTTCCTCTGTTGATTCCGACTTAGTCTCCGAAATTACGGCTGATCAAGGTTCAGCTCCCGGGAACCTTCCTGAGAACAAGCTGTTTGTTCCCCTGCAATTCCGGCTAAGGGTACTCAGGGAAAATCATGACTCTGCACTATCTGGTCATCCAGGCATCCTGGGTACCAAGCACCTCATTGCCAGAATCTATTGGTGGGCTGGGTTGCCTAAAGACGTTAAGGCCTACGTCGCCGCTTGTGAAATTTGTAATTTTGTGCTAGGTCCAAGACTCCCAGGTCCCGACCAGCGGGCTTGCTATGTTATTTGCCCATTCCCCAGAGACCTTGGACCCATATCTCCATGGATTTTATCACCGATCTGCCTCCATCTCAAGGCAAGTCAGTGGTGTGGGTTGTAGTAGACCGCTTCAGTAAGATGTGCCACTTTATGCTCCTCAAGAAACTACCCAATGCTAAGACGTTAGCTACCTTGTTTGTCAAACACATCCTGTGTCTCCATGGGGTTCCTGTCAATATTGTTTCTGACAGAGGGGTACAATATGTTTCATTGTTTTGGAGAGCTTTCTGTAAAAAGTTGGAGATTGATCTGACCTTCTCCTCGGCCTTCCATCCTGAAACTAATGGCCAAACCGAGAGGACTAATCAGTCTCTAGAACAATATTTAAGGTGTTTTATCTCTGACTGTCAATATGATTGGGTCTCCTTCATTTCCCTTGCCGAATTTTCTCTTAATAACCGGGTCAGTAACTCGTCAGGGGTCTCCCCCTTTTTCTGTAATTTTGGGTTTAATTCACGGTTCTCATCTGTTTCACCTGGTGGTACCAACAATCCCGAGGTAGAGGTCGTTCATCGGGAACTGTGCACAGTCTGGGCCTAGGTTCAGAAGAACCTTGAGGCGTCCCAGAGCATACAAAAGACTCAGGCAGATAGAAGACGTTCTGCTAACCCCTTGTTTGTGGTCGGGGATCTGGTGTGGCTGTCTTCAAAAAATTTGCGCCTTAAAGTTCCGTCCAAAAAATGTGCTCCCCGGTATATAGGGCCGCACAAGGTCATTGAGGCCCTTAACCCTGTCTCCTCCCGACTGGAGTTACCCCCGTCTTTTCGAATACACGACGTGTTTCATGCCTCCCTCCTGAAACGCTGCTCCCCGTCCTTGGCTACCTCGAGGAAACCTCCGATCCCTGTTCTCACCCCTGAAGGGGTAGAATTCGAGGTGGCCAAGATTGTGGATGGTCCAAGGCTCCCTCCAGTACCTGGTCCATTGGAGAGCATACAGGCATGAGGAGAGGACTTGGGTACCCGGCAGGGATGTTCACATTGGTGTATTGCTCTGGCGGTTCTATCTTCGGTTCCCCAATAAGCCAGGTCCATCTAGAAAGGGTCCAGTGGCCCCTCATAAGAGGGGGATATTGTAAAGGATCTGCCAGACACAGCTTCTGTATCGACGCCCGTGGTTAATCAGTCTGCACCTGCTCCTAGGTCTGATAGAGTGACTCAATCTGCTACCACTCATGCTGGTAGGCTCAGGAATGGGAGATCCTATCACAGCCTGGCCAGACGGTTCTAGCTCCCGCCCTCGGTCTATTTATACCTTCATTTCCTGCTTGTCTTTGCCTGTTATTCTTTCCTGTTTCCTGGCTCTGCTGCTCCTTCTATTATTATTGTCCTTGCTTCATTTTGACCCTGGCTTTACTGACTACGCTCCTGCTCTGCGTTTGTTACCTCGTACACTCCTGGTTTGACTCGGCTCGTTCACTACGCCTGTTGCTCACGGTGTTGCCGTGGGCAACTGCCCCATTTCCCTTAGCTTCTGTGTGCCCTTGTGTGTTTGTCTGTCGTGCACATATTGAGCATAGGGACCGTCGCCCAGTTGTACGCCGTCGTCTAGGACGGGCCGTGCAAGTAGGCAGGGACTGAGTGGCGGGTAGATTAGGGCTCACCTGTCTGTCTCCCTACCCCGTCATTACACGTGGTATCTAGGTTACATGAACACTTTCATGACGTATCTTGTGGTACGCGCTTGGGCATTGGAGATGAAGAAGACTGGAAGAAGTCATCATGGCGTTCTGGGCCGGATGAAGAAGAAAAGAGAACGTGAACGACTCCAATCTGAGAAGATGTCACGTGTGAGTCACTGAATTTCACTGCACTGTATTCACTTATATGGTCTGCAGTTTGCTTGTGTAGGACTGATATCTGTCACAATATGGTGGGAATATTGGTCTTTGTTTTACTACACACGTTTTTAGTACACAATTAAGAGTGTTCAAATTATTTCTATATAGTTTGAAGTTTAGACTCAAAATAATTATTTCCTTTGGTGGGTCCAAGGTACCTCAGTCAGACACTGAGTGTACAGATCCTTGCAGTAAGATATTGTATTACTGTCTGTAGCCTTAGAGGAGAATTTATTAACCTTGCTAAGCCTCTTATCTGGCATAGAAAAGTCCCAAAAGTGCGGGAAAGTTTTTGGGCAGTTTATGCTGCGCTTGGCACTTTTTTGAAAAGTGTGTGGTGCTTTGCGGAAAGGGACAACAATTTTACTTTCATTTACGCCAGTAACGGGCGTAATGTAAAGCAGAAATCAACGCCAGCTCCGAGCTAGTGTACAATTTTACATTGAGTGTGTAACAAAAGGCCTAAGCCAGACCCCGTATCTCCCCCACTAATCAGACTGTCTTGTGCCACAAGACATGTGTTTTGCCCACACCACTAAAAAAAAAAAAAGATATATATATCTGAGACAGCGTATCTATAAGGGTATATTCACACGCTGTGTTTTCAGGCGTATTTCGGGGTGTAAACGCCTTCGAATACGCCTGAAAAATTGTTAGCCCAATGCCTACAAACATCTGCCTATTGTATTTTAAAACGGCACGTAAAAAGAAGGAGCATGTCACTTCTTGAGCCGTTTTTGGAGATGTTTTTCATTGTGTCAATGGAAAAACAGCTCCAAAAATATCTAGAAAAAACACCTCAAAAAAACGTTTCCAGCTTCAAAAACGGCTGTAAATCAAAGTCTGTGTTCTCTGAAAACAGCTCTGTAATCTTCAGCCATTTTTTACTTTGCGTGTGAACACTAAGGCCTGATTTACACGAGCGTGTGCGTTTAGCACGCGCAAAAAAGCTGCGTTTTGCGCGTGAAAGGCATTTCACAGCTCCGTGTGTCATCCGTGTATGATGCGCGGCTGCGTGATTTTCGCGCAGCCGCCATCATAGAGATGAGGCTAGTCGACGCCCGTTACTGTCCAAGGTGCTGAAAGAGCTAACTGATCGGCAGTAACTCTTTCAGCACCCTCGACAGTGAGTTCCGATCACAATATACACCAACCTGTGAATCAAAAAAAGACGTTCATACTTACCATGAACTTCCTGCTTCATCCAGTCCGGTCTCCCGGCCGTTGCCTTGGTGACGCGTTCCTCTCTTGTCATCCGGCCCCAACTCCCAGGATGACACGGCAGTCCATGAGACCGCTGCAGCCTGTGATTGGCTGCAGGCTGTGCTTGGCCTGTGATTGGCTGCAGCTGTCACTTGGACTGAATTGAGTTATCGGTAAGTCAGAACCTCTTGTTTTTTTTACACGTATATGTATATTGTGATCGGAAGTCACTGTCCATGGTGCTGAACCAGTTTAACTCTTTCAGCACCGTGGACAGTGACTGTCCCCTGCCGTCGCGTACCCGAACATTTTTTGCCGGGTTTGGTCAAAACGAGTTCGGCCGAACTCGGTGAAGTTCGGTGCGCTCATCTCTAATTTGACACTCCGTTTGGATGTTTGTAAACAGAAAAGCACGTGGTGCTTTTCTGTTTACATTCATCCTTTTGACAGCTCTTGCGCGAATCACGCAGTTCGCACGGAAGTGCTTCCGTGCGGCATGCGTGGTTTTCACGCACCCATTGACTTCAATGGGTGCGTGATGCGCGAAAAACGCACGATTATAGAACATGTCGCGAGTTTTACGCAACGCACTCGCGCTGCGCAAAATTCACGCATCGTCTACACTGCCCCATAGACTAATATAGGTGCATACGACACGCGTGAAAGGCACGCGCGTCGCACGCGCGTATATTACGCTCGTGTAAATGAGGCCTAAGACTATGACACCTGATAGCTCTGCTACTTGATAGGAGACAGCGGCTCAGCAGACAGTATCACATATAATATGCTTAGATACAACGGCTTAGCAGACAGTATCACACATGCTAGGCCCAATTAAAAGGTTAATTGGGAAAAAATGTCTTATAGTGTTTTTCGATAAAGGTCACTTGAACTGGTATCATTTAGCCCCTTAGTGACCAGCCCATTTTAGGCCCTAATGACCAAGCTATTTTATTCGTTTTTCTATAGTCGCATTCAAAGAGCTCTAACTTTTTTATTTTTTCGTCTACATAGCTGTATGTGGACTTGTTTTTTGCGGGATTAGTTGTACTTTTTAATAGCACAATTTTTGGGTACATATAATTTTTTTATTAACTTTTATTAACTTTTTTTGTGGGGGATTATAAAAAAAAACTAAAATTCCGCCATTGTTCTAAGCGTTTTTAAATTGACGCCGTTCACTGTGCGACGTAATTAACATGTGACCTTTATTCTATGGGTCGGTACGATTACGGCGATACCACATATGTAGAGGTTTTTTTATGTTTTGCGACTTTTGCACAATAAAAACACTTTTGAACTAAAATTATTTGTTTTTGCATCGTCGCTTTCCAAGAGCCATAACTTTTTTATTTTTCCATCAATGTAGTGATTTTTGTGGGCTTGTTTTCTGCGGGACGAGACGTAGTTTTGATTGGTACTGTTTTGGGGTGCATGGGATTTATTGATTCATTTTTATTATGATTTTTTTTGCGGGGCAATGGAAAAAAATTGCAATTTCGCCATGGTTTTTTGTGGTTTTTTTTTTACGGTGTTCACCTTGCGGTTTAAATTACATATTAGCTTTATTAATGGAGTCATTACGGTCGCGGCGATACCACATATGTGTAATTTTATTTATTTTTTACACTTTTACTAAATAAAACCACTTTTTATGGAAAAAAATGGTTTTATTTATTTTTTTACTGTACTTTTTATTAATAATCTTTATTTCACTTTGATGACTTCTTTTATTATTCCCACTAGGGGACTTTACTGTGCGATGTTCCGATCGCTGATATAATGCTCTGGTATACTTCGTATACCAGAGCATTATTGCCTGTCAGTGTAAATCTGACAGGCAATCTGTTAGGACGTGCCTCCCGTGCGTCCTAACAGGCATATGTCCAGGGCAGACCTGGGGGCTTTTATCAAGCCCCCGGCTGACATGACACCCCATCAGAGACCCGTGATTCAATTTGCGGGCCACCGATGGGACCAGAGGGAGCTCACTCCCTTTGTAAACAAAGTTAAATGCTGCGGTCGCTATTGACGGCAGCATTTAACGGGTTAAACGGCCGCGATCGAAGTAAACTTCGATCGCGGGCGTTGGAGCAGGAGCTCAGCTGTCATCAGACAGCTGAGCCCCGGCTCCAGCCTGCACGGGAGACCCGTGCAGGACTTAGACTAGGCTGACGTGAAAAGGTGTCAGCCTAGCCTAAAGCCCATTAGTGACTCACGTGAAAAGGCGTATTGGTGGTCACTAAGGGGTTAAACAGTTAACCAATGAAATGCGCTGTTTACGTGGAATTTACCCTGTGGCCTAATGTACCATATAATGTATTTAAAAAAAATGTAAAAAAAAACCTACATTTTGTGGGGTGAATTAAAAAAAAACAGTGATCATCGGGCGGCATGGATTGCATGATAACTTGATTCTGCGGGTCATTACAATTATGGTGCTAAAACCCACTCTCTGAAGCCCCCCTTCAAGATACATTTCATCTGGTCCCCATGGCAGAAATCTGTCTTTCCATCTGGCACCTCCAGCAGACTCCTTTCATTCTAGTTTGATTTCTTTTACCTCAGAGTTCCTCTTTTTACCTTTTTTAAATTTCTTCTCCCCCCCTTTTTTTGAACTATTTCTTACAGGAGCTGTGCAGGATTAGAAAAATATGGCTGCTTTCTTCCAAAAACAGCACCACACCTATCCACAGGTTGTATTTGGTATTGCAGGTTTTCTCCATTGAAGTGAATGGTAATGAGCTGTAGTACCACACACAACCTATGGACAGGTGTGGTGCTGGTTTTTGGAGAAAGCAGACAAGTTCTCTCATCCTGGACAACCCTTTGTCATGGATTGTTCTTGTGCGGAGATGCTCCCTGCATTATCCCTTTTCCTTTATGGCCGCTGATATGTTCTATTCAGCTTTATGGCCTCTGTGGTAAGTACATTGCCAGTCAGTAAAGGGTTAACACTTCAGACCACTGTGGGTGACGTCACAATGTATGAGTTGTGCAGTGGTAATAAACTCCTGTAGTAATGATGATGAAGGTGCTGATGTCATAAATACAAATGTTTATGACATAAAGAAGATTCCATATTAGAAGGTTTTACTGCCACATTCAGCGCCATATTGGATGGGACTGAGGACCTTGAGCTTGACTTCCCCACCAATGCCGACCTGATGTAATTTGTAGGTTCTAGCAGGGAAACCCTTCACCCCAGACCACTTCTTCATCACAGTGATGCCATCCTCTTCATACGGGTTGTCTGTAGTAGAGGGGGGTTTCCAGCAGGAGATCCCCCCCTATTAGCCAGAGCGGAGACAGGTGCTACAAGGAGGCATCTGGAGGACCCGTCTCATCCGTGGATCACCCATTCATTTTAATGGGTGCCCAGGAAGAGAGACATCCGCCTAGCCAACCAGATCAGCCGATTTATGTGTTTTATGTCGTTCGTTCATTGTATTGTCTTTCCTAGAAAATCTGAGAAAACGTACAAATTCTGTTACAAATGATATTTTGGCACCTTCTAAGCCCAGAGGAAGGGCAATCCTCCAGCCATGGTTTCCCTAGAGGTTTCCCCCACAGGGGGTTTTTCCTTTCCTGCGTGCTGGAGGGTGACTCTTCGTGAGTCGGAGGTTTGCCATTTTGGGTTTGGTCATATAATATAATAAAAGTTTTGACCATTTAACACCCAATTATAATGTTTTGTGTCTTTATTTTGCATTCTTTGGTTTGGTGATTGGGATTCTGGGTCTATCACATATCACAAAATCATAAGGCCGGACATCTACTTCCCACACTGACATAGAATGGAGACAACAAGCGTTGCTGCACAATTAAGTGTACACATCCTTACATTAAGATATTGTATTACGGTCTGTAGCCTTTGGGGGGAATATATTAACCTTACAGTTTACTAGCGTAGAAAATTCACAAAATGCAAAAAAAATGGGCGGGGCTTAGCAGAAATGGCCAACAATTTGACTATAATTTACGCCAGTAACTGATGTAAATTATAGCAGAAATCTATATGTATAGTGCGGCCCAGATTTATCTCTGAGGGGCGTAACAAGGCAAAGGTCCGTGCCAGACCCATACCTCCCCCCAATCAGACTGTATGCCCCCCCCCAATCAGACAATAAAATACATTTTAAAAATGTACTTTAACCCCTTCCCGCACATTGACGCAGTTATTTCTGTGCTTTGACAGTTAACCGCCGCGCGGCGCTTCACCGCAGCGGCGGTTAACTGTGCAGGGTGTCTGCCCTGCATTCCCCGTTGCCGATCAGCGGCACATCGCCACTGATTTCGGCAGTTAACCCCTTCGATGCGGCTGTCGATTCCGATCGCCACATCGAAGGATTTTAGTGCCGATCGACAGCCCCCACGTGAAATCACGGGGGCTGGCGATGGTACCCATGGCAACTGGACGCCAGAAAATGGCTTCCGGGCTGCCATGTACAGAAGCCTATGAGGACCAGTGTTTTATTATAGGAAAAAAATGAACACGTAAAAAAAAGTACACATATTGTATCACCGCGTTCGTAACGACCCCAACTATAAAACTATAATATTATTTTTCCCGCACGGTGAACACTGCAAAAAATATAAACGAAAAACAATGCGAGAATTATTTTTTGGTCACCACCCCTCCCAAAATATACAATAAAAAGTGATCAAAAAGTCACATGTACGCCAAAATAGTACCAATACAAACTACAACCCGTCCCGCAAAAAACAAGCCCTTACACAGCTCTTTTGACTGAAAAATAAAAAACTTACGGCTCTCAGAATTGGTGACACAGAAAATACATTATTTTCTAAATAAGTTATTTTATTGCGCAAACGCTGCAAAACATAAAAAAACCTATATACATCTGGTATCGCCGTAATCGTACCGACCCGCAGAATAAAGTATAATAGTCATTTATAGCCCAGGGTAAACACCGTAAAATATAAATAAAAATCATTGTCAGAATTGATGGTTTTTGGTCACTTTGCTTGCTGAAAAATGGAATAAAAAGTGATCAACAAAACCGCATGTACCCTAAAATGGTACCAATGAAAATTACAGATTGTCCCGCAACAAATAAGCCCTCACACGGCTCCGGTGGTGAAAAAATAAAAAAAAGTTCCGGCTAACAGATTATGGCGATGCAAAATGTGCAGAGCGTTCCAAAAGTGGATAAGATTGGGCGCCATTTATAAGTGCGACACTGGCCACATATCTGCGGATTATTATTTATTTACCCCATTATTATACCCTCTTATTATGCCCTGATGTACTCTGCCCAGCCTACATATGCCCCCACATTATAAACTGAAATGGCAGCAAAACGCCAAACAGAACAACTGCCAAGCAAAATCTGCGCTCCAAAAGCCAAATGCCGCTCCCTCCCTTCTGAGCCCTACAACGTGCCCAAACAGCCATTTACGTCCACTGATATGGCATCGCCATACCCTGGAGAACCCGGTTAATATTTTATGAGGTATTTGTGGCACAAACTGGGCATAACATATAGTGCACTAAAATGGCACATCAGTGGAAAATTGTAATTTTCACTCTTCACCATTCGCTGCACATTAAACCCTTGGTGCACCATGACTTAATAGCATGTCGTGGTGTGGGGGGTGATATATGGAGCGTCTCACGCGCTGAGCCCGCACCATACACTTCGGGTGTCAGCTGTGTGTTACAGCTGATACCCGGGACTGACGGACAGAAACAGCGAACACGCTGTTACAGGAGCCTGTAAAAATGACAATATACTGCAATACATTAGTATTGCAGTGTATTCTACCAGTGATCGAACGATCGGTGGTTCAGGTCTTCTAGGGGGACTAATAAAATATGTAAAAATAAAAAGTAAATAGTTATTATTAGTGGAAAAAATTAAATAAATATTTAAAGTCCAAAAATAAACCCTTTTCACATTTTTTCTCTAAAGTAATGTAAAAAAATAAAAAAAATACACAAAATTGGTATCGCTGCGTCCGTAAAAGTCCCAGCTATTACAATATACCATTATTGAACTGGCACGGTGAACGCCGTGAAAAATAAAGAATTTTAAACTGCAAAATTGCAGTCTTTTGGTCACCTTGGCTCTACCAAAAAATGTAATAAAAAGTGCTCAAAAAGTCTTATGTACCAAAAAATGATAACAATAAAAACTACAGCTCGTCCCGCAAAAAAATATGCCCTCACACCGCTCTATTGACGGAAAAATAAAAAAGTTGTGGCTCTCGGAAAGCGGGGAGGAAAAACGAAAAAGAAAAAAGCAAAACATGGATCAGTTCGGAAAGGGTTAATTACTTTCTAATGAAAAAACATTTATGACCACATGTGAGGTATTGCCGTACTCGGGAGAAATTGCTTTACAAATGTTGGGCGGCATTTTCTCCTTTATCCTTTGTGAAATTTAAAAAATTCAACATTTTAGTGGAAATAATGTTGATATTAATTTTCATGGCCTAACTCTAATAAATTCTGCAAAAGACGAGTGGGGCCTAAATGCTCACTATACCCCTAGATAGATTCCTTAAGTGGTGTAGTTTCCCAAATGGGGTCACTTTTGGGGGGCTTCCACTGTTTCGCTCTCTCAGTGGCTTTGCAAATTCGACATAACACCCAAAAAAAATTCCAGCTAAATTTGAGCTCCAAAAGCCAAATACTGCTCCTTCCCTTCTAAGCCCCGGTGTGGGTCCAAACAGCAGTTTATTACCACATATGGGGTATTTACGTAATCAGGAGAAATTGTTTTACAAATATTGGGGTGCTTTTTCTCCTTTATTCCTTGTAAAAATTAAAAATGTCTAAGTTCTTACAGAAAAAAGTAGATTTTTACCTTTACAGACTAAGTCCAATGAATTCAGCAAAACAACTGTGGGGTCAGAATGCTAATTTTACCCCTAGAAAAACTCCTTGAGGGGTCCAAAATGGGGTCACTTTTGGGGGGTTTCCGCTGTTTTCATTCCTCCAGTGCATTGCAAACGCGACACGGCACTGAAAACTATTCCAGTAAAATCAGAAATCCAAAATCCAAATGGTGCTCCTTCTCTTCTGAGGCCTGCTGTGGGTCCAAACAGCAGTTTATTACCACATATGGGGTATTACTATAATCGGAAGAAATTGCTTTACATATGTTGGGGTGTTTTTCTACTTTTATTCCTTGTAAAAATTTTAAATTTCTATGTTTTTTTCACAAAAAAAGTAGATTTTCATCTTCACATACTAATTCAAATAAATTTTTTAAAAAAAACTGTGGGTTCAAAATGCTAACTATACCCATAGATAAATTCCTTGAGGGGTATAGTTTCCAAAATGGGGTCACTTTTGGGGGGTCTTTACTGTTTTGGTACCACAAGACCTATTCAAACCTGACATGGTGCCTAAAATTTATTCTAGAAAAAGGAGGCCCCAAAATCCACTAGGTGCTCCTTTGCTTCTGAGGCCTGTGTTTCAGTCCATTACCGCACTAGGACCACATGTGGGATATTTTTAAAAACTGCAGAATCTGGGCAATAAATATTGAGTTGCATTTCTTGGGTAAAACCTTCTGTGGTACAGAAAAAATTGATTCAAAATGAATTTTTGAAAAAAAAAATGAAATTTGTAAATTTCACATCTACTTTGCTTTAATTCCTGTGAAATACCTAAAGGGTTAAAACACTTAATGAATGCTGTTTTGAATACTTTGAGGGGGCCGTTTTCAAAATGGGGTGATTTATGGGGACTTTCTAATATATATGGCCCTCAAAGCCACTTCAGAACTTAACTGGTCCCTGTAAAAATAGGCTTTTGAAATTTTCTTGAAAATATGAGACATTGCTGCTAAAATTCTAAGCGTTGTAATATCCTAGAAAAATAAAATAATATTCAAAAAACAATGCAAACATAAAGTAGACATATGGGAAATATAGACTAGTAAGTATTTTGTGTGGTATTACTATCTGTCTTACAAGCAAATACATTTAAATTTAGAAAAATGCTAATTTTTGCTAATTTTCTCTAAATCTTGGTGTTTTTTACAAATAAATATTGAATTTATTGACCACATTTTTTTCCCTAACATAAAGTACAATATGTCACGAGGAAACAATCTCAGAATCACTTGGATAGGTAAAAGCAGTCCGGAGTTATTACCACATAAAGGGACACATGTCCGATTTGAAAAATCGGCTTCGTCCTGAAGGCCAAAACAGGCTCAGTCCTGAAGGGGTTAAATGTACAGCAGGCCGCAGCACGTAGAAAGTACTGATGACAGGCCGCAGCGCGTAGAAAGTACTGATGACAGGCCGCGTTGCAGCTAAAAGATGCGACACATTTATTAACAGTCGTTCGCCTGTTAATAAATGTGCTGCATCTCACTCCAGCAAACTGTTTAATAGGACTGGTGTATGAAACGCCAGTATTAAAGGGAATGTGTCGCTAGGAATAATTTTTTATTTTTTTCAGTTAAACAGTTAGTATATAAATGATTACACATTGTTTTAATTTTTTAATTTTTTTCACAAGTCAGGAAATATTATAAATTAGATTCTAATTTATAACATTTCCATGTGCTGGTCACTAGAGGGAGCAATTCCCAAAATTGCAGCATTGGCATGTGGTAAAGCAACCTCATTGCCTTATGCTGCAAATTTGGAATAGACACACTCGCTCTGCCCCAGCACACACCAGTAAACATACCTACCAACTTTCAAGTATCTAATCTAAGTAGTCTCTGCCCACACATACCCAGTTCAGCCCACTCAGTATTATGTTCACATAGGACCCCCCACACAGTATAATGACAAATAGCTGCCCCCATACAGTTTAATGCCCCCTTAACTACCCCTAGTACCAGTGCGCACATATAAAGCGCCAGTGCCCTTATAGATAGTGTCACACACAGTGCCCAAGTAGATGGTGCCACCCCCCCCCCCCCCCAGGGATTCCACTCCAGGAGGAGCCACTGCCGTCACGGTCCATATATGGACAGTGACGTAAGGCATTCCCTATAGGAGCAGAATCCCTGTCCAGAGCGTCGGCCACACTGTGGCCGGGGATTGCACTCCAGGAGGAGCCCTTGATGTAATTGTACATATATGGACAGTGACATCAGGGGTTCCGCCTAGGAGCGGAATCCCCGGCCAGACCATCGGCAATGCAAAGGCAGTGGATTCCGCTCCAGGAGTAGTCCCCGACGTCAATGTTCATATATGGATAGTGAGACAAGGGGCTCTGCACTTAAAGTAGCGCTGTGCCCGGGAATTCCTCGGTGAGTGGTACTAATACAGAAGCAGGGAGCTGACGATCCCTTACATTAGCATTGGATTCAACTGTATCTGCATCCTGAGGACGCAGATACAGTTGACACCAAGACATACCACCGGCTGCTTGGGACAGCGTAACACCGCCCGGAATCCTGGACTGTCCTGCTGTATCCAGGACGGTTAGGAGGTATACTGTAAATAGGACCATGCACATGCACAGATTCCACAGTAAATGCTTGTTCATGAGCCTGCAAAGGAGGAGCTGCTCAGTTTGCCATTAGGGTGATGACTGACGGATAAGGCCTCGTTCACATCTGCACTATTGTCTCTGGTAAAATCACGGCCCACCACCTGACGGCAAGCCAATGGAACCCACTAAAGTCAATGGGTTCCGTCGGCAGGTGGCGGTGTCCATTGTGCGATGGAACCGTTGCTTCCGTTATTCCTTTGTTCTGCACCACTGATGGAGCAGAACAACGAAACAAACACACCAACGCAGGTGTGAACAGGACCTTAGAGAGATAACTGAAAACAGCAGCTGGCCATAAACTGAAATACACTGCAGGTACAGAAGACAAATGGTAGACCAATTAGAAATGTGATTTATTTAGCAAAATACATGCGAGGCAATTAAAAAAAAACTGTGCAAAGGTGTACATAGCCTTTAAGCAATCAGGAGGCATATTTTCAGATTCTGTTGGACTTCTCCCATATACCTGCATTTCAGGCATCCTATTGGTCCACGGTGTCCTCAATGCCCACCCCATTTACTTTACCCCGAGATAATGGTGGGCTGGTACATACACGGATAATGGTGGTTATGTATGGGGATGATGGCTGGTGTATACAGGGATGATGGGAGTCCCTTATATAACCCCCATATTCCCTGTATATTACCCCCAAAAGGAGAGATGAGCAGCACATCGCAGTCCAAAACTCATGGAAAACTATTTTATGTTTCACCCATCCCACCCATCACTGGATGTTGGTATACTAGCACACATGACTAATATGATAATATTTTAATATAGATTTGTACATCCTAGTATAATAGCTAAAGAAAATTAGCTTCTGAGGTTTAGAGTTGGTTATATGTCGAAATTTTGATCTAAGGTATGCGCACCGTGACGGGCGGTAGTCATGTAGACTGAACGCTTCCATGATTTGAATACGCTGTGACGTGGCACTTTGGGTCACGTGAACGTGGTATACAGTTTACATCAACACTTTCATGACATATATTGTGGTTCACGCTTAGGCATTGGAGATGAAGAAGACTGGAAGTCAACATGGCGTTCTGGGCCGGATGAAGAAGAAAAGAGAACATGAAAGACTCCAATCTGAGAAGATGTCACCTGTGAGTCACTGAATTTCACTACACTTATATTTATCAAATGAGTTGAAAAATGACTTGAAAGTATAGTCAAGACATTCACAAGGTTAGAAATAATGATTTTTATTTGAAATAATAATTTTCTCCTTCAAACTTTGCTTTCGTCAAAGAATGCTCCATTTGCAGAAATTCCAGCATTGCAGACCTTTGGCATTCTAGCTGTTAATTTGCTGAGGTAATCGGGAGAAATTTCACTCCATGCTTCCAGAAGTCCCTGCCACAAGTTGGATTGGCTTGATGGGCACTTCTTGCGTACCATACGGTCAAGCTGCTCCCACAACAGCTCTATGGGGTTGAGATCTGGTGACTGCGCTGGCCACTCCATTACAGATAGAATACCAGCTGCCTGCTTCTTCCCTAAATAGTTCTTGCATAATTTGGAAGTGTGCTTTGGGTCATTGTCCTGTTGTAGGATGAAATTGGCTCCAATCAAGCGCTGTCCACAGGGTATGGCATGGTGTTGCGGAGTGATAGCCTTCCTTATTCAAAATCCCTTTTACCTTGTACAAATCTCCCACTTTACCAGCAGCAAAGCAACCCCAGACCATCACATTACCTCCACCATGCTTGACAGATGGCGTCAGGCACTCTTCCAGCATCTTTTCAGTTGTTCTGCGTCTCACAAATGTTCTTCTGTGTGATCCAAACACCTCAAACTTCGATTCGTCTGTCCATAACACTTTTTTCCAATCTTCCTCTGTCCAATATCTGTGTGCTTTTGCCCATATTAATCTTTTCCTTTTATTAGCCAGTCTCGGATATGGCTTTTTCTTTGCCACTCTGCCCTGAAGGCCAGCATCCCGGAGTCGCCTCTTCACTGTAGACGTTGACACTGGCGTTTTGCGGGTTCTATTTAACCCCTTCCCGCTCCTTGACGTACTATTACGTCATGGCAGCTGTATCGTTCGCGCTCCATGCCGTAATAGTACGTCTCGGGAGTAACGGCCGTTTCGGCCGTCCTCCCGACACATACAGGAGCTGTGACGCTGCTGTCTTGTTCAGCAGCTGTCACAGCTCCTACAGCGGGGACCGATCGCTGTGTCCCCGCTGATTAACCCCTTAAAAGCCGCGTTCTATAGAGATCGCGGCTTTTTAGGGGTTAAGCTGCCATCGCCGGCCTGCTACGCGATAGCGGCCGGCGATGGTGACTATGGCAACCAGACACCAAACAATGGCGTCCGGCTATGCCATAGACGGAAGCCTAGTGGGTCCTGACAACGTCAGGACCCACTATGCTTGCTGTCAGTGAGTAGCTGACAGCTCTGATACACTGCACTACGCATGTAGTGCAGTGTATTAGAATAGCGATCAGGGCCTCCTGCCCTCATGTCCCCTAGTGGGACAAAGTAATAAAGTAAAAAAAAAGTTAAAAAAAGATGTGTAAAAATAAGAAAATAAAAGATTTAAAAGTATTAAAAGTAAAAATCCCCCTTTTCCCTTATCAGTCCTTTATTATTAATAAAAATATATAAACAAACAAATAAACAATACATAATTGGTATCGCCGCGTCCGTAACGGCCTGAACTACAAAATTATGTCATTATTTATCCCGCACGGTGAACGCCGTAAAATAAAATATTAATAAACCGTACCACAATAACAATTCTTTGGTCACTTCACCTCCCAAAAAATAGAATAAAAAGAGATCAAAAAGTCGCATGTACCTACAAATGGTCCTGATCGAAACTACAGTTCGTTACGCAAAAAATAAGTCCTCGCACGGCTTTATTGATTGAAAAATAAAAACGTTCTGGCTCTTAGAATAAGGTAACACAAAAAGTGAATGATTGTTTACAAAACGTATTTTATTGTGCAAACGCCATAAGACATAAAAAAAAAACTATAAACATCTGGTATCGCCGTAATTGTATCGCCCCGCAGAATAAAGTGAATATGTCATTTATAGCGCACGGTGAACGCTGTAAAAAAAAACGAAAAAAAAAACAATAGTAGAATTGCGGTTTATTAGTCACCACGCCACCTAAAAATAGAATAAAAACGGATCAAAAAGCCACATGCATCCCAAGAAAACTACAATGGATTCCTCAAGGGGTCTAGTTTCCAAATTGGGGTCACTTTTGGGGGGTTCCCAATGTTTTGGCACCACAAGACCTCTTCAAACCGGACATGGTGCCTAATAAAAAAGAGGCCTCAAAATCCACTAGGTGCTCCTTTGCTTCGGAGGCCGGCGCTTCAGTCCATTACCGCACTAGGGCCACATGTGGGATATTTCTCTAAACTGCAGAATCTGGGCAATACGTACTAAGTTGCGTTTCTCTGATAAATCCTTTTGTGTTATAAAAAAAATGGTATAAAGAGGATTTTCTGACCAAAAAAAAAATTTAAATTTCACCTCTACTTTGCTCTAAATTTTTGTGAAACACCTAAAGGGTTCATAAACTTTCTACATGCTGTTGTGAATACTTTGAGGGGTCTAGTTTCTAAAATGGGGTATTTGATAGGGGTTTCTAATATATGGGCCCCTCAAAGCAACTTCAGAACTGAACTGGAACCTAAAAAAATAAATAAATGAGGCAATACTTCGCTTCTTACATTATACTGATAATGAGCCGTGCCCACCCCGAGATGACCCCAGTTTTGACCGTTTGTATAAACGGAGACCCCTATTAGACCGTTCCAGTGCCCGGTTTTCCCAAGCATTCACCCCCGAGAAGTGTATTTCTATTGATGAGTCCTTGGTGGATTTTAAAGGGAGGGTTCAATTCCGCGAGTACCTGCCGGGTAAGAGGGCAAGGTATGGCGTGAAGATGTATAAGCTGCGAGAGTGCATCAGGGTATACCTACAGGTTTAGGATATATGAAGGAAAGGCCAACCCCAAACCAGACTGCATCCTGGACTACAATAGGTACATGGGAGGGATGGACTTGTCAGATCAAGTCCTAAAGCCCTACAGCGCCATGCGGTGTGGTATAAGAAGCTGGCCGGGCACATCATACAGATGGCATTGTACAATGCGCACGTGCTACGTCGATGTACAGGCCAGAGGGGAACTTTCCTGGAATTTCAAGAGGTGATTATCAAGAACCTAATCTTTAGGGACCAAGAAGGGGGGGCACCCAGTACTTCTGGAAGCGAGCCCACACGCATCGTACCAGGGCAACACTTTCCAGGAGAAGTTCCCCAAACTGGCAAGAAGGGAAAAAGTCAAAAGAGGTGCAAAGTCTGCTATAAGAGGGCGATAAGGGAGGACACAATATATCAATGTGACACGTGTCCCGAATAACCAGAGCTCTGTATGAAAGTGTTTTAAAATTTATCATACATCCCTTGGTTTATAATTTACCCCAATTTTACTTACCCTGATGCACTCCGCACAGCTTATCCCCCCTCGTATTTCCCCTCTGGGCCCTGCTGTGTGTCCAGGCAGCTGATAACAGCCACATGTAGGGTATTGCCATACCCGGGAGAACCCACATTACATTTTATGGGGTGTAGGTCTCCGGTCAAAATGCTCACTACACCTCTAGATGAATGCCTTAAGGGTGTAGTTTTTAAAACGGGGTCACTTCTTGCGGGTTTCAACTGTACTGGTACCTCAGGGGCTTCTGCATACATGACTTCGCACTAGAAAATCCCGAGTAGGCCAAATGGTGGTCCTTTCCTTCTGAGCCCTCCCATGGGCCCAAACGGCAGTTTATCACAACAAATGGGGTATTGCGGCACTCAGAACAAATTGCGCAACAGAATGGGGTATTTTGTTTCTTGTGAAAATAAGAAATTTTCAGCCAAAACTACATATTATTTGACAAAAATAATTTTGTTTTCATTCCCAGCCCAATTCAAATAAGTTCTGTGAAGAAACTATGGGGTCTAAATGGTCACATTACACATAAATGAATTCCTTGAGGGGTGTAGTTTCCAAAATGGGGTCACTTCTGGTGGGTTTCCATTGCTTTGATACCTCTGGAGCTCTGCAAATGTGACATAGCACCCGAAAACCAATCCAGCAAAATCTGTACTCCAAAGAACACACAGCGCTCCTTCCCTTCTGAGGCCTCCCATGCGCCCAAACGGCAGTTTATTGCCACAAATGGGGTATTGCCACACTAAGGACAAATTGGGCAACAAAATGGGGTATTTTGTTCCCTGTGAAAATAAGAAATTTTGGTAAAAAATTACATCTTATTGGAAAAAATTTCATTTTTTTAATGTCACAGCCCAATTGAAATAGGTGCTGTGAAAAAACTGTGTGGTCAAAATGCTAACAACAACCATAAATGAATTCCTTGAGGGGTGTAGTTTCCAAAATGGGGTCACTTTTGGTGGGTTTCCATTGCTTTGATACCTCTGAGGCTCTGCAAATGCGACATGGCACCCGAAAACCAATCCAACAAAATCTGGACTCCAACAAACATATAGCGCTCCTTTCCTTCTGAGCCCTCCCATGGGCCCAAACGGCAGTTTATCACCACAAATGGGGTATTGCCACACTAAGGACAAATTGGGCAACAAAATGGGGTATGTTGTTCCCTGTGAAAATAAGAAATTTTGATCACAAATGACATTTTATTGGAAAAAATTACATTTTTTTCATTTCAGAGGCCAATTCAAATACGTGCTGTGAAAAAACTGTGGGGTCAAAATGGTAACAACAACCCTAAATGAATTCCTTGAGGGGTGTAGTTTCCAAAATGGGGTCACTATTGGGGGATTCCTACTGTTTTGACACCTCAACACCTCTTCAAACCTGGCATGCTGCCTAAAATATATTCTAATAAAAAAGAGGACTCAAAATGCACTAGGTGCTTCTTTGCTTCTAGGGCTTGTGTTTTAGTCCACGAGCGCAGTAGAGCCACATGTGGGACATTTCTAAAAACTGCAGAATCTGGACAATACAAATTTAGTAGTGTTTCTCTGGTAAAACCTTCTGTGTTACAGAAAAAAAAATGAATAAAATTGAAATTCAGCAAGAAAAATGAAATTTGCAAATTTCACCTCCACTTTGCTTTAATTCCTGTGAAATGCCTGAAGGGTTAAAAAACTTTCTAAATGCTGTTTTGAATACTTTGAGGGCTCTAGTTTTTAAAATGGGGTGTTTTATCAGGGTTTCTAATACATAGGCCCCACAAAGCCACTTCAGAACTGAAGAGGTACCTTAAAAAAAAGGCTTTTGAAATGTTCTTAAAAATATGAGAAATTGCTGTTTATGTTCTAAGCCTTGTAACGTCCAAGAAAAAGAAAAGAATGTTCAAAAAACGATGCCAATCTAAAGTAGACATATGGGAAATGTGAACTAGTAACTATTTTGGGTGGTATAACCGTCTGTTTTACAAGCAGATGCATTTAAATTCTGAAAAATGCAATTTTTTCAAAATTTTCTCTAAATTTTGCAATTTTTCACCCATAAACACTGAATATATCGACCAAATTTTACCACAAACATGAAGCCCAATGTGTCATGAGAAAACAATCTCAGAATCGCTTCGGTACGTTTAAGCATTCCGACGTTATTACCACATAAAGTGAAATATGTCAGATTTGAAAAATGGGCTCTGAGCCTTAAGGCCCAAACTAGGCTGCGTCCTTAAGGGGTTAAGAGTTCAGCCTCCTCCAGACCAGTTACACGCTCCAAATCAACTTGGTGCCTGCATTATAGACAGCTCTTACATGGTCACCTGTATAAAAGACTCCTGTCCACAGACTCCATTAATCAGTCTGACTCTAACCTCTACAACATGGGCAAGACCAAAGAGCTTTCTAAGGATGTCAGGGACAAGATCATAGACCTGCACAAGGCTGGAATGGGCTACAAAACCATAAGTAAGACGCTGGGTGAGAAGGAGACAACTGTTGGTGCAATAGTAAGAAAATGGAAGACATACAAAATGACTGTCAATCGACATCGATCTGGGGCTCCATGCAAAATCTCACCTCGTGGGGTATCCTTGATCCTGAGGAAGGTGAGAGCTCAGCCGAAAACTACATGGGGGGAACTTGTTAATGATCTCAAGGCAGCTGGGACCACAGTCACCAAGAAAACCATTGGTAACACATTACGCCGTAATGGATTAAAATCCTGCAGTGCCCGCAAGGTCCCCCTGCTCAAGAAGGCACATGTACAGGCCCGTCTGAAGTTTGCAAATGAACATCTGGATGATTCTGAGAGTGATTGGGAGAAGGTGCTGTGGTCAGATGAGACTAAAATTGAGCTCTTTGGCATTAACTCAACTCGCCGTGTTTGGAGGAAGAGAAATGCTGCCTATGACCTAAAGAACACTGTCCCCACTGTCAAGCATGGAGGTGGAAACATTATGTTTTGGGGGTGTTTCTCTGCTAAGGGCACTGGACTACTTCACCGCATCAATGGGAGAATGGATGGAGCCATGTACCGTCAAATCCTGAGTGACAACCTCCTTCCCTCCACCAGGACATTAAAAATGGCTCGTGGCTGGGTCTTCCAGCACGACAATGACCTGAAACATACAGCCAAGACAACAAAGGAGTGGCTCAAAAAGAAGCACATTAAGGTCATGGAGTGGCCTAGCCAGTCTCCAGACCTTAATCCCATCGAAAACTTATGGAGGGAGCTGAAGATCCGAGTTGCCAAGCGACAGCCTCGAAATCTTAATGATTTACAGATGATCTGCAAAGAGGAGTGGGCCAAAATTCCATCTAACATGTGTGCAAACCTCATCATCAACTACAAAAACCGTCTGACTGCTGTGCTTGCCAACAAGGGTTTTGCCACCAAGTATTAAGTCTTGTTTGTCAAAGGGATCAAATACTTATTTCTCTGTGCACAATGCAAATAAATATATATAATTTTGACAATGTGATTTTCAGTGTTTTTTTTTTTATATAATCTATCTCTCACTGGTAAAATTAACCTAGCCTAAAAATGCTAGACTGTTCATGTCTTTGACAGTGGGCAAACGTACAAAATCAGCAAGGGATCAAATACTTATTTCCTTCACTGTATCAGTGTGACACTGGCCTGTGCAGAAAGGATTGCTTCACAGCGTAACACACATCTATGGATTATTTTATTGTTTTTTTTACCCCATTATTATACCCCCTGACTATGCCCCTGATGTACTCTTCCCAGCTCACACATGCCCTCCAAACAAAACTATTACCAAGCAAATTCCACGCTCCAAAAGCCAAATGGCGCTCCCACCCATCTGAACCCTACAGTGTGCCCAAACAACAGTTTCCTTCCACATATATGGCATCATCATACCCCGGAGAACCCTTTTAAAAAATTGTGGGTTGTGTGTCTCCAGTGGCATAAGCTGGGCATGACATATTTGCCACTGAAATGGCTTATCTAGGGAAAAATATACATTTTTACTTTGGACCATCAGCAGCGCAATCATTTATGGAAAAGACCTGTGGGGTGAAAATGCTCACTACACCCCTTAATAAATGCCATGAGGGGTGCAGTTTCCAAATGGGGTCACTTCTCAGGGGTTTCTTTTTATTATTTCACATCTGAGACTCTGCAATTGTGATCCAATACTTTATAAATCGCCAAATTAGGCCTCAATTTCGCATGGTACGCTTTCACTCCTGAGCCTGGTCGAATGTCCAGGCAAAAGATTAGGGCCACATGAAGGGTGTTTCTAAAACCAGGAAACCTAGCATAATTATTAGAGAACTGTCTTGTTATGGTGGCACAAGCTGGGCACCACATATTGGCATATCTATGGAAAAAAATCCCATTTTCACTCTGCAACATCGAGTGCACACTAATTTCTACAAAACACCTGCAGGGTTAACATGCTTACTACACCCCTAGGTAAATGCATTGAGGGGTGTAGTTTCCAAAATGTGGTCACTACTGGGGGGTTTCCACAGTTTTGGTCCCACAGGCGCCCAGAAACCAATCCAGCAAAATCTGCACTCCAAATGGCGCTCCTTCCTTTCTGAGCCTTGCCGTGTGCCCAAACAGCAGTTTATGACACATATGGGGTATTGCCGTACTCGGGAGAAATTGCTTTACAAATGTTGGGTTCTTTTTGTCCTTTATTTGTTGAGAAAACAAAAAATTTTGGGGTAAAGCTACGTCTTATTGAAGAAAAAGGATTGTTTTTATTTTCACTGCCCAATTCTAATAAATTCTATGAAACATCTATGGGGTCAAAATGCTCACAATACTCCTAGATGGATTCCTCAAGGGGTGTAGTTTCCTAAATGGAGTCATTTGTTGGGCGTTTTCATTGTTTTGTCCCCTCAGGGGCTTTGCAAATGTGACATTGCCTCCACAAACCTTTCCTGCTAAATGTGATCTCCAAACGCCAAATAGCGCTCTTTCCATTCTAAACCCTGCCGTGTGTCCAAACAGCCGTTTATTACCACATGGGTACTGTTTTACTCGGGAGAAATTGCTTTACAAATTTTGTGGTGGTTTTTCTCCTTCAGTCTTTGAGGAAATGAGAAAAAATTAGCTAAAATTACATTTTCTTTGAAATAATTTCGATTTTTATTTTCAGGGCCTGTAGTTTTCAAAATGGGGTCACTTGTGGGGGGTTTCCACTGTTTTATCCCCTCAGGGGCTTTGTAAATGTGACATGGCCTCCGCAAACCATTCCTGCTAAATGTGAACTCCAAAAGCCAAATGGTGCTCTATCCCTTCTAAGCCCTGCCGTGTGTCCAAACAGCCATTTATTACCACATGTGGGGTACTGTTTTACTCGGGAGAAATTGCTTTCCAAATTTTGTGGTATTTTTTCTCCTTCAGTTCTTGTGGAAATGAGAAAAAATTAGCTAAACCTACATTTTCTTTGAAAAAATTTAGATTTTAATTTTCACGGCCTGCTTCCAATAATTTCTGTAAAAAACCTGTGCGGTCAAAATGCTCACTATACCCCTAGATAATTTCCTTGAGGTTTGTAGTTTCCCAAATGGGATCACTTTTGGGGGATTTCCACTGTTTTGGCACCGCAAGAGCCCTTCAAACCTGACATGGTGCCTAAAATATATTCGAATAAAAATAAGGCCCCAAAATCCACTAGGTGCTCCTTTGCTTCTGAGGCCGGTGCTTCAGTCCAGTAGCACGCTACGGCCACATGTGGGATATTTCCTAAAACTGCAGAAACTGGGCAACAAATATTGAATTGCATTTCTATGGTAAAACCTTCTGTGTTATAAAGAAAATTGCATTAAAAATTAATTTCTGCAAAAAAATATGAAATTTGTACATTTCACCCCTACTTTACTTTAATTCCTGTGAAAAGTTTAAAGGGTTAACAAATTTTCTAAATGCTGTTTTGAATACTTTGGGGGGTGAAGTTTTCAAAATGTTGTGACTTTTTTTTGGGTTTCTAATATATAAGGCTCTCAAAACCACTTCACAAGTGAACTGGCCCCTGTAAAAATAGCTTTTTGAAATTTTCTTTCAAATGTGAGAAATGTCTGCTAAAGTTCTAAGCCTTGTAACGTCATAGAAAAATAAAAGGATGTTCAAAAAACGATGCCAATCTAAAGTAGACATATGGGGGATGTTAGTTATCAACAATTGTGTGTGTTATAACTGCCTGTCTTACAAGCAGATACATTTAAGTTGAGAAAAATGCAAATGTTTGCAATTTTTCGCTAAATTTTGGTATATTTCACAATTAAATACTGAACATATCGAGCACATTTTGCCAGTAACATCAAGTCCAATGTGTCACGAGAAAACAATCTCAGAATTGCTTGGATAGCTAAAAGCATTCCGACTTTATTACCACATAAAGTGACACATGTCAGATTTGAAAAATGAGGCTCTGTCAGGAAGGTCAAAAGTGGCTAAAGAGGGAAGGGGTTAAGATATTGTATTACGGTCTGTAGCCTTTGGGGGGAATATATTAACCTTTCTACAACAGTTTACTTGCAAAGAAAATGCACAAAATGCACAAATGTCAACATTTTTGGGGGCAAAAAATGGGCGGGGCTTAGCAGAAATGGCCAACAATTTTACTATAATTTACGCCAGTAACTGATGTAAATTATAGCAAAAATCTATATGTATAATGCGGCCCAGATTTATCTCTGGGGGGCGTAACAAGGCAAAGGTCCGTGCCAGACCCATACCTCCCCCCAATCAGACTGTTTGCCCCCCCAATCAGACAATAAAATACATTTTAAAAATGTACTTACCTCACCGCTCCGATTCTCCCTCCTGGATTCCCTCAGGCTGTTACAGCAGGCCGCAGCACGTAGAAAGTACTGATGACAGGCCGCGTTGCAGATAAAAGATGCGACACATTTAATAAGAGTCGTTCTCCTGTTAATAAATGTGTTGCATCTTACTCCAGCAAACTGTTTAATAGGACTGGTGTATGAAGCGCCAGTATTAAAGGGAATGTGTCGCTAGAAATTTTATTTTATTTTTTTCAGTTAAACAGTTAGTACATAAGTGATTACACATTGTTTTATTTTATTTTTATTTTTTCACAAGTCAGGAAATATTATAAATTAGATTCTAATTTATAACATTTCCATGTGCTGGTCACTAGAGGGAGCAAAATTGCAGCATTGGCATGTGGTAAAGCAACCTCATTGCCTTATGCTGCAAATTTGGAGTAGACACACTCACTCTAGTGTCCTCACAGAATCCCCCCTCCTTTATCCTGGCTAGTGCCAGAAGAAAGGAGGGGGTTGAATGTTCAAACTTCCTACACTGTGTACCGCCATTTTCTGAGCTAATGCACAGTGTAGAAGGAATAGATACAGTGCTCAGCAGACAGTATAACACTAAGGCTGGGTTCACACGACCTATTTTCAGGCGTAAACGATGCGTATTATGCCTCGTTTTACGCCTGAAAATAGGGCTACAATACGTCGGCAAACATCTGCCCATTCATTTGAATGGGTTTGCCGACGTACTGTGCAGACGACCTGTCATTTACGCGTCGTCGTTTGACAGCTGTCAAACGACGACGCGTAAATTGACTGCCTCGGCAAAGAAGTGCAGGGCTCTTCTTTGCCATGTAATTTGAGCCGTTCTTCATTGAACTCAATGAAGAGCAGCTCAAGATATACGAGCGTCACAGACGCCTCGTATATTACGAGGAGGAGCATTTACGGCTGAAACGACGCAGTTGTTTTCTTCTGAAAACAGGCTGTCATTTCAGCCGTAAATTACAGCTAGTGTGTGAACATACCCTAACAAACACACACATCACATACACAAACATAATTTACCTGCTCCTGCCGCCGCTGCCGCCTCCGCCCTGCCGCTCCTAGTCCTTGCATCTGCGCTGCCTTCAACATATGGCCGGAAGCCGCGACCGGAAGTCGTCATCTTACTATCCGACTGTGGCTTCCGGTCCACATGAAAATGGCGCTGGATGTCGCTCTACCAAAGACCTTCCTTTTGGTCTGTGTGGGAGCGGTGTTTGCGCCGTTCCCACACAGATGGTGTATGATATAGTGAATGGAACGGCACCCGTTCGCATTCTCTATGGGGATGTATGTGCCGTATTCCATCTCTGTATGTGTCGTTAATGGACAGATACAGAGTTGAAAAAAAATGGCAGCCCCCATAGAGAAGTTAAAGAAAGAAAAAAGTAAAAAGTACAACAAAAAAACACAAATAAATACAATTTATTTTAATGACATACTAAAAGCAATATTATATATATATAAAAAAAAAATAATTTTCATGACACCTTCCCTTTAAAGGGGTTTTCCACGTTCTGACAACTGATGACCTATCCACTGGATAGGTCATCAGTATATGATCGGCGAGTGTCCGACACCTGGACCCCGCACCGATCCGCCACTACAGCTGCCTCCGGGCACCGGACAAAACTGCCGGAAGCAGATGGCTCCGGTCAAAGAATAGAGGCCGAGCTGCAGTTCTGCCGAACGGCCGCTATGCATTAGTCGGAGCCATCTGCTTCCGGCAGTGTTGTCCATTCCCCGGAGGCAGCTGGACTGGCAGATCGGCGCGGGGTCTGGTGTAGTAACGATTGTTTTCCCCCATACATTACCGATGATTGCTCCTTGTGATACGTTGTATCGTCGATTGGTGCTGGTTTTCATGGTCAGTATCGGGACGTCTAAAAGGACCTTTATTTCCTCAGACACCACCATGACTAGGCATTGGAACCAACCCTTCCACCTTAGCGGGTAAAGATTAACCCCTTAGTGACCAGCCCATTTTAGGCCTTAATGACCAAGCTATTTTATTCGTTTTTCTATAGTCGCATTCAAAGAGCTATAACTTCTTTATTTTTTCGTCTACATAGCTATATGAGGACTTGTTTTTTGCGGGATTAGTTGTGCTTTTTAATAGCACCATTTTTGGGTACATATAATTTTTATATTAACTTTTATTAACCTTTTTGGGGGGGATTATAACAAAAACCTGAAATTCCGCCATTGTTCTATGCGTTTTTAAATTGACGCCGTTCACTACGCGACGTAATTAACATGTGACCTTTATTCTATGGGTCGGTACGATTACGGCGATACCACATATGTAGAGGTTTTTTTATGTTTTGCGACTTTTGCACAATAAAAACACTTTTGAACTAATATTATTTGTTTTTGCATCGTCGCTTTCCAAGAGCCGTAATTTTTTAATTTTTCCATCAATGTAGTGATTTTTTGGGCTTGTTTTCTGCGGGACGAGACGTAGTTTTGAATGGTACTGTTTTGGGGTGCATGGCACTTATTGATTCATTTTTATTATGACTTTTTTGGGGGGCAATGGAAAAAAATTGCAATTTCGCCATTGTTTTTTGCGTTTTTTTTTACGGTGTTCACTTTGCGGTTTAAATTACATATTAACTTTATTAATGGAGTCATTACGGTCGCGGTGATACCATATATGTGTACTTTTTTTTTTTTTTTTACACTTTTACTAAATAAAACCACTTTTTATGGAAAAAAATGGTTTTATTTATTTTTGTACTGTACTTTTTATTAATAATCTTTATTTCACTTTGATGACTTATTTTATTAGTCCCACTAGGGGACTTTACTGTGCGATGTTCCGATCGCTGCTATAATGCTCTGGTATACTTCGTATACCAGAGCATTATTGCCTGTCAGTGTAAATCTGACAGGCAATCTGTTAGGACGAGCCTCCGGTGCGTCCTAACAGGCATATGTCCAGGGCAGACCTGGGGGCTTTTATCAAGCCCCCGGCTGCCATGACACCCCATTGGAGACCCGTGATTGAATTTGCGGGCCGCCGATGGGTGACAGAGGGAGGGCACTCCCTTTGTAAACAAAGTTAAATGCCGCGGTCGCTATTGACGGCGGCATTTAACGGGTTAAACGGCCGCGATCGAAGTAAACTTCGATCGCAGGCGTTGGAGCAGGAGCTCAGCTGTCATCAGACAGCAGAGCCCCGGCTCCAGCCTGCACGGGAGACCCGTGCAGGACTTAGACTAGGCTTACGTGAAAAGGTGTCAGCCTAGCCTAAAGCCCATTAGTGACTCACGTGAAAAGGCGTATTGGTGGTCACTAAGGGGTTAACCATCTAAAAGGTTCATATATACACATAAGGGCTAAAGGTGAAAACACAGAGGTGCTCACCATATATCCAGCGTATAACTGTGTCCTCCAAATCTTACGGAGCAGGAGTTGTTCTAGATTCCTCTTTATACCCCAGACACGTTCATACCATTTTAGACAATGAATCGCCATATCGCAAACTTGTGGCGAAACCAAGCACCGCATGTAAAGAATCTTTAAAAAATCTGCTAGAAGAAGGAATTGGATTAGGAGTATTAGCCAAGAAACAGGCAGAATACTTACTGATAGAATTCCCTATTGTTCCCATATTCCATGGGATGCCAAAAATCCATAACTTTGATTGGTCTTGAAACTTGGGTTATCTGTGACGTAGTTGGTTAGTACCCCTGCAAACAGGCCTGCCATCAGGGTAGTACCACTGGTACTACTGTCAGGGGCCTGGCCACAAAAGTAAAATAAAGTGGGCAGCCGCCGCTCATCAAGGTTATGATTAGTGGTAATTGGTTTGTAGAAAGTAATGGGACCCATGCAGGGGCCAGAAGTAGCGGCCAGCTCTGCAACTTGGTGAGTGACTGTTTTAAAGCAGTAGATTCAGTTTAATAAAAAAAATTTATGTTGCCCCTCTGCTCCCATCTTCCCACCTGTCTCTCTTATTACAATAACCCAGCACAGACAGGACACCACAGAGTGCTCCTCCTGTATTACAATAACCCAGCACAGACAGGACACCAGAGTGCTCCTCCTGTATTACAATAACCCAGCACAGACAGGACACCAGAGTGCTCCTCCTGTATTACAATAACCCAGCACAAACAGGACACCAGAGTGCTCCTCCTGTATTACAATAACCCGGCACAGACAGGACACCACAGAGTGCTCCTCCTGTATTACAATAACCCAGCACAGACAGGACACCACAGAGTGCTCCTCCTGTATTACAATAACCCGGCACAGACAGGACACCACAGAGTGCTCCTCCTGTATTACAATAACCCAGCACAGACAGGACACCAGAGTGCTCCTCCTGTATTACAATAACCCAGCACAGACAGGACACCACAGAGTGCTCCTCCTGTATTACAATAACCCGGCACAGACAGGACACCACAGAGTGCTCCTCCTGTATTACAATAACCCAGCACAGACAGGACACCAGAGTGCTCCTCCTGTATTACAATAACCCAGCACAGACAAGACACCAGAGTGCTCCTCCTGTATTACAATAACCCAGCACAGACAGGACACCACAGAGTGCTCCTCCTGTATTACAATAACCCAGCACAGACAGGACACCAGAGTGCTCCTCCTGTATTACAATAACCCTGCACAGACAGGACACCAGAGTGCTCCTCCTGTATTACAATAACCCAGCACAGACAGGACACCAGAGTGCTCCTCCTGTATTACAATAACCCAGCACAGACAAGACACCAGAGTGCTCCTCCTGTATTACAATAACCCAGCACAGACAGGACACCACAGAGTGCTCCTCCTGTATTACAATAACCCAGCACAGACAGGACACCAGAGTGCTCCTCCTGTATTACAATAACCCTGCACAGACAGGACACCAGAGTGCTCCTCCTGTATTACAATAACCCAGCACAGACAGGACACCAGAGTGCTCCTCCTGTATTACAATAACCCAGCACAGACAGGACACCACAGAGTGCTCCTCCTGTATTACAATAACCCGGCACAGAGGAGACACCACAGAGTGCTCCTCCTGTATTACAATAACCCAGCACAGACAGGACACCACAGAGTGCTCCTCCTGTATTACAATAACCCAGCACAGACAGGACACAACAGAGTGCTCCTCCTGTATTACAATAACCCAGCACAGACAGGACACCACAGAGTGCTCCTCCTGTATTACAATAACCCGGCACAGAGGAGACACCACAGAGTGCTCCTCCTGTATTACAATAACCCAGCACAGACAGGACACCAGAGTGCTCCTCCTGTATTACAATAACCCAGCATAGACAGGACACCAGAGTGCTCCTCCTGTATTACAATAACCCAGCACAGACAGGACACCACAGAGTGCTCCTCCTGTATTACAATAACCCAGCACAGACAGGACACAACAGAGTGATCCTCCTGTATTACAATAACCCAGCACAGACAGGACACCACAGAGTGCTCCTCCTGTATTACAATAACCCGGCACGGAGGAGACACCACAGAGTGCTCCTCCTGTATTACAATAACCCAGCACAGACAGGACACCACCAGAGTGCTCCTCCTGTATTACAATAACCCAGCACAGACAGGACACCAGAGTGCTCCTCCTGTATTACAATAACCCAGCACAGACAGGACACCAGAGTGCTCCTCCTGTATTACAATAACCCAGCACAGACAGGACACCACAGAGTGCTCCTCCTGTATTACAATAACCCAGCACAGACAGGACACCAGAGTGCTCCTCCTGTATTACAATAACCCAGCACAGACAGGACACCAGAGTGCTCCTCCTGTATTACAATAACCCAGCACAGACAAGACACCAGAGTGCTCCTCCTGTATTACAATAACCCAGCACAGACAGGACACCACAGAGTGCTCCTCCTGTATTACAATAACCCAGCACAGACAGGACACCACAGAGTGCTCCTCCTGTATTACAATAACCCAGCACAGACAGGACACCAGAGTGCTCCTCCTGTATTACAATAACCCTGCACAGACAGGACACCAGAGTGCTCCTCCTGTATTACAATAACCCAGCACAGACAGGACACCAGAGTGCTCCTCCTGTATTACAATAACCCAGCACAGACAGGACACCACAGAGTGCTCCTCCTGTATTACAATAACCCGGGACAGAGGAGACACCACAGAGTGCTCCTCCTGTATTACAATAACCCAGCACAGACAGGACACCACAGAGTGCTCCTCCTGTATTACAATAACCCAGCACAGACAGGACACAACAGAGTGCTCCTCCTGTATTACAATAACCCAGCACAGACAGGACACCAGAGTGCTCCTCCTGTATTACAATAACCCAGCACAGACAGGCCACCACAGAGTGCTCCTCCTGTATTACAATAACCCGGCACAGAGGAGACACCACAGAGTGCTCCTCCTGTATTACAATAACCCAGCACAGACAGGACACCACAGAGTGCTCCTCCTGTATTACAATAACCCAGCACAGACAGGACACAACAGAGTGCTCCTCCTGTATTACAATAACCCAGCACAGACAGGACACCACAGAGTGCTCCTCCTGTATTACAATAACCCGGCACAGAGGAGACACCACAGAGTGCTCCTCCTGTATTACAATAACCCAGCACAGACAGGACACCAGAGTGCTCCTCCTGTATTACAATAACCCAGCACAGACAGGACACCAGAGTGCTCCTCCTGTATTACAATAACCCAGCACAGACAGGACACCACAGAGTGCTCCTCCTGTATTACAATAACCCAGCACAGACAGGACACCACAGAGTGCTCCTCCTGTATTACAATAACCCAGCACAGACAGGACACCAGAGTGCTCCTCCTGTATTACAATAACCCAGCACAGACAGGACACCAGAGTGCTCCTCCTGTATTACAATAACCCAGCACAGACAGGACACCAGAGTGCTCCTCCTGTATTACAATAACCCAGCACAGACAGGACACCACAGAGTGCTCCTCCTGTATTACAATAACCCGGCACAGAGGAGACACCACAGAGTGCTCCTCCTGTATTACAATAACCCAGCACAGACAGGACACCAGAGTGCTCCTCCTGTATTACAATAACCCAGCACAGACAGGACACCAGAGTGCTCCTCCTGTATTACAATAACCCAGCACAGACAGGACACCACAGAGTGCTCCTCCTGTATTACAATAACCCAGCACAGACAGGACACCACAGAGTGCTCCTCCTGTATTACAATAACCCAGCACAGACAGGACACCAGAGTGCTCCTCCTGTATTACAATAACCCAGCACAGACAGGACACCAGAGTGCTCCTCCTGTATTACAATAACCCAGCACAGACAGGACACCAGAGTGCTCCTCCTGTATTACAATAACCCAGCACAGACAGGACACCACAGAGTGCTCCTCCTGTATTACAATAACCCAGCACAGACAGGACACCACAGAGTGCTCCTCCTGTATTACAATAACCCGGCACAGAGGAGACACCACAGAGTGCTCCTCCTGTATTACAATAACCCAGCACAGACAGGACACCACAGAGTGCTCCTCCTGTATTACAATAACCCAGCACAGACAGGACACAACAGAGTGCTCCTCCTGTATTACAATAACCCAGCACAGACAGGACACCACAGAGTGCTCCTCCTGTATTACAATAACCCGGCACAGAGGAGACACCACAGAGTGCTCCTCCTGTATTACAATAACCCAGCACAGACAGGACACCACCAGAGTGCTCCTCCTGTATTACAATAACCCAGCACAGACAGGACACCAGAGTGCTCCTCCTGTATTACAATAACCCAGCACAGACAGGACACCAGAGTGCTCCTCCTGTATTACAATAACCCAGCACAGACAGGACACCACAGAGTGCTCCTCCTGTATTACAATAACCCAGCACAGACAGGACACCAGAGTGCTCCTCCTGTATTACAATAACCCAGCACAGACAGGACACCAGAGTGCTCCTCCTGTATTACAATAACCCAGCACAGACAGGACACCAGAGTGCTCCTCCTGTATTACAATAACCCAGCACAGAGGAGACACCACAGAGTGCTCCTCCTGTATTACAATAACCCAGCACAGACAAGACACCAGAGTGCTCCTCCTGTATTACAATAACCCAGCACAGACAGGACACCAGAGTGTTCCTCCTGTATTACAATAACCCAGCACAGACAGGACACCAGAGTGCTCCTCCTGTATTACAATAACCCAGCACAGACAAGACACCAGAGTGCTCCTCCTGTATTACAATAACCCAGCACAGACAGGACACCACAGAGTGCTCCTCCTGTATTACAATAACCCAGCACAGACAGGACACCAGAGTGCTCCTCCTGTATTACAATAACCCTGCACAGACAGGACACCAGAGTGCTCCTCCTGTATTACAATAACCCAGCACAGACAGGACACCAGAGTGCTCCTCCTGTATTACAATAACCCAGCACAGACAGGACACCACAGAGTGCTCCTCCTGTATTACAATAACCCGGCACAGATGAGACACCACAGAGTGCTCCTCCTGTATTACAATAACCCAGCACAGACAGGACACCAGAGTGCTCCTCCTGTATTACAATAACCCAGCACAGACAGGACACCAGAGTGCTCCTCCTGTATTACAATAACCCAGCACAGACAGGACACCACAGAGTGCTCCTCCTGTATTACAATAACCCGGCACAGAGGAGACACCACAGAGTGCTCCTCCTGTATTACAATAACCCAGCACAGACAGGACACCACAGAGTGCTCCTCCTGTATTACAATAACCCAGCACAGACAGGACACCACAGAGTGCTCCTCCTGTATTACAATAACCCAGCACAGACAGGACACAACAGAGTGCTCCTCCTGTATTACAATAACCCAGCACAGACAGGACACCAGAGTGCTCCTCCTGTATTACAATAACCCAGCACAGACAGGACACCAGAGTGCTCCTCCTGTATTACAATAACCCAGCACAGACAGGACACCACAGAGGGCTCCTCCTGTATTACAATAACCCAGCACAGACAGGACACCACAGAGTGCTCCTCCTGTATTACAATAACCCAGCACAGACAGGACACCAGAGTGCTCCTCCTGTATTACAATAACCCAGCACAGACAGGACACCAGAGTGCTCCTCCTGTATTACAATAACCCGGCACAGACAGGACACCACAGAGTGCTCCGCCTGTATTACAATAACCCAACACAGACAGGACACCACAGAGTGCTCCTCCTGTATTACAATAACCCGGCACAGACAGGACACCACAGAGTGCTCCTCCTGTATTACAATAACCCAGCACAGACAGGACACCAGAGTGCTCCTCCTGTATTACAATAACCCAGCACAGACAGGACACCAGAGTGCTCCTCCTGTATTACAATAACCCAGCACAGACAGGACACCACAGAGTGCTCCTCCTGTATTACAATAACCCAGCACAGACAGGACACCAGAGTGCTCCTCCTGTATTACAATAACCCAGCACAGACAGGACACCAGAGTGCTCCTCCTGTATTACAATAACCCGGCACAGACAGGACACCACAGAGTGCTCCTCCTGTATTACAATAACCCAACACAGACAGGACACCACAGAGTGCTCCTCCTGTATTACAATAACCCGGCACAGACAGGACACCACAGAGTGCTCCTCCTGTATTACAATAACCCAGCACAGACAGGACACCAGAGTGCTCCTCCTGTATTACAATAACCCAGCACAGACAGGACACCACAGAGTGCTCCTCCTGTATTACAATAACCCGGCACAGAGGAGACACCACAGAGTGCTCCTCCTGTATTACAATAACCCAGCACAGACAGGACACCACAGAGTGCTCCTCCTGTATTACAATAACCCAGCACAGACAGGACACAACAGAGTGCTCCTCCTGTATTACAATAACCCAGCACAGACAGGACACCAGAGTGCTCCTCCTGTATTACAATAACCCAGCACAGACAGGACACCACAGAGTGCTCCTCCTGTATTACAATAACCCGGCACAGAGGAGACACCACAGAGTGCTCCTCCTGTATTACAATAACCCAGCACAGACAGGACACCACAGAGTGCTCCTCCTGTATTACAATAACCCAGCACAGACAGGACACAACAGAGTGCTCCTCCTGTATTACAATAACCCAGCACAGACAGGACACCAGAGTGTTCCTCCTGTATTACAATAACCCAGCACAGACAGGACACCACAGAGTGCTCCTCCTGTATTACAATAACCCAGCACAGACAGGACACCAGAGTGCTCCTCCTGTATTACAATAACCCAGCACAGACAGGACACCACAGAGTGCTCCTCCTGTATTACAATAACCCAGCACAGACAGGACACCAGAGTGCTCCTCCTGTATTACAATAACCCAGCACAGACAGGACACCACAGAGTGCTCCTCCTGTATTACAATAACCCAGCACAGACAGGACACCAGAGTGCTCCTCCTGTATTACATGATCAGGGGACTGTAGAGTGCGTACACTCCTACCGGGGGGAAGTGGCTTCACCTACTCACCTTCCCCATTAATGGCCATACCTTTTTCCAAACCCCCTGTCCCTCTAATAAGACTCAGACACTTGGGTTGGATAAATTTGGCCACAGCAGCCATTTTATTTACAAACAAACATCAAGAACACCAATTTACAAATAATAATAACAATGGAAGGGGAGTCCTTGGAGCTACAAAAGTCTGTCACGAAACAGCCCACCTGCATAGTATTTTTCTCCCAGCCGTCACCCTACTGGCTCAGGGGCACCGTTATACCTGCAGTTGGCTGACCTCAACCGCAACCACTCCCCGGGACACCACCCAGCGGGAGCCCAAATTGACCACTCCTCGGGACACCACCCAGCAGGAGCCCAAATTGACCACTCCTCGGGACACCACCCAGCAGGAGCCCAAATTGAGCAGACTACCAACCATAATAAATTGGGGAGGGACCATACCCCCTATGAATCCCCCCCCCCACAGTAATTTACCACCAACTCCAAGGACCCCCAATCCGCCATACAACTGCTGCGACATTGCAAAACTGTTCCACAGCATCCTCCGGTACCTGCGGAAAAACAAAAACAACGAGCAACAAAGCGAAATACCAAAATAGTCACACAGATGAACACATCATTTTGGGAGGGAGGGTGGGACAAGCTTCCCTGAGCTGTTACTAAAGATGGCGACGCCTTTCCCTCTCCTACCCTTAAGTAAACTGACCTCGCCCCCCCTCACATCCGCCCCCTCCTAAACACACCCCTAACTCCTTAACTCCTTCCCTTCCTAACATCCCTGATCATGGTGGCCTCCCCCTATGGCATTCTGCCGGGTCCAGCCTGTACTTGATCAGGGGACTGTAGAGTGCGTACACTCCTACCGGGGGGAAGTGGCTTCACCTACTCACCTTCCCCATTAATGGCCATACCTTTTTCCAAACCCCCTGTCCCTCTAATAAGACTCAGACACTTGGGTTGGATAAATTTGGCCACAGCAGCCATTTTATTTACAAACAAACATCAAGAACACCAATTTACAAATAATAATAACAATGGAAGGGGAGTCCTTGGAGCTACAAAAGTCTGTCACGAAACAGCCCACCTGCATAGTATTTTTCTCCCAGCCGTCACCCTACTGGCTCAGGGGCACCGTTATACCTGCAGTTGGCTGACCTCAACCGCAACCACTCCCCGGGACACCACCCAGCGGGAGCCCAAATTGACCACTCCTCGGGACACCACCCAGCAGGAGCCCAAATTGACCACTCCTTGGGACACCACCCAGCAGGAGCCCAAATTGAGCAGACTACCAACCATAATAAATTGGGGAGGGACCATACCCCCTATGAATCCCCCCCCCACAGTAATTTACCACCAACTCCAAGGACCCCCAATCCGCCACACGAACATACTTAGACACCTTTAAGTATGCGAGCCCCCACCCAACGAGAGGGCCCTTTCGATACCTTCCTGCAGGCGCAGAGTCCACAGGTCGATCCCCACGGCCATCAGGTACACACCATCACCTAGCCAATAATTACCCTGGCCATCCTCGAAGTCATAATGACGCACGAAGACCCCCCCGTTTCTCACCACGAAACCCGAAACTGCCCGATTAACCTTAACCCTGGCTTTATTCAACCGCTGCACCGATCTAGCATGCCGCCAAACCTTCCGCGGGACAATCTCTGACCACACCACCTTAATAGCCGGACCATAACCTGAGTAGATCGTATTTTATATCCCTGATCAATTCCCGAAAAGGACGACTACCCAAATCGTTACCCCCGACATGCAACACCAAGACATCCGGGGCCCTGTCCATCAGCGCAAACCGATGCACGTCCGGCAACACCCGACTCCACAGCATCCCCCTACTCCCCAGCCACCGCACGACTACATCCTGCCGCCGAAAACCCAACTGCCGCCCGTCTGGACGAACATCCGCCCGCTCCGCCCCCCAATGAACGTAGGAATGCCCGACGATCCACACCAATCGCCCCGCTGGTCCTGAAAAATAAAACCACTGATTAACAAAACGAGTAAGGATGCAAGCGAAACATGGAGGAGGAGAGAAAAACGATGAGCGGACCTGGAGGGAGTGTAGAGAAGGAGGGATTACGACTGGACTATCATATAAACTGAGGGCGCACATACAGCTGGAAGCGGCGGGAATCCCATCGACCTATCTGCTTTACCACTTCCTCACCCAACCCCCATGCCACCGCCTCCGTCGCTGCCCCAATCCGAACAGAATGGGGGGAAAACAACGCCTCCTCCAGTCCCAACTTCCGCAGACACCTACGAAAAACCCACGTAAACTGATACCGGGACATAAAGGACCCATCCTCATGACACAACAACTGTCCCCTACGCACCGTTGAGACCTCTCTGAACCCCGCAAAGCAGGCGACTGGGCACATCCTGACCCCCTTGGCCACCCCCAACACCACTCTCTTACCCCGACCCCCTTGATCCGTCTTAGACCGCCGGATCCAGAATTCCACACTCCGATCCGTTACCAACACATCTTCCATTCTCAACCCCCCAGGTCTCCTTGTGCTGGGAGCCACCAGCTCCCCGACCCTCAGGGCCCCAAAAAATGCCCACGAGAATGCCAACCTATACAGGGTCACCTCGTAGCTGGAAAAACAAATGTCACACAACACCCCCCACAACTGTTCCAACAACATAAACGAGACAGGGCGCCGCCGATCCGGCAACATCCTCCCTCTCCTGTACCCCCTCAGGGCCTGGCCAACCAAAAAACTTTTTGTAACATCTGTGTACCCCCGGACCTTAAAACCAAAAGCCAGGGCTGCCACAAAACGATTTACCTTGGACACTGACCAGCCCGCGATAGAGACTTGCCCCAGAAAGACTAACAACGCCACCACCCGATCATCATCCGTCACTACACCCTCCAGAACTGCCAACCAACTCTCCCACTCCCGCCACGCCGAATCATAAGCAGCCCAAGTACCCTGCGCAAGCGAAGCCTGAATCAAACCTCCTGCGGCTCGTAACCCAGCCCCCACAACCATTCCGGGCAAGCGATCCCGTCCTCCTCCGCGTCCGGAGCCACCATCCTGAACCGCTCCCACTGCAAGCGAGAAAGAGAATCTGCGATGTCATTTTTGATCCCTGGCACATGAACCGACACAACCCAAGCGTTCAAAGACAAGCAACGTAAAACCAGGTGCCTCAACAGCCGGACGACCGGGGGGGATGACGCTGACACGTTGTTAATAGCCCCCACCACGCCCAAGTTGTCACAATGGAACAGTACCTTGCTGTCCCGAAACCTCTCACTCCAAATTTCCACCGCCACTACTATGGGAAACAGCTCTAGGAATGCCAGGTTCTTCACCAAACCCAACTCCGCCCATTCCTCAGGCCACCGCGCCGCGCACCACTGACCCTTGCAGTAAGCCCCAAATCCCACGCCCCCCGCAGCATCTGTAAACAGCTCCCAATCTACGCTGTCAACCACCGGGGCCATGATCAAGGACCTCCCATTATAACGATGCAAAAACTCAAACCAAACTGCCAAATCTGCCCTCAGCGCCTGTGTCAGACGAATGAAATGATGAGGGGCTGTCACCCCAGCCGTCGCTCCCGACAGCCGCCTGCTGAAAATCCGGCCCATGGGCATAATCCTGCAAGCAAAGTTAAGCTTACCCAATAATGACTGTAATGCACGTAACGTGATCTTACGCAAATGTCTAGCCCGGTCCACCTCCGCCCGTAACGCTACCAATTTATCTTGAGGGAGCCGACACTCCATCCTCAAAGAATCAATGGTGATTCCTAAAAAGACCAGACAGGAGCTAGGTCCTTCCGTTTTGTCCTGGGCCAAAGGCACACCGAACCTCTTTGCCACCCACTCTATCATGTTCAACAACGTAGCACCAACCGAAGACCCGCCTGGACCAACACACAGGAAATCATCCAAGTAATGTATGACCGACGAGACCCCCGCAACATCGCAAACCACCCACTCCAGGAAAGAACTAAAAGCCTCAAAATAGGCACAGGAAATAGAACACCCCATAGGGAGGCAGCGATCCACAAAATAAGCCCCGTCCCAATAACATCCTAACAGCCGTATGCTGTCAGGATGCACAGGGAGGAGGCGAAAGGCCGACTCAATATCCGTTTTTGCCATTAATGCACCCACACCATAGCGGCGCACCCACGCAACTGCCGCATCAAACGACGTGTAAGCCACCGAGCAAAGTTCTGGAGAAATCCCATCATTAACCGATCGCCCCCTCGGGTAAGATAAATGATGTATGAGCCTAAACTTATTCGGCTCCTTCTTAGGCACCACCCCCAGTGGTGACACCACCAGCTCCGGTAAAGGGCAACTCTCAAACGGACCTGCCATGCGCCCCAACTCCACCTCCTTCCGCAACTTATCCCCTACTACCCCTGGATACTGCAACGCTGAACGCAAACTACGCAAGGTAAACGGCACCTTGTGAGCAGGGGCAGGGTTCCGGAAACCAACCCGAAAACCATCCAACAACAAACTTGCCCTGGACCTATCAGGGTACCTATTTAGAAAGGGCTCCATGTCTTCCCACCTCACCGGTGTCCGGCCCTTGACTAGCGCCCCCGGCCCCTCGTCCTTTTCCCTTCCGAAAACATTTAACCGCTCCGTGAGAGATCCCCCCGCAGGAGGAGCAGCTATGTTTGAACTTACAACCCGATCCAAACTTACACTGGCCCTCATTAAACTGCCAGCAGAACCCGGATTTTCCTCCTGTCCCCCCTGCTCCCCCCCCCCCCCGAAGGCAATGAGGGGCCGGCCACCCCGGCCCCACCCCCTTGAAAGGACTGGCCAAAACGCACTGGAGCCATGACCCGCAACCATAACCCTATGTCTTTGTTATCCCACCTAATGTCAGGTCTCACTGCCTTCCGCTGCCGGAACTGCTCATCATAGCGCAGCCACGTCTGCCCGCCGTAAACTCGATGAGCCTCTCCGATAGCATCCATATAACAGAAGAGGCCGGAACAATGCTCCGGCGTCTTCTGTCCAATTACGCTTGCCAAAATAGCAAACGCCTGCAACCAATTAACAAAAGTTTGGGGAATCAATCGATACCGACGTTTTTCCTCCTTCTCCTTCTTGCTTTCCAACCACTTCCCTTTATCTAAATTGAACTTCTCCAACGGCAACAATGAAAAAATTTCCACATATTCATCCCTCCATATCTTTTCCCTTACTTCCGGTTTCAGATGCGCCCCCAATGGGCCCTCAAAACAAACATAGACCTCGCCCTTCGCCTTATCATCCAACCGCACCTCATCCACTGCCACATCCTTTTCTGTCTGCACCGACACTGCCACGCCCGATTCCCTAGACACCACCCCAGCTCCCCATAGCGTGCTATCCACCACTGCAGGCCCCGACGGCCCCACCCAAGCTGCAACCGGGGACGGGGAACCTATCGCCCCCCCTCCGCATCGCGCCAAAAGGTCACGCACACAACACAACAATTCCTGAATCTCACCCCCACCACCCGTACTTCCTGTAATCCCCCCGCTACACCCCGGCAATCCCGTAGGCAAAAGTGAACCCCCACCCCCTACCCCTGGGGACCGAAATACAGCAGGCAATGAAAAAGTAGGAGACAGCGACTCACCGGGCTGCGCAGGTGCTGTGTCCCCACCAGCCGGGGCGAAGGATCCATCCAGACGTCCCTCTTGGTCACCGAACTCACGGTCGTCCACTTCATCCTGCCCAGACGGGCCAGGACAAGCGCCGCACGCATGACATCCCCGACCTTCTGATGGAGCGCTCCTTAACTGCGCCAATGAACTGGGCCTCTCCGCCCGTCTGTTGGGGAGGCTCGACCACCCCGCGGCCCGCAGGTAGCCGCCCTCCTGCCCGCCGTGTCACCACCGACCGTGGCACACGCCTGGAATTGGTTGCACCATCCTGGGTACAGGTGGGCCGCCCGACTGGAGCATCGCCAGCACGGCCCACCGCAAGTCCTGGGTCCCGTCGTCTGGAGGCAGAGGGAGGTCCCGGATGCATGGGTGCCTGCCCTACCACCTCCGCTGAGCCAGGCCGGCTTCCAGGATTCCTCTCAGACCAGGCCGTCCTGCTCACGGCAGCCGAGCGAGGGGCCCGGCCTGGAGGGTCCCTCGTGGGGCTCCTTACCCTGCGCCTGGCTCGTGGCATCACTTCCGGGCTCAACCTCTCCGGAGGCCTCGTGCGACGTGACCGCCGCCGGGGAGGAGAGGACGGCACCGCCTGCGCCCCAGATCCAAACACGGAGCTGGGTAAGTAGTGCATCCATTATAAAGTACTGGACAAACTTCCCTGTGCTGCTGCAATCTTCCCTGTGCTGTTAACTAAAGATCACCAGCTTCCCTGTGCTGCTGCAAGCTTCCCTGAGCTGTTACTAAAGATGGCGACGCCTTTCCCTCTCCTACCCTTAAGTAAACTGACCTCGCCCCCCCTCACATCCGCCCCCTCCTAAACACACCCCTAACTCCTTAACTCCTTCCCTTCCTAACATCCCTGATCATGGTGGCCTCCCCCTATGGCATTCTGCCGGGTCCAGCCTGTACTATAACCCAGCACAGAGGAGACACCACAGAGTGCTCCTCCTGTATTACAATAACCCAGCACAGACAAGACACCAGAGTGCTCCTCCTGTATTACAATAACCCAGCACAGACAGGACACCACAGAGTGCTCCTCCTGTATTACAATAACCCGGCACAGACAGGACACCAGAGTGTTCCTCCTGTATTACAATAACCCAGCACAGACAGGACACCAGAGTGCTCCTCCTGTATTACAATAACCCAGCACAGACAAGACACCAGAGTGCTCCTCCTGTATTACAATAACCCAGCACAGACAGGACACCACAGAGTGCTCCTCCTGTATTACAATAACCCAGCACAGACAGGACACCAGAGTGCTCCTCCTGTATTACAATAACCCAGCACAGACAGGACACCAGAGTGCTCCTCCTGTATTACAATAACCCTGCACAGACAGGACACCAGAGTGCTCCTCCTGTATTACAATAACCCAGCACAGACAGGACACCAGAGTGCTCCTCCTGTATTACAATAACCCAGCACAGACAGGACACCACAGAGTGCTCCTCCTGTATTACAATAACCCAGCACAGACAGGACACCAGAGTGCTCCTCCTGTATTACAATAACCCAGCACAGACAGGACACCACAGAGTGCTCCTCCTGTATTACAATAACCCAGCACAGACAGGACACCAGAGTGCTCCTCCTGTATTACAATAACCCAGCACAGAGGAGACACCACAGAGTGCTCCTCCTGTATTACAATAACCCAGCACAGACAAGACACCAGAGTGCTCCTCCTGTATTACAATAACCCAGCACAGACAGGACACCAGAGTGCTCCTCCTGTATTACAATAACCCAGCACAGACAGGACACCACAGAGTGCTCCTCCTGTATTACAATAACCCAGCACAGACAGGACACCACAGAGTGCTCCTCCTGTATTACAATAACCCAGCACAGACAGGACACCACAGAGTGCTCCTCCTGTATTACAATAACCCAGCACAGACAGGACACCACAGAGTGCTCCTCCTGTATTACAATAACCCAGCACAGACAGGACACCAGAGTGCTCCTCCTGTATTACAATAACCCAGCACAGACAGGACACCACAGAGTGCTCCTCCTGCATTACAATAACCCAGCACAGACAGGACACCACAGAGTGCTCCTCCTGTATTACCTGTATTACAATAACCCAGCACAGACAGGACACCACAGAGTGCTCCTCCTGTATTACAATAACCCGGCACAGAGGAGACACCACAGAGTGCTCCTCCTGTATTACAATAACCCAGCACAGACAGGACACCAGAGTGCTCCTCCTGTATTACAATAACCCAGCACAGACAGGACACCAGAGTGCTCCTCCTGTATTACAATAACCCAGCACAGACAGGACACCACAGAGTGCTCCTCCTGTATTACAATAACCCAGCACAGACAGGACACCACAGAGTGCTCCTCCTGTATTACAATAACCCAGCACAGACAGGACACCAGAGTGCTCCTCCTGTATTACAATAACCCAGCACAGACAGGACACCAGAGTGCTCCTCCTGTATTACAATAACCCAGCACAGACAGGACACCAGAGTGCTCCTCCTGTATTACAATAACCCAGCACAGACAGGACACCACAGAGTGCTCCTCCTGTATTACAATAACCCAGCACAGACAGGACACCACAGAGTGCTCCTCCTGTATTACAATAACCCGGCACAGAGGAGACACCACAGAGTGCTCCTCCTGTATTACAATAACCCAGCACAGACAGGACACCACAGAGTGCTCCTCCTGTATTACAATAACCCAGCACAGACAGGACACAACAGAGTGCTCCTCCTGTATTACAATAACCCAGCACAGACAGGACACCACAGAGTGCTCCTCCTGTATTACAATAACCCGGCACAGAGGAGACACCACAGAGTGCTCCTCCTGTATTACAATAACCCAGCACAGACAGGACACCACCAGAGTGCTCCTCCTGTATTACAATAACCCAGCACAGACAGGACACCAGAGTGCTCCTCCTGTATTACAATAACCCAGCACAGACAGGACACCAGAGTGCTCCTCCTGTATTACAATAACCCAGCACAGACAGGACACCACAGAGTGCTCCTCCTGTATTACAATAACCCAGCACAGACAGGACACCAGAGTGCTCCTCCTGTATTACAATAACCCAGCACAGACAGGACACCAGAGTGCTCCTCCTGTATTACAATAACCCAGCACAGACAGGACACCAGAGTGCTCCTCCTGTATTACAATAACCCAGCACAGAGGAGACACCACAGAGTGCTCCTCCTGTATTACAATAACCCAGCACAGACAAGACACCAGAGTGCTCCTCCTGTATTACAATAACCCAGCACAGACAGGACACCAGAGTGTTCCTCCTGTATTACAATAACCCAGCACAGACAGGACACCAGAGTGCTCCTCCTGTATTACAATAACCCAGCACAGACAAGACACCAGAGTGCTCCTCCTGTATTACAATAACCCAGCACAGACAGGACACCAGAGTGCTCCTCCTGTATTACAATAACCCAGCACAGAGGAGACACCACAGAGTGCTCCTCCTGTATTACAATAACCCAGCACAGACAAGACACCAGAGTGCTCCTCCTGTATTACAATAACCCAGCACAGACAGGACACCAGAGTGCTCCTCCTGTATTACAATAACCCAGCACAGACAGGACACCACAGAGTGCTCCTCCTGTATTACAATAACCCAGCACAGACAGGACACCACAGAGTGCTCCTCCTGTATTACAATAACCCAGCACAGACAGGACACCAGAGTGCTCCTCCTGTATTACAATAACCCAGCACAGACAGGACACCAGAGTGCTCCTCCTGTATTACAATAACCCAGCACAGACAGGACACCACAGAGTGCTCCTCCTGTATTACAATAACCCAGCACAGACAGGACACCACAGAGTGCTCCTCCTGTATTACAATAACCCAGCACAGACAGGACACCAGAGTGCTCCTCCTGTATTACAATAACCCAGCACAGACAGGACACCAGAGTGCTCCTCCTGTATTACAATAACCCAGCACAGACAGGACACCAGAGTGCTCCTCCTGTATTACAATAACCCAGCACAGACAGGACACCACAGAGTGCTCCTCCTGTATTACAATAACCCGGCACAGAGGAGACACCACAGAGTGCTCCTCCTGTATTACAATAACCCAGCACAGACAGGACACCAGAGTGCTCCTCCTGTATTACAATAACCCAGCACAGACAGGACACCAGAGTGCTCCTCCTGTATTACAATAACCCAGCACAGACAGGACACCACAGAGTGCTCCTCCTGTATTACAATAACCCAGCACAGACAGGACACCACAGAGTGCTCCTCCTGTATTACAATAACCCAGCACAGACAGGACACCAGAGTGCTCCTCCTGTATTACAATAACCCAGCACAGACAGGACACCAGAGTGCTCCTCCTGTATTACAATAACCCAGCACAGACAGGACACCAGAGTGCTCCTCCTGTATTACAATAACCCAGCACAGACAGGACACCACAGAGTGCTCCTCCTGTATTACAATAACCCAGCACAGACAGGACACCACAGAGTGCTCCTCCTGTATTACAATAACCCGGCACAGAGGAGACACCACAGAGTGCTCCTCCTGTATTACAATAACCCAGCACAGACAGGACACCACAGAGTGCTCCTCCTGTATTACAATAACCCAGCACAGACAGGACACAACAGAGTGCTCCTCCTGTATTACAATAACCCAGCACAGACAGGACACCACAGAGTGCTCCTCCTGTATTACAATAACCCGGCACAGAGGAGACACCACAGAGTGCTCCTCCTGTATTACAATAACCCAGCACAGACAGGACACCACCAGAGTGCTCCTCCTGTATTACAATAACCCAGCACAGACAGGACACCAGAGTGCTCCTCCTGTATTACAATAACCCAGCACAGACAGGACACCAGAGTGCTCCTCCTGTATTACAATAACCCAGCACAGACAGGACACCACAGAGTGCTCCTCCTGTATTACAATAACCCAGCACAGACAGGACACCAGAGTGCTCCTCCTGTATTACAATAACCCAGCACAGACAGGACACCAGAGTGCTCCTCCTGTATTACAATAACCCAGCACAGACAGGACACCAGAGTGCTCCTCCTGTATTACAATAACCCAGCACAGAGGAGACACCACAGAGTGCTCCTCCTGTATTACAATAACCCAGCACAGACAAGACACCAGAGTGCTCCTCCTGTATTACAATAACCCAGCACAGACAGGACACCAGAGTGTTCCTCCTGTATTACAATAACCCAGCACAGACAGGACACCAGAGTGCTCCTCCTGTATTACAATAACCCAGCACAGACAAGACACCAGAGTGCTCCTCCTGTATTACAATAACCCAGCACAGACAGGACACCACAGAGTGCTCCTCCTGTATTACAATAACCCAGCACAGACAGGACACCAGAGTGCTCCTCCTGTATTACAATAACCCTGCACAGACAGGACACCAGAGTGCTCCTCCTGTATTACAATAACCCAGCACAGACAGGACACCAGAGTGCTCCTCCTGTATTACAATAACCCAGCACAGACAGGACACCACAGAGTGCTCCTCCTGTATTACAATAACCCGGCACAGAGGAGACACCACAGAGTGCTCCTCCTGTATTACAATAACCCAGCACAGACAGGACACCACAGAGTGCTCCTCCTGTATTACAATAACCCAGCACAGACAGGACACAACAGAGTGCTCCTCCTGTATTACAATAACCCAGCACAGACAGGACACCACAGAGTGCTCCTCCTGTATTACAATAACCCGGCACAGAGGAGACACCACAGAGTGCTCCTCCTGTATTACAATAACCCAGCACAGACAGGACACCAGAGTGCTCCTCCTGTATTACAATAACCCAGCACAGACAGGACACCAGAGTGCTCCTCCTGTATTACAATAACCCAGCACAGACAGGACACCACAGAGTGCTCCTCCTGTATTACAATAACCCAGCACAGACAGGACACCACAGAGTGCTCCTCCTGTATTACAATAACCCAGCACAGACAGGACACCAGAGTGCTCCTCCTGTATTACAATAACCCAGCACAGACAGGACACCAGAGTGCTCCTCCTGTATTACAATAACCCGGCACAGACAGGACACCACAGAGTGCTCCGCCTGTATTACAATAACCCAACACAGACAGGACACCACAGAGTGCTCCTCCTGTATTACAATAACCCGGCACAGACAGGACACCACAGAGTGCTCCTCCTGTATTACAATAACCCAGCACAGACAGGACACCAGAGTGCTCCTCCTGTATTACAATAACCCAGCACAGACAGGACACCAGAGTGCTCCTCCTGTATTACAATAACCCAGCACAGACAGGACACCACAGAGTGCTCCTCCTGTATTACAATAACCCAGCACAGACAGGACACCAGAGTGCTTCTCCTGTATTACAATAACCCAGCACAGACAGGACACCAGAGTGCTCCTCCTGTATTACAATAACCCGGCACAGACAGGACACCACAGAGTGCTCCTCCTGTATTACAATAACCCAACACAGACAGGACACCACAGAGTGCTCCTCCTGTATTACAATAACCCGGCACAGACAGGACACCACAGAGTGCTCCTCCTGTATTACAATAACCCAGCACAGACAGGACACCAGAGTGCTCCTCCTGTATTACAATAACCCAGCACAGACAGGACACCACAGAGTGCTCCTCCTGTATTACAATAACCCGGCACAGAGGAGACACCACAGAGTGCTCCTCCTGTATTACAATAACCCAGCACAGACAGGACACCACAGAGTGCTCCTCCTGTATTACAATAACCCAGCACAGACAGGACACAACAGAGTGCTCCTCCTGTATTACAATAACCCAGCACAGACAGGACACCAGAGTGCTCCTCCTGTATTACAATAACCCAGCACAGACAGGACACCACAGAGTGCTCCTCCTGTATTACAATAACCCGGCACAGAGGAGACACCACAGAGTGCTCCTCCTGTATTACAATAACCCAGCACAGACAGGACACCACAGAGTGCTCCTCCTGTATTACAATAACCCAGCACAGACAGGACACAACAGAGTGCTCCTCCTGTATTACAATAACCCAGCACAGACAGGACACCAGAGTGTTCCTCCTGTATTACAATAACCCAGCACAGACAGGACACCACAGAGTGCTCCTCCTGTATTACAATAACCCAGCACAGACAGGACACCAGAGTGCTCCTCCTGTATTACAATAACCCAGCACAGACAGGACACCACAGAGTGCTCCTCCTGTATTACAATAACCCAGCACAGACAGGACACCAGAGTGCTCCTCCTGTATTACAATAACCCAGCACAGACAGGACACCACAGAGTGCTCCTCCTGTATTACAATAACCCAGCACAGACAGGACACCAGAGTGCTCCTCCTGTATTACATGATCAGGGGACTGTAGAGTGCGTACACTCCTACCGGGGGGAAGTGGCTTCACCTACTCACCTTCCCCATTAATGGCCATACCTTTTTCCAAACCCCCTGTCCCTCTAATAAGACTCAGACACTTGGGTTGGATAAATTTGGCCACAGCAGCCATTTTATTTACAAACAAACATCAAGAACACCAATTTACAAATAATAATAACAATGGAAGGGGAGTCCTTGGAGCTACAAAAGTCTGTCACGAAACAGCCCACCTGCATAGTATTTTTCTCCCAGCCGTCACCCTACTGGCTCAGGGGCACCGTTATACCTGCAGTTGGCTGACCTCAACCGCAACCACTCCCCGGGACACCACCCAGCGGGAGCCCAAATTGACCACTCCTCGGGACACCACCCAGCAGGAGCCCAAATTGACCACTCCTCGGGACACCACCCAGCAGGAGCCCAAATTGAGCAGACTACCAACCATAATAAATTGGGGAGGGACCATACCCCCTATGAATCCCCCCCCCCCACAGTAATTTACCACCAACTCCAAGGACCCCCAATCCGCCATACAACTGCTGCGACATTGCAAAACTGTTCCACAGCATCCTCCGGTACCTGCGGAAAAACAAAAACAACGAGCAACAAAGCGAAATACCAAAATAGTCACACAGATGAACACATCATTTTGGGAGGGAGGGTGGGACAAGCTTCCCTGAGCTGTTACTAAAGATGGCGACGCCTTTCCCTCTCCTACCCTTAAGTAAACTGACCTCGCCCCCCCTCACATCCGCCCCCTCCTAAACACACCCCTAACTCCTTAACTCCTTCCCTTCCTAACATCCCTGATCATGGTGGCCTCCCCCTATGGCATTCTGCCGGGTCCAGCCTGTACTTGATCAGGGGACTGTAGAGTGCGTACACTCCTACCGGGGGGAAGTGGCTTCACCTACTCACCTTCCCCATTAATGGCCATACCTTTTTCCAAACCCCCTGTCCCTCTAATAAGACTCAGACACTTGGGTTGGATAAATTTGGCCACAGCAGCCATTTTATTTACAAACAAACATCAAGAACACCAATTTACAAATAATAATAACAATGGAAGGGGAGTCCTTGGAGCTACAAAAGTCTGTCACGAAACAGCCCACCTGCATAGTATTTTTCTCCCAGCCGTCACCCTACTGGCTCAGGGGCACCGTTATACCTGCAGTTGGCTGACCTCAACCGCAACCACTCCCCGGGACACCACCCAGCGGGAGCCCAAATTGACCACTCCTCGGGACACCACCCAGCAGGAGCCCAAATTGACCACTCCTCGGGACACCACCCAGCAGGAGCCCAAATTGAGCAGACTACCAACCATAATAAATTGGGGAGGGACCATACCCCCTATGAATCCCCCCCCCACAGTAATTTACCACCAACTCCAAGGACCCCCAATCCGCCACACGAACATACTTAGACACCTTTAAGTATGCGAGCCCCCACCCAACGAGAGGGCCCTTTCGATACCTTCCTGCAGGCGCAGAGTCCACAGGTCGATCCCCACGGCCATCAGGTACACACCATCACCTAGCCAATAATTACCCTGGCCATCCTCGAAGTCATAATGACGCACGAAGACCCCCCCGTTTCTCACCACGAAACCCGAAACTGCCCGATTAACCTTAACCCTGGCTTTATTCAACCGCTGCACCGATCTAGCATGCCGCCAAACCTTCCGCGGGACAATCTCTGACCACACCACCTTAATAGCCGGACCATAACCTGAGTAGATCGTATTTTATATCCCTGATCAATTCCCGAAAAGGACGACTACCCAAATCGTTACCCCCGACATGCAACACCAAGACATCCGGGGCCCTGTCCATCAGCGCAAACCGATGCACGTCCGGCAACACCCGACTCCACAGCATCCCCCTACTCCCCAGCCACCGCACGACTACATCCTGCCGCCGAAAACCCAACTGCCGCCCGTCTGGACGAACATCCGCCCGCTCCGCCCCCCAATGAACGTAGGAATGCCCGACGATCCACACCAATCGCCCCGCTGGTCCTGAAAAATAAAACCACTGATTAACAAAACGAGTAAGGATGCAAGCGAAACATGGAGGAGGAGAGAAAAACGATGAGCGGACCTGGAGGGAGTGTAGAGAAGGAGGGATTACGACTGGACTATCATATAAACTGAGGGCGCACATACAGCTGGAAGCGGCGGGAATCCCATCGACCTATCTGCTTTACCACTTCCTCACCCAACCCCCATGCCACCGCCTCCGTCGCTGCCCCAATCCGAACAGAATGGGGGGAAAACAACGCCTCCTCCAGTCCCAACTTCCGCAGACACCTACGAAAAACCCACGTAAACTGATACCGGGACATAAAGGACCCATCCTCATGACACAACAACTGTCCCCTACGCACCGTTGAGACCTCTCTGAACCCCGCAAAGCAGGCGACTGGGCACATCCTGACCCCCTTGGCCACCCCCAACACCACTCTCTTACCCCGACCCCCTTGATCCGTCTTAGACCGCCGGATCCAGAATTCCACACTCCGATCCGTTACCAACACATCTTCCATTCTCAACCCCCCAGGTCTCCTTGTGCTGGGAGCCACCAGCTCCCCGACCCTCAGGGCCCCAAAAAATGCCCACGAGAATGCCAACCTATACAGGGTCACCTCGTAGCTGGAAAAACAAATGTCACACAACACCCCCCACAACTGTTCCAACAACATAAACGAGACAGGGCGCCGCCGATCCGGCAACATCCTCCCTCTCCTGTACCCCCTCAGGGCCTGGCCAACCAAAAAACTTTTTGTAACATCTGTGTACCCCCGGACCTTAAAACCAAAAGCCAGGGCTGCCACAAAACGATTTACCTTGGACACTGACCAGCCCGCGATAGAGACTTGCCCCAGAAAGACTAACAACGCCACCACCCGATCATCATCCGTCACTACACCCTCCAGAACTGCCAACCAACTCTCCCACTCCCGCCACGCCGAATCATAAGCAGCCCAAGTACCCTGCGCAAGCGAAGCCTGAATCAAACCTCCTGCGGCTCGTAACCCAGCCCCCACAACCATTCCGGGCAAGCGATCCCGTCCTCCTCCGCGTCCGGAGCCACCATCCTGAACCGCTCCCACTGCAAGCGAGAAAGAGAATCTGCGATGTCATTTTTGATCCCTGGCACATGAACCGACACAACCCAAGCGTTCAAAGACAAGCAACGTAAAACCAGGTGCCTCAACAGCCGGACGACCGGGGGGGATGACGCTGACACGTTGTTAATAGCCCCCACCACGCCCAAGTTGTCACAATGGAACAGTACCTTGCTGTCCCGAAACCTCTCACTCCAAATTTCCACCGCCACTACTATGGGAAACAGCTCTAGGAATGCCAGGTTCTTCACCAAACCCAACTCCGCCCATTCCTCAGGCCACCGCGCCGCGCACCACTGACCCTTGCAGTAAGCCCCAAATCCCACGCCCCCCGCAGCATCTGTAAACAGCTCCCAATCTACGCTGTCAACCACCGGGGCCATGATCAAGGACCTCCCATTATAACGATGCAAAAACTCAAACCAAACTGCCAAATCTGCCCTCAGCGCCTGTGTCAGACGAATGAAATGATGAGGGGCTGTCACCCCAGCCGTCGCTCCCGACAGCCGCCTGCTGAAAATCCGGCCCATGGGCATAATCCTGCAAGCAAAGTTAAGCTTACCCAATAATGACTGTAATGCACGTAACGTGATCTTACGCAAATGTCTAGCCCGGTCCACCTCCGCCCGTAACGCTACCAATTTATCTTGAGGGAGCCGACACTCCATCCTCAAAGAATCAATGGTGATTCCTAAAAAGACCAGACAGGAGCTAGGTCCTTCCGTTTTGTCCTGGGCCAAAGGCACACCGAACCTCTTTGCCACCCACTCTATCATGTTCAACAACGTAGCACCAACCGAAGACCCGCCTGGACCAACACACAGGAAATCATCCAAGTAATGTATGACCGACGAGACCCCCGCAACATCGCAAACCACCCACTCCAGGAAAGAACTAAAAGCCTCAAAATAGGCACAGGAAATAGAACACCCCATAGGGAGGCAGCGATCCACAAAATAAGCCCCGTCCCAATAACATCCTAACAGCCGTATGCTGTCAGGATGCACAGGGAGGAGGCGAAAGGCCGACTCAATATCCGTTTTTGCCATTAATGCACCCACACCATAGCGGCGCACCCACGCAACTGCCGCATCAAACGACGTGTAAGCCACCGAGCAAAGTTCTGGAGAAATCCCATCATTAACCGATCGCCCCCTCGGGTAAGATAAATGATGTATGAGCCTAAACTTATTCGGCTCCTTCTTAGGCACCACCCCCAGTGGTGACACCACCAGCTCCGGTAAAGGGCAACTCTCAAACGGACCTGCCATGCGCCCCAACTCCACCTCCTTCCGCAACTTATCCCCTACTACCCCTGGATACTGCAACGCTGAACGCAAACTACGCAAGGTAAACGGCACCTTGTGAGCAGGGGCAGGGTTCCGGAAACCAACCCGAAAACCATCCAACAACAAACTTGCCCTGGACCTATCAGGGTACCTATTTAGAAAGGGCTCCATGTCTTCCCACCTCACCGGTGTCCGGCCCTTGACTAGCGCCCCCGGCCCCTCGTCCTTTTCCCTTCCGAAAACATTTAACCGCTCTGTGAGAGATCCCCCCGCAGGAGGAGCAGCTATGTTTGAACTTACAACCCGATCCAAACTTACACTGGCCCTCATTAAACTGCCAGCAGAACCCGGATTTTCCTCCTGTCCCCCCTGCTCCCCCCCCCCCCCGAAGGCAATGAGGGGCCGGCCACCCCGGCCCCACCCCCTTGAAAGGACTGGCCAAAACGCACTGGAGCCATGACCCGCAACCATAACCCTATGTCTTTGTTATCCCACCTAATGTCAGGTCTCACTGCCTTCCGCTGCCGGAACTGCTCATCATAGCGCAGCCACGTCTGCCCGCCGTAAACTCGATGAGCCTCTCCGATAGCATCCATATAACAGAAGAGGCCGGAACAATGCTCCGGCGTCTTCTGTCCAATTACGCTTGCCAAAATAGCAAACGCCTGCAACCAATTAACAAAAGTTTGGGGAATCAATCGATACCGACGTTTTTCCTCCTTCTCCTTCTTGCTTTCCAACCACTTCCCTTTATCTAAATTGAACTTCTCCAACGGCAACAATGAAAAAATTTCCACATATTCATCCCTCCATATCTTTTCCCTTACTTCCGGTTTCAGATGCGCCCCCAATGGGCCCTCAAAACAAACATAGACCTCGCCCTTCGCCTTATCATCCAACCGCACCTCATCCACTGCCACATCCTTTTCTGTCTGCACCGACACTGCCACGCCCGATTCCCTAGACACCACCCCAGCTCCCCATAGCGTGCTATCCACCACTGCAGGCCCCGACGGCCCCACCCAAGCTGCAACCGGGGACGGGGAACCTATCGCCCCCCCTCCGCATCGCGCCAAAAGGTCACGCACACAACACAACAATTCCTGAATCTCACCCCCACCACCCGTACTTCCTGTAATCCCCCCGCTACACCCCGGCAATCCCGTAGGCAAAAGTGAACCCCCACCCCCTACCCCTGGGGACCGAAATACAGCAGGCAATGAAAAAGTAGGAGACAGCGACTCACCGGGCTGCGCAGGTGCTGTGTCCCCACCAGCCGGGGCGAAGGATCCATCCAGACGTCCCTCTTGGTCACCGAACTCACGGTCGTCCACTTCATCCTGCCCAGACGGGCCAGGACAAGCGCCGCACGCATGACATCCCCGACCTTCTGATGGAGCGCTCCTTAACTGCGCCAATGAACTGGGCCTCTCCGCCCGTCTGTTGGGGAGGCTCGACCACCCCGCGGCCCGCAGGTAGCCGCCCTCCTGCCCGCCGTGTCACCACCGACCGTGGCACACGCCTGGAATTGGTTGCACCATCCTGGGTACAGGTGGGCCGCCCGACTGGAGCATCGCCAGCACGGCCCACCGCAAGTCCTGGGTCCCGTCGTCTGGAGGCAGAGGGAGGTCCCGGATGCATGGGTGCCTGCCCTACCACCTCCGCTGAGCCAGGCCGGCTTCCAGGATTCCTCTCAGACCAGGCCGTCCTGCTCACGGCAGCCGAGCGAGGGGCCCGGCCTGGAGGGTCCCTCGTGGGGCTCCTTACCCTGCGCCTGGCTCGTGGCATCACTTCCGGGCTCAACCTCTCCGGAGGCCTCGTGCGACGTGACCGCCGCCGGGGAGGAGAGGACGGCACCGCCTGCGCCCCAGATCCAAACACGGAGCTGGGTAAGTAGTGCATCCACTATAAAGTACTGGACAAACTTCCCTGTGCTGCTGCAATCTTCCCTTTGCTGTTAACTAAAGATCACCAGCTTCCCTGTGCTGCTGCAAGCTTCCCTGAGCTGTTACTAAAGATGGCGACGCCTTTCCCTCTCCTACCCTTAAGTAAACTGACCTCGCCCCCCCTCACATCCGCCCCCTCCTAAACACACCCCTAACTCCTTAACTCCTTCCCTTCCTAACATCCCTGATCATGGTGGCCTCCCCCTATGGCATTCTGCCGGGTCCAGCCTGTACTATAACCCAGCACAGAGGAGACACCACAGAGTGCTCCTCCTGTATTACAATAACCCAGCACAGACAAGACACCAGAGTGCTCCTCCTGTATTACAATAACCCAGCACAGACAGGACACCACAGAGTGCTCCTCCTGTATTACAATAACCCGGCACAGACAGGACACCAGAGTGTTCCTCCTGTATTACAATAACCCAGCACAGACAGGACACCAGAGTGCTCCTCCTGTATTACAATAACCCAGCACAGACAAGACACCAGAGTGCTCCTCCTGTATTACAATAACCCAGCACAGACAGGACACCACAGAGTGCTCCTCCTGTATTACAATAACCCAGCACAGACAGGACACCAGAGTGCTCCTCCTGTATTACAATAACCCAGCACAGACAGGACACCAGAGTGCTCCTCCTGTATTACAATAACCCTGCACAGACAGGACACCAGAGTGCTCCTCCTGTATTACAATAACCCAGCACAGACAGGACACCAGAGTGCTCCTCCTGTATTACAATAACCCAGCACAGACAGGACACCACAGAGTGCTCCTCCTGTATTACAATAACCCAGCACAGACAGGACACCAGAGTGCTCCTCCTGTATTACAATAACCCAGCACAGACAGGACACCACAGAGTGCTCCTCCTGTATTACAATAACCCAGCACAGACAGGACACCAGAGTGCTCCTCCTGTATTACAATAACCCAGCACAGAGGAGACACCACAGAGTGCTCCTCCTGTATTACAATAACCCAGCACAGACAGGACACCAGAGTGCTCCTCCTGTATTACAATAACCCAGCACAGACAGGACACCACAGAGTGCTCCTCCTGTATTACAATAACCCAGCACAGACAGGACACCACAGAGTGCTCCTCCTGTATTACAATAACCCAGCACAGACAGGACACCACAGAGTGCTCCTCCTGTATTACAATAACCCAGCACAGACAGGACACCACAGAGTGCTCCTCCTGTATTACAATAACCCAGCACAGACAGGACACCAGAGTGCTCCTCCTGTATTACAATAACCCAGCACAGACAGGACACCACAGAGTGCTCCTCCTGCATTACAATAACCCAGCACAGACAGGACACCACAGAGTGCTCCTCCTGTATTACAATAACCCAGCACAGACAGGACACCACAGAGTGCTCCTCCTGTATTACAATAACCCGGCACAGACAGGACACCACAGAGTGCTCCTCCTGTATTACAATAACCCAACACAGACAGGACACCACAGAGTGCTCCTCCTGTATTACAATAACCCGGCACAGACAGGACACCACAGAGTGCTCCTCCTGTATTACAATAACCCAGCACAGACAGGACACCAGAGTGCTCCTCCTGTATTACAATAACCCAGCACAGACAGGACACCAGAGTGCTCCTCCTGTATTACAATAACCCAGCACAGACAGGACACCACAGAGTGCTCCTCCTGTATTACAATAACCCAGCACAGACAGGACACCAGAGTGCTCCTCCTGTATTACAATAACCCAGCACAGACAGGACACCAGAGTGCTCCTCCTGTATTACAATAACCCGGCACAGACAGGACACCACAGAGTGCTCCTCCTGTATTACAATAACCCAACACAGACAGGACACCACAGAGTGCTCCTCCTGTATTACAATAACCCGGCACAGACAGGACACCACAGAGTGCTCCTCCTGTATTACAATAACCCAGCACAGACAGGACACCAGAGTGCTCCTCCTGTATTACAATAACGCAGCACAGACAGGACACCACAGAGTGCTCCTCCTGTATTACAATAACCCGGCACAGAGGAGACACCACAGAGTGCTCCTCCTGTATTACAATAACCCAGCACAGACAGGACACCACAGAGTGCTCCTCCTGTATTACAATAACCCAGCACAGACAGGACACAACAGAGTGCTCCTCCTGTATTACAATAACCCAGCACAGACAGGACACCAGAGTGCTCCTCCTGTATTACAATAACCCAGCACAGACAGGACACCACAGAGTGCTCCTCCTGTATTACAATAACCCGGCACAGAGGAGACACCACAGAGTGCTCCTCCTGTATTACAATAACCCAGCACAGACAGGACACCACAGAGTGCTCCTCCTGTATTACAATAACCCAGCACAGACAGGACACAACAGAGTGCTCCTCCTGTATTACAATAACCCAGCACAGACAGGACACCAGAGTGCTCCTCCTGTATTACAATAACCCAGCACAGACAGGACACCACAGAGTGCTCCTCCTGTATTACAATAACCCAGCACAGACAGGACACCAGAGTGCTCCTCCTGTATTACAATAACCCAGCACAGACAGGACACCACAGAGTGCTCCTCCTGTATTACAATAACCCAGCACAGACAGGACACCAGAGTGCTCCTCCTGTATTACAATAACCCAGCACAGACAGGACACCACAGAGTGCTCCTCCTGTATTACAATAACCCAGCACAGACAGGACACCAGAGTGCTCCTCCTGTATTACAATAACCCAGCACAGAGGAGACACCACAGAGTGCTCCTCCTGTATTACAATAACCCAGCACAGACAAGACACCAGAGTGCTCCTCCTGTATTACAATAACCCAGCACAGACAGGACACCAGAGTGCTCCTCCTGTATTACAATAACCCAGCACAGACAGGACACCACAGAGTGCTCCTCCTGTATTACAATAACCCAGCACAGACAGGACACCACAGAGTGCTCCTCCTGTATTACAATAACCCAGCACAGACAGGACACCAGAGTGCTCCTCCTGTATTACAATAACCCAGCACAGACAGGACACCAGAGTGCTCCTCCTGTATTACAATAACCCAGCACAGACAGGACACCACAGAGTGCTCCTCCTGTATTACAATAACCCAGCACAGACAGGACACCACAGAGTGCTCCTCCTGTATTACAATAACCCAGCACAGACAGGACACCAGAGTGCTCCTCCTGTATTACAATAACCCAGCACAGACAGGACACCAGAGTGCTCCTCCTGTATTACAATAACCCAGCACAGACAGGACACCAGAGTGCTCCTCCTGTATTACAATAACCCAGCACAGACAGGACACCACAGAGTGCTCCTCCTGTATTACAATAACCCGGCACAGAGGAGACACCACAGAGTGCTCCTCCTGTATTACAATAACCCAGCACAGACAGGACACCAGAGTGCTCCTCCTGTATTACAATAACCCAGCACAGACAGGACACCAGAGTGCTCCTCCTGTATTACAATAACCCAGCACAGACAGGACACCACAGAGTGCTCCTCCTGTATTACAATAACCCAGCACAGACAGGACACCACAGAGTGCTCCTCCTGTATTACAATAACCCAGCACAGACAGGACACCAGAGTGCTCCTCCTGTATTACAATAACCCAGCACAGACAGGACACCAGAGTGCTCCTCCTGTATTACAATAACCCAGCACAGACAGGACACCAGAGTGCTCCTCCTGTATTACAATAACCCAGCACAGACAGGACACCACAGAGTGCTCCTCCTGTATTACAATAACCCAGCACAGACAGGACACCACAGAGTGCTCCTCCTGTATTACAATAACCCGGCACAGAGGAGACACCACAGAGTGCTCCTCCTGTATTACAATAACCCAGCACAGACAGGACACCACAGAGTGCTCCTCCTGTATTACAATAACCCAGCACAGACAGGACACAACAGAGTGCTCCTCCTGTATTACAATAACCCAGCACAGACAGGACACCACAGAGTGCTCCTCCTGTATTACAATAACCCGGCACAGAGGAGACACCACAGAGTGCTCCTCCTGTATTACAATAACCCAGCACAGACAGGACACCACCAGAGTGCTCCTCCTGTATTACAATAACCCAGCACAGACAGGACACCAGAGTGCTCCTCCTGTATTACAATAACCCAGCACAGACAGGACACCAGAGTGCTCCTCCTGTATTACAATAACCCAGCACAGACAGGACACCACAGAGTGCTCCTCCTGTATTACAATAACCCAGCACAGACAGGACACCAGAGTGCTCCTCCTGTATTACAATAACCCAGCACAGACAGGACACCAGAGTGCTCCTCCTGTATTACAATAACCCAGCACAGACAGGACACCAGAGTGCTCCTCCTGTATTACAATAACCCAGCACAGAGGAGACACCACAGAGTGCTCCTCCTGTATTACAATAACCCAGCACAGACAAGACACCAGAGTGCTCCTCCTGTATTACAATAACCCAGCACAGACAGGACACCAGAGTGTTCCTCCTGTATTACAATAACCCAGCACAGACAGGACACCAGAGTGCTCCTCCTGTATTACAATAACCCAGCACAGACAAGACACCAGAGTGCTCCTCCTGTATTACAATAACCCAGCACAGACAGGACACCACAGAGTGCTCCTCCTGTATTACAATAACCCAGCACAGACAGGACACCAGAGTGCTCCTCCTGTATTACAATAACCCTGCACAGACAGGACACCAGAGTGCTCCTCCTGTATTACAATAACCCAGCACAGACAGGACACCAGAGTGCTCCTCCTGTATTACAATAACCCAGCACAGACAGGACACCACAGAGTGCTCCTCCTGTATTACAATAACCCGGCACAGAGGAGACACCACAGAGTGCTCCTCCTGTATTACAATAACCCAGCACAGACAGGACACCACAGAGTGCTCCTCCTGTATTACAATAACCCAGCACAGACAGGACACAACAGAGTGCTCCTCCTGTATTACAATAACCCAGCACAGACAGGACACCACAGAGTGCTCCTCCTGTATTACAATAACCCGGCACAGAGGAGACACCACAGAGTGCTCCTCCTGTATTACAATAACCCAGCACAGACAGGACACCAGAGTGCTCCTCCTGTATTACAATAACCCAGCACAGACAGGACACCAGAGTGCTCCTCCTGTATTACAATAACCCAGCACAGACAGGACACCACAGAGTGCTCCTCCTGTATTACAATAACCCAGCACAGACAGGACACCACAGAGTGCTCCTCCTGTATTACAATAACCCAGCACAGACAGGACACCAGAGTGCTCCTCCTGTATTACAATAACCCAGCACAGACAGGACACCAGAGTGCTCCTCCTGTATTACAATAACCCGGCACAGACAGGACACCACAGAGTGCTCCGCCTGTATTACAATAACCCAACACAGACAGGACACCACAGAGTGCTCCTCCTGTATTACAATAACCCGGCACAGACAGGACACCACAGAGTGCTCCTCCTGTATTACAATAACCCAGCACAGACAGGACACCAGAGTGCTCCTCCTGTATTACAATAACCCAGCACAGACAGGACACCAGAGTGCTCCTCCTGTATTACAATAACCCAGCACAGACAGGACACCACAGAGTGCTCCTCCTGTATTACAATAACCCAGCACAGACAGGACACCAGAGTGCTCCTCCTGTATTACAATAACCCAGCACAGACAGGACACCAGAGTGCTCCTCCTGTATTACAATAACCCGGCACAGACAGGACACCACAGAGTGCTCCTCCTGTATTACAATAACCCAACACAGACAGGACACCACAGAGTGCTCCTCCTGTATTACAATAACCCGGCACAGACAGGACACCACAGAGTGCTCCTCCTGTATTACAATAACCCAGCACAGACAGGACACCAGAGTGCTCCTCCTGTATTACAATAACCCAGCACAGACAGGACACCACAGAGTGCTCCTCCTGTATTACAATAACCCGGCACAGAGGAGACACCACAGAGTGCTCCTCCTGTATTACAATAACCCAGCACAGACAGGACACCACAGAGTGCTCCTCCTGTATTACAATAACCCAGCACAGACAGGACACAACAGAGTGCTCCTCCTGTATTACAATAACCCAGCACAGACAGGACACCAGAGTGCTCCTCCTGTATTACAATAACCCAGCACAGACAGGACACCACAGAGTGCTCCTCCTGTATTACAATAACCCGGCACAGAGGAGACACCACAGAGTGCTCCTCCTGTATTACAATAACCCAGCACAGACAGGACACCACAGAGTGCTCCTCCTGTATTACAATAACCCAGCACAGACAGGACACAACAGAGTGCTCCTCCTGTATTACAATAACCCAGCACAGACAGGACACCAGAGTGTTCCTCCTGTATTACAATAACCCAGCACAGACAGGACACCACAGAGTGCTCCTCCTGTATTACAATAACCCAGCACAGACAGGACACCAGAGTGCTCCTCCTGTATTACAATAACCCAGCACAGACAGGACACCACAGAGTGCTCCTCCTGTATTACAATAACCCAGCACAGACAGGACACCAGAGTGCTCCTCCTGTATTACAATAACCCAGCACAGACAGGACACCACAGAGTGCTCCTCCTGTATTACAATAACCCAGCACAGACAGGACACCAGAGTGCTCCTCCTGTATTACAATAACCCAGCACAGACAGGACACCACAGAGTGCTCCTCCTGTATTACAATAACCCAGCACAGACAGGACACCAGAGTGCTCCTCCTGTATTACATGATCAGGGGACTGTAGAGTGCGTACACTCCTACCGGGGGGAAGTGGCTTCACCTACTCACCTTCCCCATTAATGGCCATACCTTTTTCCAAACCCCCTGTCCCTCTAATAAGACTCAGACACTTGGGTTGGATAAATTTGGCCACAGCAGCCATTTTATTTACAAACAAACATCAAGAACACCAATTTACAAATAATAATAACAATGGAAGGGGAGTCCTTGGAGCTACAAAAGTCTGTCACGAAACAGCCCACCTGCATAGTATTTTTCTCCCAGCCGTCACCCTACTGGCTCAGGGGCACCGTTATACCTGCAGTTGGCTGACCTCAACCGCAACCACTCCCCGGGACACCACCCAGCGGGAGCCCAAATTGACCACTCCTCGGGACACCACCCAGCAGGAGCCCAAATTGACCACTCCTCGGGACACCACCCAGCAGGAGCCCAAATTGAGCAGACTACCAACCATAATAAATTGGGGAGGGACCATACCCCCTATGAATCCCCCCCCCCCACAGTAATTTACCACCAACTCCAAGGACCCCCAATCCGCCATACAACTGCTGCGACATTGCAAAACTGTTCCACAGCATCCTCCGGTACCTGCGGAAAAACAAAAACAACGAGCAACAAAGCGAAATACCAAAATAGTCACACAGATGAACACATCATTTTGGGAGGGAGGGTGGGACAAGCTTCCCTGAGCTGTTACTAAAGATGGCGACGCCTTTCCCTCTCCTACCCTTAAGTAAACTGACCTCGCCCCCCCTCACATCCGCCCCCTCCTAAACACACCCCTAACTCCTTAACTCCTTCCCTTCCTAACATCCCTGATCATGGTGGCCTCCCCCTATGGCATTCTGCCGGGTCCAGCCTGTACTTGATCAGGGGACTGTAGAGTGCGTACACTCCTACCGGGGGGAAGTGGCTTCACCTACTCACCTTCCCCATTAATGGCCATACCTTTTTCCAAACCCCCTGTCCCTCTAATAAGACTCAGACACTTGGGTTGGATAAATTTGGCCACAGCAGCCATTTTATTTACAAACAAACATCAAGAACACCAATTTACAAATAATAATAACAATGGAAGGGGAGTCCTTGGAGCTACAAAAGTCTGTCACGAAACAGCCCACCTGCATAGTATTTTTCTCCCAGCCGTCACCCTACTGGCTCAGGGGCACCGTTATACCTGCAGTTGGCTGACCTCAACCGCAACCACTCCCCGGGACACCACCCAGCGGGAGCCCAAATTGACCACTCCTCGGGACACCACCCAGCAGGAGCCCAAATTGACCACTCCTCGGGACACCACCCAGCAGGAGCCCAAATTGAGCAGACTACCAACCATAATAAATTGGGGAGGGACCATACCCCCTATGAATCCCCCCCCCACAGTAATTTACCACCAACTCCAAGGACCCCCAATCCGCCACACGAACATACTTAGACACCTTTAAGTATGCGAGCCCCCACCCAACGAGAGGGCCCTTTCGATACCTTCCTGCAGGCGCAGAGTCCACAGGTCGATCCCCACGGCCATCAGGTACACACCATCACCTAGCCAATAATTACCCTGGCCATCCTCGAAGTCATAATGACGCACGAAGACCCCCCCGTTTCTCACCACGAAACCCGAAACTGCCCGATTAACCTTAACCCTGGCTTTATTCAACCGCTGCACCGATCTAGCATGCCGCCAAACCTTCCGCGGGACAATCTCTGACCACACCACCTTAATAGCCGGACCATAACCTGAGTAGATCGTATTTTATATCCCTGATCAATTCCCGAAAAGGACGACTACCCAAATCGTTACCCCCGACATGCAACACCAAGACATCCGGGGCCCTGTCCATCAGCGCAAACCGATGCACGTCCGGCAACACCCGACTCCACAGCATCCCCCTACTCCCCAGCCACCGCACGACTACATCCTGCCGCCGAAAACCCAACTGCCGCCCGTCTGGACGAACATCCGCCCGCTCCGCCCCCCAATGAACGTAGGAATGCCCGACGATCCACACCAATCGCCCCGCTGGTCCTGAAAAATAAAACCACTGATTAACAAAACGAGTAAGGATGCAAGCGAAACATGGAGGAGGAGAGAAAAACGATGAGCGGACCTGGAGGGAGTGTAGAGAAGGAGGGATTACGACTGGACTATCATATAAACTGAGGGCGCACATACAGCTGGAAGCGGCGGGAATCCCATCGACCTATCTGCTTTACCACTTCCTCACCCAACCCCCATGCCACCGCCTCCGTCGCTGCCCCAATCCGAACAGAATGGGGGGAAAACAACGCCTCCTCCAGTCCCAACTTCCGCAGACACCTACGAAAAACCCACGTAAACTGATACCGGGACATAAAGGACCCATCCTCATGACACAACAACTGTCCCCTACGCACCGTTGAGACCTCTCTGAACCCCGCAAAGCAGGCGACTGGGCACATCCTGACCCCCTTGGCCACCCCCAACACCACTCTCTTACCCCGACCCCCTTGATCCGTCTTAGACCGCCGGATCCAGAATTCCACACTCCGATCCGTTACCAACACATCTTCCATTCTCAACCCCCCAGGTCTCCTTGTGCTGGGAGCCACCAGCTCCCCGACCCTCAGGGCCCCAAAAAATGCCCACGAGAATGCCAACCTATACAGGGTCACCTCGTAGCTGGAAAAACAAATGTCACACAACACCCCCCACAACTGTTCCAACAACATAAACGAGACAGGGCGCCGCCGATCCGGCAACATCCTCCCTCTCCTGTACCCCCTCAGGGCCTGGCCAACCAAAAAACTTTTTGTAACATCTGTGTACCCCCGGACCTTAAAACCAAAAGCCAGGGCTGCCACAAAACGATTTACCTTGGACACTGACCAGCCCGCGATAGAGACTTGCCCCAGAAAGACTAACAACGCCACCACCCGATCATCATCCGTCACTACACCCTCCAGAACTGCCAACCAACTCTCCCACTCCCGCCACGCCGAATCATAAGCAGCCCAAGTACCCTGCGCAAGCGAAGCCTGAATCAAACCTCCTGCGGCTCGTAACCCAGCCCCCACAACCATTCCGGGCAAGCGATCCCGTCCTCCTCCGCGTCCGGAGCCACCATCCTGAACCGCTCCCACTGCAAGCGAGAAAGAGAATCTGCGATGTCATTTTTGATCCCTGGCACATGAACCGACACAACCCAAGCGTTCAAAGACAAGCAACGTAAAACCAGGTGCCTCAACAGCCGGACGACCGGGGGGGATGACGCTGACACGTTGTTAATAGCCCCCACCACGCCCAAGTTGTCACAATGGAACAGTACCTTGCTGTCCCGAAACCTCTCACTCCAAATTTCCACCGCCACTACTATGGGAAACAGCTCTAGGAATGCCAGGTTCTTCACCAAACCCAACTCCGCCCATTCCTCAGGCCACCGCGCCGCGCACCACTGACCCTTGCAGTAAGCCCCAAATCCCACGCCCCCCGCAGCATCTGTAAACAGCTCCCAATCTACGCTGTCAACCACCGGGGCCATGATCAAGGACCTCCCATTATAACGATGCAAAAACTCAAACCAAACTGCCAAATCTGCCCTCAGCGCCTGTGTCAGACGAATGAAATGATGAGGGGCTGTCACCCCAGCCGTCGCTCCCGACAGCCGCCTGCTGAAAATCCGGCCCATGGGCATAATCCTGCAAGCAAAGTTAAGCTTACCCAATAATGACTGTAATGCACGTAACGTGATCTTACGCAAATGTCTAGCCCGGTCCACCTCCGCCCGTAACGCTACCAATTTATCTTGAGGGAGCCGACACTCCATCCTCAAAGAATCAATGGTGATTCCTAAAAAGACCAGACAGGAGCTAGGTCCTTCCGTTTTGTCCTGGGCCAAAGGCACACCGAACCTCTTTGCCACCCACTCTATCATGTTCAACAACGTAGCACCAACCGAAGACCCGCCTGGACCAACACACAGGAAATCATCCAAGTAATGTATGACCGACGAGACCCCCGCAACATCGCAAACCACCCACTCCAGGAAAGAACTAAAAGCCTCAAAATAGGCACAGGAAATAGAACACCCCATAGGGAGGCAGCGATCCACAAAATAAGCCCCGTCCCAATAACATCCTAACAGCCGTATGCTGTCAGGATGCACAGGGAGGAGGCGAAAGGCCGACTCAATATCCGTTTTTGCCATTAATGCACCCACACCATAGCGGCGCACCCACGCAACTGCCGCATCAAACGACGTGTAAGCCACCGAGCAAAGTTCTGGAGAAATCCCATCATTAACCGATCGCCCCCTCGGGTAAGATAAATGATGTATGAGCCTAAACTTATTCGGCTCCTTCTTAGGCACCACCCCCAGTGGTGACACCACCAGCTCCGGTAAAGGGCAACTCTCAAACGGACCTGCCATGCGCCCCAACTCCACCTCCTTCCGCAACTTATCCCCTACTACCCCTGGATACTGCAACGCTGAACGCAAACTACGCAAGGTAAACGGCACCTTGTGAGCAGGGGCAGGGTTCCGGAAACCAACCCGAAAACCATCCAACAACAAACTTGCCCTGGACCTATCAGGGTACCTATTTAGAAAGGGCTCCATGTCTTCCCACCTCACCGGTGTCCGGCCCTTGACTAGCGCCCCCGGCCCCTCGTCCTTTTCCCTTCCGAAAACATTTAACCGCTCCGTGAGAGATCCCCCCGCAGGAGGAGCAGCTATGTTTGAACTTACAACCCGATCCAAACTTACACTGGCCCTCATTAAACTGCCAGCAGAACCCGGATTTTCCTCCTGTCCCCCCTGCTCCCCCCCCCCCCCCGAAGGCAATGAGGGGCCGGCCACCCCGGCCCCACCCCCTTGAAAGGACTGGCCAAAACGCACTGGAGCCATGACCCGCAACCATAACCCTATGTCTTTGTTATCCCACCTAATGTCAGGTCTCACTGCCTTCCGCTGCCGGAACTGCTCATCATAGCGCAGCCACGTCTGCCCGCCGTAAACTCGATGAGCCTCTCCGATAGCATCCATATAACAGAAGAGGCCGGAACAATGCTCCGGCGTCTTCTGTCCAATTACGCTTGCCAAAATAGCAAACGCCTGCAACCAATTAACAAAAGTTTGGGGAATCAATCGATACCGACGTTTTTCCTCCTTCTCCTTCTTGCTTTCCAACCACTTCCCTTTATCTAAATTGAACTTCTCCAACGGCAACAATGAAAAAATTTCCACATATTCATCCCTCCATATCTTTTCCCTTACTTCCGGTTTCAGATGCGCCCCCAATGGGCCCTCAAAACAAACATAGACCTCGCCCTTCGCCTTATCATCCAACCGCACCTCATCCACTGCCACATCCTTTTCTGTCTGCACCGACACTGCCACGCCCGATTCCCTAGACACCACCCCAGCTCCCCATAGCGTGCTATCCACCACTGCAGGCCCCGACGGCCCCACCCAAGCTGCAACCGGGGACGGGGAACCTATCGCCCCCCCTCCGCATCGCGCCAAAAGGTCACGCACACAACACAACAATTCCTGAATCTCACCCCCACCACCCGTACTTCCTGTAATCCCCCCGCTACACCCCGGCAATCCCGTAGGCAAAAGTGAACCCCCACCCCCTACCCCTGGGGACCGAAATACAGCAGGCAATGAAAAAGTAGGAGACAGCGACTCACCGGGCTGCGCAGGTGCTGTGTCCCCACCAGCCGGGGCGAAGGATCCATCCAGACGTCCCTCTTGGTCACCGAACTCACGGTCGTCCACTTCATCCTGCCCAGACGGGCCAGGACAAGCGCCGCACGCATGACATCCCCGACCTTCTGATGGAGCGCTCCTTAACTGCGCCAATGAACTGGGCCTCTCCGCCCGTCTGTTGGGGAGGCTCGACCACCCCGCGGCCCGCAGGTAGCCGCCCTCCTGCCCGCCGTGTCACCACCGACCGTGGCACACGCCTGGAATTGGTTGCACCATCCTGGGTACAGGTGGGCCGCCCGACTGGAGCATCGCCAGCACGGCCCACCGCAAGTCCTGGGTCCCGTCGTCTGGAGGCAGAGGGAGGTCCCGGATGCATGGGTGCCTGCCCTACCACCTCCGCTGAGCCAGGCCGGCTTCCAGGATTCCTCTCAGACCAGGCCGTCCTGCTCACGGCAGCCGAGCGAGGGGCCCGGCCTGGAGGGTCCCTCGTGGGGCTCCTTACCCTGCGCCTGGCTCGTGGCATCACTTCCGGGCTCAACCTCTCCGGAGGCCTCGTGCGACGTGACCGCCGCCGGGGAGGAGAGGACGGCACCGCCTGCGCCCCAGATCCAAACACGGAGCTGGGTAAGTAGTGCATCCATTATAAAGTACTGGACAAACTTCCCTGTGCTGCTGCAAGCTTCCCTGAGCTGTTACTAAAGATGGCGACGCCTTTCCCTCTCCTACCCTTAAGTAAACTGACCTCGCCCCCCCTCACATCCGCCCCCTCCTAAACACACCCCTAACTCCTTAACTCCTTCCCTTCCTAACATCCCTGATCATGGTGGCCTCCCCCTATGGCATTCTGCCGGGTCCAGCCTGTACTATAACCCAGCACAGAGGAGACACCACAGAGTGCTCCTCCTGTATTACAATAACCCAGCACAGACAAGACACCAGAGTGCTCCTCCTGTATTACAATAACCCAGCACAGACAGGACACCACAGAGTGCTCCTCCTGTATTACAATAACCCGGCACAGACAGGACACCAGAGTGTTCCTCCTGTATTACAATAACCCAGCACAGACAGGACACCAGAGTGCTCCTCCTGTATTACAATAACCCAGCACAGACAAGACACCAGAGTGCTCCTCCTGTATTACAATAACCCAGCACAGACAGGACACCACAGAGTGCTCCTCCTGTATTACAATAACCCAGCACAGACAGGACACCAGAGTGCTCCTCCTGTATTACAATAACCCAGCACAGACAGGACACCAGAGTGCTCCTCCTGTATTACAATAACCCTGCACAGACAGGACACCAGAGTGCTCCTCCTGTATTACAATAACCCAGCACAGACAGGACACCAGAGTGCTCCTCCTGTATTACAATAACCCAGCACAGACAGGACACCACAGAGTGCTCCTCCTGTATTACAATAACCCAGCACAGACAGGACACCAGAGTGCTCCTCCTGTATTACAATAACCCAGCACAGACAGGACACCACAGAGTGCTCCTCCTGTATTACAATAACCCAGCACAGACAGGACACCAGAGTGCTCCTCCTGTATTACAATAACCCAGCACAGAGGAGACACCACAGAGTGCTCCTCCTGTATTACAATAACCCAGCACAGACAAGACACCAGAGTGCTCCTCCTGTATTACAATAACCCAGCACAGACAGGACACCAGAGTGCTCCTCCTGTATTACAATAACCCAGCACAGACAGGACACCACAGAGTGCTCCTCCTGTATTACAATAACCCAGCACAGACAGGACACCACAGAGTGCTCCTCCTGTATTACAATAACCCAGCACAGACAGGACACCACAGAGTGCTCCTCCTGTATTACAATAACCCAGCACAGACAGGACACCACAGAGTGCTCCTCCTGTATTACAATAACCCAGCACAGACAGGACACCACAGAGTGCTCCTCCTGTATTACAATAACCCAGCACAGACAGGACACCAGAGTGCTCCTCCTGTATTACAATAACCCAGCACAGACAGGACACCACAGAGTGCTCCTCCTGCATTACAATAACCCAGCACAGACAGGACACCACAGAGTGCTCCTCCTGTATTACAATAACCCAGCACAGACAGGACACCACAGAGTGCTCCTCCTGTATTACAATAACCCGGCACAGACAGGACACCACAGAGTGCTCCTCCTGTATTACAATAACCCAACACAGACAGGACACCACAGAGTGCTCCTCCTGTATTACAATAACCCGGCACAGACAGGACACCACAGAGTGCTCCTCCTGTATTACAATAACCCAGCACAGACAGGACACCAGAGTGCTCCTCCTGTATTACAATAACCCAGCACAGACAGGACACCAGAGTGCTCCTCCTGTATTACAATAACCCAGCACAGACAGGACACCACAGAGTGCTCCTCCTGTATTACAATAACCCAGCACAGACAGGACACCAGAGTGCTCCTCCTGTATTACAATAACCCAGCACAGACAGGACACCAGAGTGCTCCTCCTGTATTACAATAACCCGGCACAGACAGGACACCACAGAGTGCTCCTCCTGTATTACAATAACCCAACACAGACAGGACACCACAGAGTGCTCCTCCTGTATTACAATAACCCGGCACAGACAGGACACCACAGAGTGCTCCTCCTGTATTACAATAACCCAGCACAGACAGGACACCAGAGTGCTCCTCCTGTATTACAATAACGCAGCACAGACAGGACACCACAGAGTGCTCCTCCTGTATTACAATAACCCGGCACAGAGGAGACACCACAGAGTGCTCCTCCTGTATTACAATAACCCAGCACAGACAGGACACCACAGAGTGCTCCTCCTGTATTACAATAACCCAGCACAGACAGGACACAACAGAGTGCTCCTCCTGTATTACAATAACCCAGCACAGACAGGACACCAGAGTGCTCCTCCTGTATTACAATAACCCAGCACAGACAGGACACCACAGAGTGCTCCTCCTGTATTACAATAACCCGGCACAGAGGAGACACCACAGAGTGCTCCTCCTGTATTACAATAACCCAGCACAGACAGGACACCACAGAGTGCTCCTCCTGTATTACAATAACCCAGCACAGACAGGACACAACAGAGTGCTCCTCCTGTATTACAATAACCCAGCACAGACAGGACACCAGAGTGCTCCTCCTGTATTACAATAACCCAGCACAGACAGGACACCACAGAGTGCTCCTCCTGTATTACAATAACCCAGCACAGACAGGACACCAGAGTGCTCCTCCTGTATTACAATAACCCAGCACAGAGGAGACACCACAGAGTGCTCCTCCTGTATTACAATAAACCAGCACAGACAGGACACCAGAGTGCTCCTCCTGTATTACAATAACCCAGCACAGACAGGACACCAGAGTGCTCCTCCTGTATTACAATAACCCAGCACAGACAGGACACCAGAGTGCTCCTCCTGTATTACAATAACCCAGCACAGACAGGACACCACAGAGTGCTCCTCCTGTATTACAATAACCCAGCACAGACAGGACACCAGAGTGCTCCTCCTGTATTACAATAACCCAGCACAGACAGGACACCACAGAGTGCTCCTCCTGTATTACAATAACCCAGCACAGACAGGACACCAGAGTGCTCCTCCTGTATTACAATAACCCAGCACAGAGGAGACACCACAGAGTGCTCCTCCTGTATTACAATAACCCAGCACAGACAGGACACCACAGAGTGCTCCTCCTGTATTACAATAACCCAGCACAGACAGGACACCACAGAGTGCTCCTCCTGTATTACAATAACCCAGCACAGAGGAGACACCACAGAGTGCTCCTCCTGTATTACAATAACCCAGCACAGACAGGACACCACAGAGTGCTCCTCCTGTATTACAATAACCCAGCACAGACAGGACACCAGAGAGTGCTCCTCCTGTATTACAATAACCCGGCACAGACAAGACACCAGAGTGCTCCTCCTGTATTACAATAACCCAGCACAGACAGGACACCAGAGTGCTCCTCCTGTATTACAATAACCCAGCACAGACAGGACACCACAGAGTGCTCCTCCTGTATTACAATAACCCAGCACAGACAGGACACCACAGAGTGCTCCTCCTGTATTACAATAACCCAGCACAGACAGGACACCACAGAGTGCTCCTCCTGTATTACAATAACCCAGCACAGACAGGACACCACAGAGTGCTCCTCCTGTATTACAATAACCCAGCACAGACAGGACACCAGAGTGCTCCTCCTGTATTACAATAACCCAGCACAGACAGGACACCAGAGTGCTCCTCCTGTATTACAATAACCCAGCACAGACAGGACACCACAGAGTGCTCCTCCTGTATTACAATAACCCGGCACAGAGGAGACACCACAGAGTGCTCCTCCTGTATTACAATAACCCAGCACAGACAGGACACCACAGAGTGCTCCTCCTGTATTACAATAACCCAGCACAGACAGGACACCAGAGGTTACTTCTCCAGTAGTACAATAAACCGGCACAGACCATAAACTATAGTCTGCTCCACCTGTATTGCAATAACCCGGCACAGACAAGAAGCTATAGTCTGCTCCACCTGTATTATAATAATCCGGAAAAGACAAGCAACTATAGTCTACTTCACCTGTAATACAATAACCCGGCACAGACAAGAAGCTATAGTCTGCTCCACCTGTATTACAATAACCCGGCACAGACAAGAAGCTATAGTCTGCTCCACCTGTATTACAATAACCCGGCACAGACAAGAAGCTATAGTCTGCTCCACCTGTAATACAATAACCCGTCACACCACCTGTATTACAGGAACCCAAGTCCCAGCACATACAGTACGCTAGAATCTGCTCCACCTGTATTACAATAACCCAGCACAGGAAAGACACCAGAGAGTGCTCCTCCTGTATTACAATAACCCAGCACAGACAGGACACCACAGAGTGCTCCTCCTGTATTACAATAACCCGGCACAGAGGAGACAAAACAGAGTGCTCCTCCTGTATTACAATAACCCAGCACAGACAAGACACCAGAGTGCTCCTCCTGTATTACAATAACCCAGCACAGACAGGACACCAGAGTGCTCCTCCTGTATTACAATAACCCGGCACAGAGGAGACACCAGAGTGCTCCTCCTGTATTACAATAACCCGGCACAGACAGGACACCACAGAGTGCTCCTCCTGTATTACAATAACCCAGCACAGACAGGACACCACAGAGTGCTCCTCCTGTATTACAATAACCCAGCACAGACAAGACACCAGAGTGCTCCTCCTGTATTACAATAACCCAGCACAGACAGGACACCAGAGTGCTCCTCCTGTATTACAATAACCCAGCACAGACAGGACACCAGAGTGCTCCTCCTGTATTACAATAACCCAGCACAGACAGGACACCAGAGTGCTCCTCCTGTATTACAATAACCCGGCACAGAGGAGACACCACAGAGTGCTCCTCCTGTATTACAATAACCCAGCACAGACAGGACACCACAGAGTGCTCCTCCTGTATTACAATAACCCAGCACAGACAGGACACCACAGAGTGCTCCTCCTGTATTACAATAACCCGGCACAGAGGAGACACCACAGAGTGCTCCTCCTGTATTACAATAACCCAGCACAGACAGGACACCACAGAGTGCTCCTCCTGTATTACAATAACCCAGCACAGACAGGACACAACAGAGTGCTCCTCCTGTATTACAATAACCCAGCACAGACAGGACACCAGAGTGCTCCTCCTGTATTACAATAACCCAGCACAGACAGGACACCACAGAGTGCTCCTCCTGTATTACAATAACCCAGCACAGAGGAGACACCACAGAGTGCTCCTCCTGTATTACAATAACCCAGCACAGACAGGACACCACAGAGTGCTCCTCCTGTATTACAATAACCCAGCACAGACAGGACACCACAGACTGCTCCTCCTGTATTACAATAACCCAGCACAGACAGGACACCACAGAGTGCTCCTCCTGTATTACAATAACCCGGCACAGAGGAGACACCACAGAGTGCTCCTCCTGTATTACAATAACCCAGCACAGACAGGACACCACAGAGTGCTCCTCCTGTATTACAATAACCCAGCACAGACAGGACACCAGAGGTTACTTCTCCAGTAGTACAATAAACCGGCACAGACCATAAACTATAGTCTGCTCCACCTGTATTACAATAACCCGGCACAGACAAGAAGCTATAGTCTGCTCCACCTGTATTATAATAATCCGGAAAAGACAAGCAACTATAGTCTACTTCACCTGTAATACAATAACCCGGCACAGACAAGAAGCTATAGTCTGCTCCACCTGTATTACAATAACCCGGCACAGACAAGAAGCTATAGTCTGCTCCACCTGTATTACAATAACCCGGCACAGACAAGAAGCTATAGTCTGCTCCACCTGTAATACAATAACCCGTCACAGACAAGAAGCTATAGTCTGCTCCACCTGTAATACAATAACCCGGCACAGAATAGACACCAGAGTCTACTTCACCTGTATTCATAAAACCCAGCACATACGTATTGATGTAATACAGATGGAACAGATTGTAGTGTACTGTAACAGACAAGACATTAGAGTACGCTCCACCTGTATTACAGGAACCCAAGTCCCAGCACATACAGTACGCTAGAATCTGCTCCACCTGTATTACAAGAACTCAAGTCCCAGCACATACAGTACGCTAGAATCTGCTCCACCTGTATTACAAGAAACCAAGTCCCAGCACATACAGTGCGCTAGAATCTGCTCCACCTGTATTACAAGAAACCAAGTCCCAGCACATACAGTACGCTAGAATCTGCTCCACCTGTATTACAAGAAACCAAGTCCCAGCACATACAGTACGCTAGAATCTGCTCCACCTGTATTACAAGAAACCAAGTCCCAGCACATACAGTGCGCTAGAATCTGCTCCACCTGTATTACAAGAAACCAAGTCCCAGCACATACAGTACGCTAGAATCTGCTCCACCTGTATTACAAGAAACCAAGTCCCAGCACATACAGTACGCTAGAATCTGCTCCACCTGTATTACAAGAAACCAAGTCCCAGCACATACAGTACGCTAGAATCTGCTCCACCTGTATTACAGGAACCCAAGTCCCAGCACATACAGTACGCTAGAATCTGCTCCACCTGTATTACAAGATACCAAGTCCCAGCACATATAGTACGCTAGAATCTGCTCCACCTGTATTACAACAACCCAAGTCCCAGCACATACAGTACGCTAGAATCTGCTCCACCTGTATTACAAGAACCAAAGTCCCAGCACATACAGTACGCTAGAATCTGCTCCACCTGTATTACAAGAAACCAAGTCCCGGCACATACAGTGCGCTAGAATCTGCTCCACCTGTATTACAAGAACCCAAGTCCCGGCACATACAGTACACTAGAATCTGCTCCACCTGTATTACAAGAACCCAAGTCCCAGCACATACAGTACGCTAGAATCTGCTCCACCTGTATTACAAGAACGAGGGGCGTAGCTAAAGGCTCATGGGCCCAGGTGGAAAATGTCAGCTTGGGCCCCCCCTGCGTGCAACTTCTCTTTATACAGCCGACCATGGCACGTACGTAACTTTCAGCTGCATCGCTGGGTATCTTAAGTGACCCAGCGATGCAGCACTAGCATCAAGGGGCGTTGCTAGAGTATTAAAAGGTTTTGCCCCCCACAAAAAAAAAATCTACACATGGGAGCTAGCATATATAGATGACATAGTTTAATAAGACGGCAGGCTTAGTTACAGCGGCTCAGCTCTATGTATGAATGTAGATATAAATAATGTAGTGACTAAATAACAGATACCAGTTCTACATAGAGTAAAGAGATTGGTTACATCCAGTGACTCACAGGTGACAACTAGCTTTATTGACAATCAATCGTCATCATACAAACATTACTGCGACGCAGCGCAAGCCATGAAGCAGCAAATAATAAATAATAACAGTCGTCAAACATGACAGTATAATACACAGTACAGGCTAGCCTATGCTATACATTACACCACACGCTACACTAACATTCTTCCATTCACTAAAGCCAAACAACAAGCATTACAGACAAGTGATGGGATAGGGGAGTGGGTAGGAGGGGGTAGGAGAAGGGGGAAATCACAGGCCCGAAGCTTTATTGAAAGACAACACACAAGAAGGGAGAGTGGGGGGAAGGGGAGTATCAGTCCTCTTCCTCATCGACGTCCGGGCTGTCCCAGGTGGAATAGTCTCTGAGCAGGCTGTGGATCAGCCCGCGGCAGTCCTGGACGGACACACTCTCTCTCCGCAAAATCAGACGATTCCTGGCAAACCATATAGCGTCCTTAAAGCAGTCCATAAGGCGCCAGGCTTCCTGGATTGCTCCATCCGTGGTATTCCCAGGAAATAGTCCATAAAGTACCGAGCGGTACGACAGTCTGTTCCTGGGGACTGAGTCCTTGAGTTCATGTTCCAAGGCTTTCAACAGACCCTGTGCAAAGGGGCACTGCCAGAAAGTGTGCAAAGATGTTTCCTCCGTGAAGGGGCACCTGGGGCAGTACCGGGTCTTGCACAGGTTGCGGGCATGCATGAATGACCTAAGAGGCAGTCCTCCCTGGATGGCCACCCATGAAATGTCCTTGTGCCCGTTGGTCAACCTGCCAGATGACACGTTAGTCCGAACAGTCTCCAACGTGTAGGCATGAAGCCCTGGAACAGACTCCAGTGAGTCCTTTGCTCTGATGTGCTTGTGGATCGTCTTAGGTTTCCACAAGTCGGGCTTAAGACCCTCCAGCTGATGCTCCCTCACAAACCGGACAACATCTCTGTAGAACCAGGGAGCGTGCCAGTTGTAAGGGAAGGAGCTGTCCCACTTGTCCCAGCCAAAACCTCGCCAGAGGGGAAGGAGGAAGTAGCGGGACATGGCCTTGCCCGCAGAGCCGTTTGCTGTCCTCAGAGTCCTACGAACACAGTCACATACAAAAGCGATCCGCAGCAGAGTGGGAATGTCGGGTATACCCTTCCCACCTTTGCGGGGCTCCTTGTACACAACAGTCCGCTTTAGTGTATGTTCACACGGCCTATTTACGGACGTAAATGGGGCGTTTTTGCCCCGAATTACGCCCGAAAATAGCGCCTCAATAGCGCTGACAAACATCTGCCCATTGAAAGCAATGGGCAGACGTTTGTCTGTTCACACGAGGCGTATATTTATGCGCCGCTGTCAAATGACGACGCGTAAATAGACGCCCGCGTCAAAGAAGTGACCTGTCACTTCTTTGGCCGTAATTGGAGCCGTTATTCATTGACTCCAATGAATAGCAGCGCTAATTACGTCCGTAATGGACGCGGCGTTCAAGCGCCTGCACATTCCGGTACGGCTGAAATTACGGGGATGTTTTCAGGCTGAAACATCCCCGTAATTTCAGCCGTAACGGACGCCCTCGTGTGAACATACCCTTACTCTGTCCATTTTCGAGCCCCAGATGAAGCGAAACACAGTCCTGGTAATGGCCCTCGAGACCGTGGCAAGAGGGGGCCATGCCTGTGCAGTGTATTGTAGCACAGGCAAGACTTCGTTACGCAGGACCATTGCTTTGCCCTCAATAGTGAGTTGTCTGAGGCTCCACAGTCCGATCCTTTGGTTGACTTTGGCCAAGCGTTCTTCCCACGACTTTAGGGCTGCACCTTCCTTACCGAACCAGACTCCCAGAATTTTGATGAAGTCCGGCTTGATAGTAAACGGGAAGGAGGCAGGAGAAGGCAGGTACCATTTTCCGAAGAGCATGGCTTCCGACTTCCCGCAGTTGACTTTTGCTCCTGAAGCGCGTCCGAACTCCTCGCAGGTCTGGACGAGTGCAGTCACCGAACTCTGGTCAGAGCAGAAGACGGTCACGTCGTCCATGTACAGCGAGCATTTGACCTCGAAGTGTCCTGGACCTGGTGCGGTGATCCCTCTGATCTCTCCATTCTGCCGGATAGCCTCTGCGAAGAGCTCTATAACACAAACAAAAAGGAGTGGTGAAAGAGGACAGCCTTGTCTAACCCCCGACGATACAGGAAAGGGGTCAGTCTTCCAGCCGTTCACCAGCACCGAGCTGTAAATGTCGCAATACATCAGGTTAACATACAAACAGAACAACCTGCCGAGCCGCAGCCTACGCAGAGCCTTACTCATGAATTCGTGAGAGACCCGGTCAAAAGCCTTCTCCTGATCCAGACTGACCAGGGCCGCGTGTGTACGGCGGCTTTGCATGTAATACACCGTGTCCCTCACCAGGGCAAGACTGTCGGCCACCCTACGGCCAGGAATGCCGCAGGTTTGGTCCGATCCGATGATCTGTCCGATGACAACCTTCAGTCTGTTGGCCAATACTGTGGCGAGGATCTTGTAGTCCACGTTCAGGAGAGAGATGGGACGCCAGTTTTTCAGGTCACATCTCTCCCCCTTCCGCTTATACAAGATCGTGATCATGCCTTCTCTCAAGGACGGTGGCATTCTACCCTCCACCACCATCTCCTCATAGAGCTCCAGCAGGTCCGGACAGATCAAGTCCCCCAGCGCTACATAGAGCTCTGCTGGGAGACCATCACTGCCCGGGGTCCTGCCGGGTCTGAAGGATTTAGCGGCAGAGAGCAGTTCCTCCACCGTCAGGGGTACATCCATAGCCTCCGTACCTGCAGGATCAAGATGATTAGTGATACCTGACAGGAATTTATCGGCGGCTTCGGGGTCAGTGGTTTTCCGGGAGTAGAGGCTTCGGTAGTAGTCTGTGACGACTCCCATCACCTCCTTCTTCCCAGAATGCATGTTTCCGGTCTCATCTCGGAGTTCCTTCAGGGGCGTGTGGCCGGCATGGAGTTTCCTGAAAAAGAACGAGTTACATTTCTCACCCTTCTCCAGGTTCTCCACCTTGGAACGAAAGACAATTCGCTTGGATTCCTCCTCAAAGGGCCTTTTCAGGCCCTTTTTGGCTTCCTCCAGCTCCTTCCTGACGTCCCAGCCACATTGAAGGAGGTCTTGCAGGGATCGCAGCTGAAGCTGCATCTCTCTGAAGTCTCTCTTCCTCTCACACGCCTGTTGACGACTTTTTGCCTGAAAGAAACAACGAAATTCAACTTTAACATATTCCCACCAGTCACAGGTTTTGTCAAAGAAAACTTTATCATTCCTCCAAACAATATAGGCGTCTCTAAGTTCCGCCAGTACCTCCTCTCTTTCCAGCAGGGCACAATTCAGCTTCCAGGACCCAGGGCCGGGAGGAAAACCGTGGCCGATGGCACCCTGGAAGAAAATGGCCCTGTGGTCAGAGAAGAAGCAGGGGACCATGGAGTGCCCATGCTGCTTGACTGCCCGGGAGGTGAACACAAAGTCAATCCGAGAACGAAGTGAGCCACCGGGACGGCTCCATGAATAGTTCACAGAGCCGTTCCCCATGGAGCCCACAACGTCCTGCAAGGATGCTTCGGTCACCATCTCGATAAGCAGTTTGGAACTGACATCCAGCTTGATTGAAGTGCCGGAACTTCGTCCGTCCTCTTCGATGGGGCAGTTGAAGTCCCCGGCCATCACCACTGCCCTAGTGGTGGCGAGCTGGGTCCGCAGGGTCTGGAATAGTTCCAGGCGCTCAGCCTTCATAGGGGGAGCGTACACGTTGATGAGCCTAATCGGCTCTCCTGCCCAGGAACCATCTACGACCAACAAGCGGCCGCAGACGAGCTCCTGGACAGAGTCAACAGTAAATAGGCCTCCCCTAATCAGGATGGCAACCCCTGCAGACTTACAGTTGCCCCCACCAGACCAGTAGGACGGGCCATGGGTCCACTGCCTGGCCAGATGATGATATGACCTGGAAGAGGGGAGAGTACATTCCTGCAGCATAAATACATCACTCGACTGCTTGGAAAGAAAAGTTAGCACCATCTGACATCTAGTCCTATCTCTAACACTCCTCACATTGAGGCTAAAGATGTTAAGTTTAGCAGCCATGGGGGAGAATAAAGAAGGTTAGTGCAAACGATACACCTTAGTTACCAATCCGGTCGGGCGGATCCTCCTCTCTGGAGCCTGGTGGGTCCGGAAGATCCAGCAGGCTCTCTGCAAAGTATTGTTCCAGGATTGAAGCCACCTGGATGTCTGTTGTGAAGTCGATGACCTCAGGTTCAGACACAAGTTCCTCCACCATCTGCTCCATTTCCTCCTGCTGTGCAAGGGAATCTTCGCAGATTTCCACGACTTTTCTCTTTGAGGAATCAGCAGCTGGGCTGTCCCTCACCTTTCTCTTCCTCTGGATGGCACCTGAGGAGACAAGAGGGGGGAAATCCTCCAGGGAGAGGACTCCAGCAGCTGGAGGGGAAGATGTTAGTGCTGCTGGAGCTGGGGAGAAGGGAGGCTGGGTTGGGAGACGTGCAGGTGACAGGACCACTGAGATGGGTGGGTAGGAGAAGGTGAGAGCCTCAGTGGGGGTGACAGCTGTTGGGGACTGGGACGGGGGTGGGGAGGGCCGGGCGAGGGAGCTCTGGCTGGGGCGGGGTTCCCTCTCGCTGGAGCTTTCGCCGCTACAGTTGCCCAGGATCGATCCCTCTTCGGGCTGTCCTTGTAAGAGTGGGCTGCTTGTCCGCAGAGGTTGCACATTGTCCGTTTCGGGCAGTCTTTGGTCTCGTGTCCTGTTACCCGGCATTTCTTGCAGGCGTGCTCCTTGCAGTCCTTCATCGAATGACCCTTCTTGCTGCATCTCCTGCAGATCTGCGGCATGTCCGGGTAGTAGATGAGGCCGTAGGAGTTGCCCAGCGAGAATGACTGGGGCAGGTGCTGGAGGCCGTCTTCCGTGCTTGAATCCTTGTTGAGTCGGACGATTACCGACCACTTGCCGGTCCAGAAGCCGAGTCCGTTCAGGATGTGGGTGGGTTCCCTCACCACTGTGCAGAACCGCTTCAGGAGTGTGGTGATGTCTTTGCCGGGGGTGTGTGGGTTCCGCATTGAGACCGTCACCCGCCTTTCCTCTCTTTGGACAGGGCAGTTGCCCACAAAGCGAGAGAAAGGGGATTCAGGCCTCGCCGCTTTCACCATCTCCCAGTACCTTCTGCAGATGTTGATCGATGCGAAGGTCACGAAGAACATCCCGGTCATGAAGGCCTGGATGCTGATGGTCTCCGGCTTAGCGAAGCCCTGGTCCAGGAGCATCTACTGGCACAACACTTCTTCCGTCATGTCCGGCACTCTCCCGTCCACCTCCTTCAGCTTCAGGGCCACCGTCTGCTTCATCCAGGGCTCCAGGGTTGGAGCAGCCTGGTTCGGCTTCCTGGTGGCCTGTTGGCTTGAGGAGGCTTCAGGAGGAGATGTCCTGGCCTGGGTCTGCTCACGTGGTCCATCAGCCTTCTCCTTCCGGGTGGCAGGGTTGCTGGTTGAGGCCATGGCTTCTTCCAGCTGTTCCTGTCGCTTGGGGAGGATCTTCGATAGCTCTTTCCTGAAGGGGGCGGAGCTATGCAAATCTTCTCCTTGCTGGCCGAGGTTCTTCCACAAAATTTCTTCCGCAGCGGTTCCTCGTCGAGCTTCTTCTTCTGCGGCCGAGCTTCTTCGAAGATCCCCTTCAGCAGCGGCTCTTCTCCGAAGGTCTCTGTCGCAGTTCTCCTTCTTCTTCCCGGCAGCGATCTCCCGGAGATTCTTCCCCGATGGCGGCTTCTCCCTTCTGCATCGTCGTCTTCGCTGGTTCTTCTCCGCAGTTCGTCGCCGGCTTCGTCTGGAACGCTCTTGGATCGCTAAGCTAGTGTTAATAGCCCCCAGTGGTTCTCCGAGCTATCTATCCTTACAAGGACTGATAAGAACAGATACTACACTTGATCTTAGCCAAGAGGCCGAGAAGCGACAGGTGACAACTAGCTGTTTACTTGCCCTTTACGTCTCTGGGCCAGACCGCCAAGATGTATTTTTCCAGCCCCGACTCGTCTGCACGCAAACTTTTCATCCTGCTGCTACCTCCAATGCCACTCTTTGTGCCCCCCCATACTGGGAATATGATACCCTGTAATATGAGGGAACAGGGATATAATGCCTGTAAGATGAGGAAACAGGGACATGTCCCTGTTCCTTCATATTACCGGCTTTATGTCCCTGTTCCCTCATATTACAGGTATTATGTCCCTGTTCCATCATATTACCGGCATTATGTCCCTGTTCCTTCATATTACAGGAATTATGTCCCCGTTCCTTCATATTACCGGCATTATGTCCCTGTTCCATCATATTACCGGCATTATGTCCCTGTTCCTTCCTATTACAGGCATTATGTCCCTGTTCCTTCATATTACCGGCATAAAGCGCCTGTTCCCTCATATTACAGGCATTATGTCCCTGATCCTTCATATAACAGGCTTCATGTCCCTGTTCCTTCATCTTACTGACATTATCTCCTTGTACTTTCATATTACCGGCATTATGTCCCTGTTCCCTCATTTTACCGGCATTATGTCCCTGTTCCTTCATATTACCGGCATTATGTCCTTGTTCCCTCATCTTAACGGCATTTTGTCCCTGTCCCTTCATTTTACCGGCATTATGTCCCTGTTCCTTCATATTACCGGCATTATGTCCCTGTTCCTTCATATTTCCGGCATTATGTCCCTGTTCCTTCATATTACCGGCATTATGTCCCTGTTTCTTCATATTACCGGCATTATGTCCCTTTTCCCTCATCTTACAGGCATTATGTCTCTATTAATTCATATTACCGGCATCACGTCCCTGTTCCTTCATATTACAGGTATTATGTCCCTGTTCCATCATTTTACAGGCATTATGTCCCTGTTCCTACATATTACAGGCAATATGTCCCTGTTCCTTTAAATTACAGGCTTCATGTCCCTGTTCCTTCATATTACAGGCATTATGTCCCTGTTCCCTCATCTTTGAGGCATTATGTCCCTGTTCCTTCATATTACAGGCATTATGTCCCTGTTCCTTCATAATACCGGCATAATGTCCGTGTCCCTTCATATTACTGGTATTAAGTCCCGTGTAGGAGGGCACAGGGACATAATGCCGGTAATATGTCCCTGTTCCCTCATCTTTGAGGCATTATGTCCCTGTTTCTTCATATTACCTGCATTATGTCCTTATTGCTTCATATTACCGGCATTATGTCCCTGTTCCCTCATCTTACCAGCATTATGTGCCTGTTCCTTCATATTACCGACATTATGTCCCTGTTCCTTCATATTACCGGCATTATGTCCCTGTTCCTTCATATTACCGGCATTATGTCCCTGTTTCTTCATATTACAGGCATTATGTCCCTGTTCCTGCATATTACAGGCATTATGTCCTATTCCTTCATATTACCGGCATTATGTCCCTGTTCCTTCATATTACAGGCATTATGTCCCTGTTCCTTCATATTACCGGCATTATGTCCCTGTTCCCCCATATGACCGGCATTATGTCCCTGTTCCTTCATATTACCGGCACAATTTCCCTGTTCCTTTATATTACAGGCATTATGTCCCTGTTTCTTCATATTACCTGCATTATGTCCCTGTTCCCTCTTCTTACCAGCATTATGTCCCTGCTCCTTCATATTATAGGCATTATGTCCCTGCTCCCTCATATTACCGGCATTATATCCCTGTTCCTTCATATTACCGGCATTATGTCCCTGTTCCTTCATATTACAGGCATTTTTCCCTGTTCCCTCATCTGAACCGGCATTATGTCCCTATTCCTTCATATTACCGGCATTATGTCCCTGTTCCCTCTTCTGAACCGGCATGATGTGCCTGTTCCTTCATCTTACCGGCATTATGTCCCTGTTCCTTCATATTATCGGCATTACGTCCCTGTTCCTTTATATTATCGGCATTACGTCCCTGTTTCTTCATATTACCGCCATTACGTCCCTGTTCCTGCATATTACCGGCATTATGTCCCTGTTCCTTCATATTACCGGCATTACGTCCTGGCTCCTTCATATTATCGACATTATGTCCCTGTTCCCTCATCTTAACGGCATTATGTCCCTGTTCCTTCATATTATCGGCATTACCTCCCTGTTCCTTCATATTACAGGGATTATTTCCTTGTTCCTTCAAATTACAGGCATTATGTCCCTGTTCCATCATAGTACCGGCATTATGTCCCTTTTCCTTCATATTACCGGCATTATGTCCCTGTTCCTTCATATTACCGGCATTGTTTCCTTGTTCCTTCATCTTACAGGCATTATGTCCCTGTTCCCTCATCTTACCGGCATTATCTCGCTGTTCCCTCATCATACCGGCATTATGTCCCTGTTCCTTCATATTACCGGCATTATGTCCCTGTTCCCTCCTCTTACCGGCATTATGTCCCTGTTCCTTCATATTACCGGCATTATCTTCCAGTTCCTTCATATTACGAGCATTATGTCCCTGTTCCTTCATATTTCCAGCATTATGTCCCTGTTCCTTCATATTACCGGCATTATGTCCCTGCTCCTTCATATTACCGGCATTATGTCCCTGCTCCTTCATATTACCGGCTTTATGTCCTTATTCCTTCATATTACCGGCATTATGTCTCTGTTCCTTCATATTACCGGCATTATGTCCCTGTTCCCTCATCTTACCGGCATTATGTCCCTGTTTCTTCATATTACCGGCATTATTTTCCTGTTCCTTCATATTACCGGCATTATGTCCCTGTTCCTGCATATTACAGGCATTATGTCCCTATTCCTTCATCTTACCGGCATTATGTCCCTGTTTCTTCATATTACCGGCATTATTTCCCTGTTCCTTCATATTACCGGCATTATGTCCCTGTTCACTCATCTTACCAGCATTATGTCCCTGTTCCTTCCTATTACCGGCATTATGTCCCTGTTCACTCATCTTACCGGCATTATGTCCCTGTTCCTTCATATTACCGGCATTATGTCCCTGTTCCTTCATATTTCCGGCATTTTGTCCCTGTTCCTTCATATTACCGGCATTATGTCCCTGTTCCTTCATATTTCCGGCATTATGTCCCTGTTCCTTCATATTAGCGGCATTATGTCCCTGTTCCTTCATATTGCAGGCATTATGTCCCTGTTCCTTCATATTACCGGCATTATGTCCCTGTTCACTCATCTTACCAGCATTATGTGCCTGTTCCTTCATATTACAGGCATTATGTCCCTGATCCTTCATATTACAGGCATTATGTCCCTGTTCCTTTATATTACCGGCATTATGTCCCTGTTCCTTCATATTACCGGCATTATGTCCCTGTTCCTTCATATTACCGGCACAATTTCCCTGTTCCTTCATATTACCGACATTATGTCCCTGTTTCTTCATATTACCGGCATTATGTGCCTCTTCCTTCATATTACCGGCATTATGTCCCTGTTCCCTTATATTACATAAATTATGTCCCTGTTCCTTCATATTACCGGCATTATGTCCCTGTTCCTTCATATTACCGGCATTATGTCCCTGTTTCTTCATATTACCGGCATTATGTCCCTGTTCCCTCATATTACAGCCATTTTGTCCCTGATCCTTCATATTACAGGCATTATCTTCCAGTTCCTTCATATTACGAGCATTATGTCCCTGTTCCTTCATATTTCCAGCATTATGTCCCTGTTCCTTCATATTACCGGCATTATGTCCCTGCTCCTTCATATTACCGGCATTATGTCCCTGCTCCTTCATATTACCGGCTTTATGTCCTTATTCCTTCATATTACCGCCATTATGTCTCTGTTCCTTCATATTACCGGCATTATGTCCCTGTTCCATCATCTTACCGCCATTATGTCCCTGTTTCTTCATATTACAGGCATTATGTCCCTATTCCTTCATCTTACCGGCATTATGTCCCTGTTTCTTCATATTACCGGCATTATTTCCCTGTTCCTTCATATTACCGGCATTATGTCCCTGTTCCTGCATATTACAGGCATTATGTCCATATTCCTTCATCTTACCGGCATTATGTCCCTGTTTCTTCATATTACCGGCATTATTTCCCTGTTCCTTCATATTACCGGCATTATGTCCCTGTTCCTGCATATTACAGGCATTATGTCCCTATTCCTTCATCTTACCGGCATTATGTCCCTGTTTCTTCATATTACCGGCATTATTTCCCTGTTCCTTCATATTACCGGCATTATGTCCCTGTTCCCTCATATTACCGGCATTATGTCCCTGTTCCTTCATATTACCGGCATTATGTCCCTGTTCCCTCATATTACCGGCATTATGTCCCTGTTCCTTCATATTACCGGCATTATGTCCCTGTTCACTCATCTTACCAGTATTATGTCCTTGTACCTTCATTTTACCTGCATTATGTCCTTGTTCCTTCATATTACCGGCATTTTGTCCCTATTCACTCATCTTACCGGCATTATGTCCCTGTTCACTCATCTTACCAGCATTATGTCCCTGTTCCTTCCTATTACCGGCATTATGTCCCTGTTCACTCATCTTACCGGCATTATGTCCCTGTTCATTCATATTACCGGCATTATGTCCCTGTTCCTTCATATTTCCGGCATTTTGTCCCTGTTCCTTCATATTACCGGCATTATGTCCCTGTTCCTTCATATTTCCGGCATTATGTCCCTGTTCCTTCATATTACCGGCATTATGCCCCTGTTCCTTCATATTGCAGGCATTATGTCCCTGTTTCTTCATATTACCGGCACAATTTCCCTGTTCCTTCATATTACCGACATTATGTCCCTGTTTCTTCATATTACAGGCATTATGTGCCTCTTCCTTCATATTACCGGCATTATGTCCCTGTTCCCTTATATTACATGCATTATGTCCCTGTTCCTTGATATTACCGGCATTATGTCCCTGTTCCTTCATATTACAGGCATTATGTCCCTGTTCCTTCATATTACCGCCATTATTTCCCTGTTCCTTCATATTACCGGCACTATGTCCCTGTTCCTTCATATTACCGGCATTATGTCCCTGTTCCTTCATATTACAGGCATTATTTCCCTGTTCCTTCATATTACCGGCATTATGTCCCTGTTCCTTCATATTACCGGCATTATGTCCCTGTTCCTTCATATTTCCGGCATTATGTCCCTGTTCCTTCATATTACCGGCATTATGTCCCTGTTTCTTCATATTACCGGCATTATGTCCCTGTTCCCTCATCTTACCAGTATTATGTCCTTGTACCTTCATTTTACCTGCATTATGTCCTTGTTCCTTCATATTACCGGCATTTTGTCCCTATTCACTCATCTTACCGGCATTAAGTCCCTGTTCACTCATCTTACCAGCATTATGTCCCTGTTCCTTCCTATTACCGGCTTTATGTCCCTGTTCCTTCATATTACTGGCATTATGTCCCTGTTCCTTCATATTTCCGGCATTATGTCCCTGTTCCTTCATATTACAGGCATTATTTCCCTGTTCCTTCATATTACCGGCATTATGTCCCTGTTCCTTCATATTACCGGCATTATGTCCCTGTTCCTTCATATTTCCGGCATTATGTCCCTGTTCCTTCATATTACCGGCATTATGTCCCTGTTCCTTCATATTACCGGCATTATGTCCCTGTTCCCTCATCTTACCGGCATTTTGTCCCTGTTCACTCATCTTACCAGTATTATGTCCTTGTACCTTCATTTTACCTGCATTATGTCCTTGTTCCTTCATATTACCGGCATTTTGTCCCTATTCACTCATCTTACCGGCATTATGTCCCTGTTCACTCATCTTACCAGCATTATGTCCCTGTTCCTTCCTATTACCGGCTTTATGTCCCTGTTCCTTCATATTACTGGCTTTATGTCCCTGTTCCTTCATATTATCGGCATTATGTCCCTGTTCCCTCATCTTAACGGCATTATGTCCCTGTTCCTTCATATTACAGGGATTATTTCCCTGTTCCTTCATATTACCTGCACAATTTCCCTGTTCCTTCATATTACCGGCATTATGTCCCTGTTTCTTCATATTACAGGCATTATGTCCCTATTCCTTCATATTACACGCATTATTTCCCTGTTACTTCATATTACCGGCATTATGTCCCTGTTCCTTCATATTACCAGCATTTTGTCCCTGATCCTTCATATTACAGGCTTCATGTCCTTGTTCCTTCATATTACCGGCATTATGTCCCTGTTTCTTCATATTACCGGCATTATGTCCCTGTTCCTTCATATTACCGGCATTGATTCCCTGTTCCTGCATATTACCGACATTATGTCCCTTTTCCTTCATATGATCTGAATTATGTCCTTGTTCCTTCATCTTACAGGCATTATGTTCCTGTTCCCTCATCTTACCGGCATTATGTTCCTGTTCCCTCCTCTTACCGGCATTATGTCCTATTCCTTCATATTACCGGCATTATGTCCCTGTTCCTTCATATTATCGGCAGTACGTCTCTGTTCCTTCATATTACCGGCATTACGTCCCTGTTCCTCCATATAATCGGCATTTTGTCCTTGTTCCTTCAAAGTACCGGCATTATGTTCTTGTTCTTTCATATTACCGGCATTATGTCCCTGTTCCTTCATATTACCGCATTATGTTCCTGTTCCTTCATATTACAGGCATTATGTCCCTGTTCCTTCATATTACATGCATTATTTCCCTGTTCCTTCATATTACCGGAATTATGTCCCTGTTCCTTCATATTACAGGCATTATGTCCCTGTTCCTTCATATTACAGGCATTATGTCCCTGATCCTTCATATTACAGGCATTATGTCCGTGTTCCTTCATATTACCGGCATTATGTCCCTGTTCCTTCATATTTCCGGCATTATGTCCCTGTTCCTTCATATTAACGGCATTATGTCCCTGTTTCTTCATATTACCGGCATTATGTCCCTGTTCCCTCATCTTACCGGCATTTTGTCCCTGTTCACTCATCTTACCAGTATTATGTCCTTGTACCTTCATTTTACCTGCATTATGCCCTTGTTCCTTCATATTACCGGCATTTTGTCCCTATTCACTCATCTTACCGGCATTACGTCCCTGTTCACTCATCTTACCAGCATTATGTCCCTGTTCCTTCCTATTACCGGCTTTATGTCCCTGTTCCTTCATATTACTGGCATTATGTCCCTATTCCTTCATATTTCCGGCATTATGTCCCTGTTCCTTCATATTACCGGCATTATGTCCCTGTTCCTTCATATTTCCGGCATTATGTCCCTGTTCCTTCATATTACCGGCATTATGTCCCTGTTCCTTCATATTGCAGGCATTATGTCCCTGTTCCTTCATATTACCGGCATTATTTCCCTGTTCCTTCATATTACCAGCATTATGTCCCTGTTCCTTCATATTACCACCATTATATCCCTGTTCCTTCATATTACCAGAATTATGTCCCTGTTCCTTCTTATTACCGGCATTATGTCCCTGTTCCTTCATATTACATGCATTATGTCCCTGTTCCCTCATCTTACCATCATTATGTGCCTCTTCCTTCATATTACAGGCATTATTGTCCTTTTCCTTCATATTTCCGGCATTATGTCCCTGTTCCTTCATATTACCGGCATTATGTCCCTGTTCCTTCATATTACCGGCATTATGTCCTTATTCCTTCATATTACCGGCATTATGTCCCTGTTCCTTCATATTACAGGCATTATGTCTCTGTTCCTTCAACATACCGGCTTTATGTCCCTGTTCCCTCATCTAAACCGCCATTATGTCCCTATTCCTTCATATTACCGGCATTATGTCCCTGTTCCCTCATCTGAACTGGCATTATGTGCCTGTTCCTTCATCTTACCGGCATTATGTCCCTGTTCCTTCATATTACAGGCATTATGTCCCTTTTCCATCATAGTACCGGCATTATGTCCCTGTTCCTTCATATTACCGGCATTTTCTCCCTGTTCCCTCATCTTACCGGCATTATTTCCCTGTTCCCTCATATTACAGGCATTTTGTCCCTGATCCTTCATATTACAGGCATTATGTCCTTGTTCCTTCATATTACCGGCATTATGTCCCTGTTCCTTCATATTACCGGCATTATGTCCCTGTTCCTTCATATTACCCGCATTATTTCCCTGTTCCTTCATATTACCGGAATTTTGTCCCTGTTCCTTCATATTACATGCATTATGTCCCTGTTCCCTCATCTTACCAGCATTATATCCCTGTTCCTTCATATTACCGGCATTATCTTCCAGTTCCTTCATATTACAGGCATTATGTCCCTGTTCCTTCATATTTCCAGCATTATGTCTCTGTTCCTTCATATTACCGGCATTATGTCCCTGTTCCCTCATCTTACCAGCATTATGTGCCTGTTCCTTCATATTACCGGCATTATGTCCCTGTTTCTTCATATTATAGGCATTATGTCCCTATTCCTTCATATTATAGGCATTATTTCCCTGTTCCTTCATATTACCGGCATTATGTCCCTGTTCCTGCATATTACAGGCATTATGTCCCTGTTCCTTCATATTACCGGCATTATGTCCCTGTTCACCCATATGACCGGCATTATGTCCCTGTTCCTTCATATTACCGGCACAATTTCCCTGTTCCTTCATATTACCGGCATTATGTCCCTGCTCCTTCATATTACCGGCATTATGTCCTTATTCCTTCATATTACCGGCATTATGTCTCTGTTCCTTCATATTACCGGCATTATGTCCCTGTTCCCTCATCTTACCAGCATTATGTGCCTGTTCCTTCATATTACCGGCATTATGTCCCTGTTTCTTCATATTACAGGCATTATGTCCCTATTCCTTCATATTATAGGCATTATTTCCCTGTTCCTTCATATTACCGGCATTATGTCCCTGTTCCTGCATATTACAGGCATTATGTCCCTGTTCCTTCATATTACCGGCATTATGTCCCTGCTCCCTCATATTACCGGCATTATATCCCTGTTCCTTCATATTACAGGCATTATGTCCCTGTTCCCACATCTTACCGGCATTATGTCCCTGTTCCTTCATATTACCGGCATTATGTCCCTGTTCCTTCATATTACAGGCATTTTTCCCTGTTCCTTCATATTACCGGCATTATGTCCCTGTTCCTTCATATTACCGGCATTATGTCCCTGATCCTTCATATTACCGGCATTATGTCCCTGTTCCCTCATATTACCAGCATTATGTCCCTGTTCCTTTATATTACAGGCATTATGTCCCTGTTCCTTCATATTACCGGCATAATGTCCCTGTTCCTTCATATTACAGGCATTATATCCCTGTTCCTTCATATTGCCGGCATTATGTCCCTGTTCCTTCATATTACCGGCATTACGTCCCTGTTTCCTCATATTACAGGCATTATGTCCCTGTTCCTTCATATTACCGGCATTATGTCCCTGTTTCTTCATATTATCGGCATTATGTCCCTGTTTCTTCATATTACAGGCATTATGTCCTTGATCCTTCATATTACAGGCATCATGTCCCTTTAACTTCATATTACAGGCATTATATCCCTGTTCCTTCATATTATCGGCATTATGTCCCTGTTCCTTCATATTACAGGCATTATTTCCCTGTTCCTTCATATTACCGGCATTATGTCCCTGTTCCTTCATATTACCGGCATTATGTCCCTGCTCCTTCATATTACCGGCATTATGTCCTTATTCCTTCATATTACCGGCATTATGTCCCTGTTCCCTCATATTACCGGCATTATGTCCCTGTTCCCTCATCTTACCAGCATTATGTGCCTGTTCCTTCATATTACCGGCATTATGTCCCTGTTTCTTCATATTACAGGCATTATGTCCCTATTCCTTCATATTACGGGCATTATTTCCCTGTTCCTTCATATTACCGGCATTATGTCCCTGTTCCTGCATATTACAGGCATTATGTCCTATTCCTTCATATTACATGCATTATGTCCCTGTTCCTTCATATTACCGGAATTATGTCCCTGTTCCTGCATATTACCGGCATTATGTCCTATTCCTTCATATTACCGGCATTATGTCCCTGTTCCTTCATATTACCGGCATTATGTCCCTGTTCCTTGATATTGCAGGCATTATTTCCCTGTTCCTTTATATTACAGGCATTATGTCCCGGTTTCTTCATATTACCGGCATTATGTCCCTGTTCCCTCTTCTTACCAGCATTATGTCCCTGCTCCTTCATATTACAGGCATTATGTCCCTGCTCCCTCATATTACGGGCATTATTTCCCTGTTCCTTCATATTGCCGGCATTATGTCCCTGTTCCTTCATATTACCGGCATTATGTCCCTGTTCCTTCATATTACCGGCATTATGTCCCTGTTCCTTCATATTACCGGCATTATGTCCCTGATCCTTCATATTACCGGCATTATGTCCCTGTTCCTTCATATTACCGGCAATATGTCCCTGTTCCTTCATCTTACCGGCATTAATTCCCTGTTCCTTCATATTACCGGCATTATGTCCCTGTTCCTTCATATTACCGGCATTATGTCCCTGATCCTTCATATTACCGGCATTATGTCCCTGTTCCTTCATATTACCGGCATTATGTCCCTGTTCCTTCATCTTACCGGCATTATTTCCCTGTTCCTTCATATTACCGGCATTATGTCCCTGTTCCTTCATATTACAGGCATTATTTCCCTGTTCCTTCATATTACTGGCATTATGTCCCTGTTCCTTCATATTACCGGCATTATGTCCCTGTTCCTTTATATTACCGGCATTATGTCCCTGTTCCTTCATATTACAGGCATTATTTCCCTGTTCCTTCATATTACAGGCATTATGTCCCTGTTCCCACATCTTACCGGCATTATGTCCCTGTTCCTTCATATTACCGGCATTATGTCCCTGTTCCTTCATATTACAGGCATTTTTCCCTGTTCCTTCATATTACCGGCATTATGTCCCTGTTCCTTCATATTACCGGCATTACGTCCCTGTTCCTCCATATAATCGGCATTTTGTCCTTGTTCCTTCAAAGTACCGGCATTATGTTCTTGTTCTTTCACATTACCGGCATTATGTCCCTGTTCCTTCATATTACCGCATTATGTCTCTGTTCCTTCATATTACAGGCATTATTTCCCCGTTCCTTCATATTACCGGAATTATGTCCCTGTTCCTTCATATTACCGGCATTATGTCCCTGTTCCTTCATATTACAGGCATTATGTCCCTGTTCCTTCATATTACCGGCATTATGTCCCTGTTCCTTCATATTACCGGCATTATGTCCCTGTTCCCTTATATCACAGGAATTATTTTCCTGTTCCTTCATATTTCCGGCATTATGTCCCTGTTCCTTCATATTACCGGCATTATATACCTGTTCCTTCATATTACCGGCATTATGTCCCTGTTCCTTCATATTACCGGCATTATGTCCCTGTTCCTTCATATTACAGGCTCTATATACCGGCTCCTTCATATTACCGGCATTATGTCCCTGTTCCTTCATACTACCGGCATTATGTCCCTGTTCCTTCTTATTTCAGGAATTATGTCCCTGTTCCTTCATATTACCGGCATTATGTCCCTGTTCTTTCATATTACAGGCATTATGTCCCTCTTCCTTCATATTACCGGCATTATGTCCCTGTTCCTTCATATTACCGGCATTATGTCCCTGTTCCTTCATACTACCGGCATTATGTCCCTGTTCCTTCACATTACCGGCATTATGTCCCCGTTCCTTCATATTACCGCATTATGTTCCTGTTCCTTCATATTACCGGCATTATGTCCCTGTTCCTTCATATTACCGGCATTATGTCCCTGTTCCTTCATCTTACCGGCATTATTTCCCTGTTCCTTCATATTACCGGCATTATGTCCCTGTTCCTTCATATTACAGGCATTATTTCCCTGTTCCTTCATATTACTGGCATTATGTCCCTGTTCCTTCATATTACCGGCATTATGTCCCTGTTCCTTTATATTACCGGCATTATGTCCCTGTTCCTTCATATTACAGGCATTATTTCCCTGTTCCTTCATATTACAGGCATTATGTCCCTGTTCCCACATCTTACCGGCATTATGTCCCTGTTCCTTCATATTACCGGCATTATGTCCCTGTTCCTTCATATTACAGGCATTTTTCCCTGTTCCTTCATATTACCAGCATTATGTCCCTGTTCCTTCATATTACCGGCATTACGTCCCTGTTCCTCCATATAATCGGCATTTTGTCCTTGTTCCTTCAAAGTACCGGCATTATGTTCTTGTTCTTTCACATTACCGGCATTATGTCCCTGTTCCTTCATATTACCGCATTATGTCTCTGTTCCTTCATATTACCGGCATTATGTCCCTGTTCCTTCATATTTCCGGCATTATGTCCCTCTTCCTTCATATTACAGGCATTATTTCCCCGTTCCTTCATATTACCGGAATTATGTCCCTGTTCCTTCATATTACCGGCATTATGTCCCTGTTCCTTCATATTACAGGCATTATGTCCCTGTTCCTTCATATTACCGGCATTATGTCCCTGTTCCTTCATATTACCGGCATTATGTCCCTGTTCCCTTATATCACAGGAATTATTTTCCTGTTCCTTCATATTTCCGGCATTATGTCCCTGTTCCTTCATATTACCGGCATTATGTCCCTGTTCCTTCATATTACAGGCATTATGTCCCTTTTCCTTCATATTACAGGCATTATGTCCCTTTTCCTTCATATTACAGGCATTATGTCCCTGTTCCTTCATATTACCGCCATTATGTCCCTCTTTCTTCATATTACCGGCATTATGTCCCTGTTCCCTCATCTTACCGGCATTTTGTCCCTGTTCCCTCATCTTACCGGCATTATGTCCCTGTTCCTTCATATTACCGGCATTATATACCTGTTCCTTCATATTACCGGCATTATGTCCCTGTTCCTTCATATTACCGGCATTATGTCCCTGTTCCTTCATATTACAGGCTCTATATACCGGCTCCTTCATATTACCGGCATTATGTCCCTGTTCCTTCATACTACCGGCATTATGTCCCTGTTCCTTCTTATTTCAGGAATTATGTCCCTGTTCCTTCATATTACAGGCATTATTTCTCTGTTCCTTCATATTACCGGCATTATGTCCCTGTTCTTTCATATTACAGGCATTATGTCCCTCTTCCTTCATATTACCGGCATTATGTCCCTGTTCCTTCATATTACCGGCATTATGTCCCTGTTCCTTCATACTACCGGCATTATGTCCCTGTTCCTTCACATTACCGGCATTATGTCCCCGTTCCTTCATATTACCGCATTATGTTCCTGTTCCTTCATATTACCGGCATTATGTCCCTGTTCCTTCATATTTCCGGCATTATGTCCCTCTTCCTTCATATTACAGGCATTATTTCCCCGTTCCTTCATATTACCGGAATTATGTCCCTGTTCCTTCATATTACCGGCATTATGTCCCTGTTCCTTCATATTACAGGCATTATGTCCCTGTTCCTTCATATTACCGGCATTATGTCCCTGTTCCTTCATATTACCGGCATTATGTCCCTGTTCCCTTATATCACCGGAATTATTTTCCTGTTCCTTCATATTTCCGGCATTATGTCCCTGTTCCTTCATATTACCGGCATTATGTCCCTGTTCCTTAATATTACAGGCATTATGTCCCTGTTCCTTCATATTACCGGCATTATTTCCCTGTTCCTTCATATTACAGGCATTATGTCCCTCTTCCTTCATATTACCGGCATTATGTCCCTGTTCCTTCATATTACCGGCATTATGTCCCTGTTCCTTCATATTACAGGCATTATATCCCTGTTCCTTCATATTACCGGCATTATGTCCCTGTTCCTTCATATTACAGGCATTATATCCCTGTTCCTTCATATTACAGGCATTATGTCCCTGTTCCTTCATAATACCGGCATTATGTCCCAGTTCCTTCATATTACCGGCATTATGTCCCTGTCCCTTCATATTACAGGCTCTATATACCGGTTCCTTCATATTACCAGCATTATGTCCCTGCTCCTTCACATTATAGGCATTATTTCCCTGTTCCTTCATATTACCGGCATTAGGTCCCTGTTCCTTCTTATTACAGGCATTATGTCCCTGTTCCTTCATATTACCGGCATTATGTCCCTGTTCCTTCTTATTACAGGCATTATGTCCCTGTTCCTTCATATTACATGTATTATGTCCCTGTTCCCTCATCTTACCAGCATTATGTGCCTCTTCCTTCATATTACAGGCATTATATCCTTTTCCTTCATATTTCCAGCATTATGTCCCTGTTCCTTCATATTACCGGCATTTTGTCCCTGTTCCTTCATATTACCGGCATTATGTCCTTTTCCTTCATATTTCCGGCATTATGTCCTTATTTCTTCATATTACCGGCATTATGTCCCTATTCCTTCATATTACAGGCATTATGTCCCTGTTCCTTCATATTACCGGCATTATGTCCCTGTTCCTTCATATTACCGGCATTATGTCCCTGTTCCTTCATATTACAGGCATTATATCCCTGTTCCTTCATATTACAGGCATTATGTCCCTGTTCCTTCATATTACCGGCATTATGTCCCTGTTCCTTCTTATTACAGGCATTATGTCCCTGTTCCTTCATATTACATGTATTATGTCCCTGTTCCTTCATATTACATGCATTATGTCCCTGTTCCCTCATCTTACCAGCATTATGTGCCTCTTCCTTCATATTACCGGCATTATGTCCCTGTCCCTTCATATTACAGGCATTATGTCCCTGTTCATTCATATTACAGGCATTATGTCCCTGTTCCTTCATATTACAGGCATTATGTCCCTGTTCCTTCATATTACCGGCATTATGTCCCTGTTCCCTCATCTTACCGGCATTTTGTCCCTGTTCCCTCATCTTACAGGCATTATGTTCCTTTTCCTTCATATTACCGGCATTATGTCCCTGTTCCTTCATATTACCGGCATTATGTCCCTGTTCCTTCATATTACCAGCATTATGTCCCTGTTCCTTCATATTACAGGCATTATTTCCCTGTTCATTCATATTACAGGTATTATGTCCCTGTTCCTTCATATTACAGGCATTATGTCCCTGTTCCTTCATATTACCGGCATTATGTCCCTGTTCCCTCATCTTACCGGCATTTTGTCCCTGTTCCCTCATCTTACAGGCATTATGTCCCTGTTCCTTCATATTACAGGGATTATTTCCCTGTTCCTTCATATTACAGGCATTATGTCCCTGTTCCTTCATCTTACCGGCATTATGTCCCTGTACCTTCATATTACCGGCATTATGTCCCTGTTCCTTCTTATTACAGGCATTATGTCCCTGTTCCTTCATATTACAGGGATTATTTCCCTGTTCCTTCATATTACAGGCATTATGTCCCTGTTCCGTCATAGTACCGGCATTATGTCCCTGTTCCTTCATATTACCGGCATTTTGTCCCTGTTCCCTCATCTTACCGGCATTATGTCCCTGTTCCTTCATATTACAGGCATTATGTCCCTGTTCCTTCATATTACAGGCATTATGTCACTGTTCCTTCATATTACAGGCATTATGTCCCTGTTCCTTCATATTACAGGAATTATGTCCCTGTTCCCTCATATTACATGCATTATGTCCCTGTTCCTTCATATTACCGGCATTATGTCCTATTCCTTCATATTACCGGCATTATGTCCCTTTTCCCTCATATTACCGGCATTATGTCCCTGTTCCTTCATATTACCGGCATTATGTCCCTGTTCTTTCATATTACAGGCATTATGTCCCTGTTCCTTCATATTACTGGCATTATGTCCCTATTCCTTCATATTACGAGCATTATGTCCCTGTTCCTTCATATTACCGGCATTATGTACCTGTTCCTTCATATTACCGGCATTATGTCCCTGTTCCTTCATATTACAGGCATTATGTCCCTGTTCCCTCATCTTACCGGCATTATGTACCTGTTCCTTCATATTACCGGCATTATGTCCTATTCCTTCATATTACCGGCATTATGTCCCTGTTCCTTCATATTACAGGCATTATGTACCTGTTCCTTCATATTACAGGCATTATGTCCCTGTTCCCTCATATTACAGGCATTATGTCCCTGTTCTTTCATATTACTGGCATTATGTCCCTATTCCTTCATATTACCGACATTATGTCCCTGTTCCTTCATATTACCAGCATTATGTCCCTATTCCTTCATATTACCGGCATTATGTCCCTGTTCCTTCATATTACAGGCATTATGTCCTTGTTCCCTCATCTTACCGGCATTATGTCCCTGTTCCTTCATATTACCGGCATTATGTCCCTGTTCCTTCATATTTCCGGCATTATGTCCTTATTCCTTCATATTACCGGCATTATGTCCCTGTTCCTTCATATTACCGGCATTATGTCCCTGTTCCTTCTTATTACAGGCATTATGTACCTGTTCCTTCATATTACCGGCATTATGTCCCTGTTCCTTCATATTACCGGCATTATGTCCCTGTTCCTTCATATTACAGGCATTATGTCCCTGTTCCTTCATATTACCGGCATTATGTCCCTGTTCCTTCATATTTCCGGCATTATGTCCTTATTCCTTCATATTACCGGCATTATGTCCCTGTTCCTTTATATTACCGGCATTATGTCCCTGTTCCTTCTTATTACAGGCATTATGTCCCTGTTTTTTCATATTACAGGCATTATGTCCCTGTTCCTTCATATTACTGGCATTATGTCCCTGTTCCTTCATATTTCCGGCATTATGTCCTTATTCCTTCATATTACCGGCATTATGTCCCTGTTCCTTCTTATTACAGGCATTATGTCCCTGTTCCTTCATATTACCGGCATTATGTCCCTGTTCCTTCATATTACCGGCATTATGTCCTTAATCCTTCATCTAAACCGCCATTATGTCCCTATTCCTTCATATTACAGGCATTATGTCCCTGTTCCTTCATCCTACCGGCATTATGTCCCTGTACCTTCATATTATCGGTATTACCTCCCTGTTCCTTCATATTACAAGGATTATTTCCCTGTTCCTTCATATTACCGGTATTATGTCCCTGTTCCTTCATATTACAGGCATTATGTCCCTGTTCCTTCATATTACCGGCATTATGTCCCTGTTCCTTCCTATTACAGGTATTATGTCCCAGTTTCTTCATATTACCGGCATTATGTCCCTGTTCCTTCATATTACAGGCATTATTTTGCTGTTCCTTCATATTACCGGCATTATGTCCCTGTTCCTTCTTATTACCGGCATTATGTTCCTGTTCCTTTATATTACCGGCATTATGTCCCTGTTCCGGCATATTACAGGCATTATGTCCCTGTTCCTGCATATTACAGGCATTATGTCCCTGTTCCTTCATATTACAGGCATTATGTCACTTTTCCTTCATATTACAGGCATTATGTCCCTGTTCCGTCATATTACATGCATTATGTCCCTGTTCCTTCATATTACAGGCATTATGTCCCTGTTCCCTAATATTACATGCATTATGTCCCTGTTCCTTCATATTACCGGCATTATGTCCTATTCCTTCATATTACCGGCATTATGTCCCTTTTCCCTCATATTACCGGCATTATGTCCCTGTTCCTTCATATTACCGGCATTATGTCCCTGTTCTTTCATATTACAGGCATTATGTCCCTGTTCCTTCATATTACTGGCATTATGTCCCTATTCCTTCATATTACGAGCATTATGTCCCTGTTCCTTCATATTACCGGCATTATGTACCTGTTCCTTCATATTACCGACATTATGTCCCTGTTCCTTCATATTACAGGCATTATGTCCCTGTTCCCTCATCTTACCGGCATTATGTCCCTGTTCCTTCATATTACCGGCATTATGTCCCTGTTCCTTCATATTTCCGGCATTATGTCCTTATTCCATCATATTACCGGCATTATGTCCCTGTTCCTTTATATTACCGGCATTATGTCCCTGTTCCTTCTTATTACAGGCATTATGTCCCTGATCCTTCATATTACCGGCATTATGTCCCTGTTCCTTCATATTACCGGCATTATGTCCCTGTTTTTTCATATTACAGGCATTATGTCCCTGTTCCTTCATATTACCGGCATTATGTCCCTGTTCCTTCATATTTCCGGCATTATGTCCTTATTCCTTCATATTACCGGCATTATGTCCCTGTTCCTTCTTATTACAGGCATTATGTCCCTGTTCCTTCATATTACCGGCATTATGTCCCTGTTCCTTCATATTACAGGCATTATGTCCCTGTTCCTTCATCCTACCGGCATTATGTCCCTGTACCTTCATATTATCGGTATTACCTCCCTGTGCCTTCATATTACAAGGATTATTTCCCTGTTCCTTCATATTACCGGTATTATGTCCCTGTTCCTTCATATTACAGGCATTATGTCCAATTCCTTCATATTACCGGCATTATGTCCCTTTTCCCTCATATTACCGGCATTATGTCCCTGTTCCTTCATATTACCGGCATTATGTCCCTGTTCTTTCATATTACAGGCATTATGTCCCTATTCCTTCATATTACCGCCATTATGTCCCTGTTCCTTCATATTACCGGCATTATGTCCCTGTTCCTTCATATTACCGGCATTATGTCCCTATTCCTTCATATTACCGGCATTATGTCCCTATTCCTTCATATTACCGCCATTATGTCCCTGTTCCTTCATATTACCGGCATTATGTCCCTATTCCTTCATATTACCGGCATTATGTCCCTGTTCCTTCATATTACAGGCATTATTTCGCTGTTCCTTCATATTACCGGCATTATGTCCCTATTCCTTCATATTACCGCCATTATGTCCCTGTTCTTTCATATTACAGGCATTATGTCCCTGTTCCTTCATATTACCGGCATTATGTCCCTGTTCTTTCATATTACAGGCATTATGTCCCTGTTCCTTCATATTACCGGCATTATGTCCCTGTGCCTTCATATTTCCGGCATTATGTCCTTATTCCTTCATATTACCGGCATTATGTCCCTGTTCCTTCATATTACCGGCATTATGTCCTTAATCCTTCATCTAAACCGCCATTATGTCCCTATTCCTTCATATTACAGGCATTATGTCCCTGTTCCTTCATCCTACCGGCATTATGTCCCTGTTCCTTCATATTCCCGGCATTATGTCCCTGTTCCTTCATATTACAAGGATTATTTCCATGTTCCTTCATATTACAGGCATTATGTCCCTGTTCCATCATAGTACCAGTATTATGTCCCTGTTCCTTCATATTTTTCAGCATTATGTCCCTGTTCCTTCATATTACCGGCATTATGTCCCTGTTCCTTCATATTACAGGCATTATGTCCCTGCTCCTTCATATTACCGGCATTATGTCCTTATTCCTTCATATTACCAGCATTATGTCCCTGTTCCTTCATATTACCGGCATTATGTCCCTGTTCCTTCCTATTACAGGTATTATGTCCCAGTTTATTCATATTACCGGCATTATGTCCCTGTTCCTTCATATTACAGGCATTATTTCGCTGTTCCTTCATATTACCGGCATTATGTCCCTGTTCCTTCTTATTACCGGCATTATGTTCCTGTTCCTTTATATTACCGCCATTATGTCCCTGTTCCGGCATATTACAGGCATTATGTCCCTGTTCCTTCATATTACCGGCTTTATGTACCTGTTCCTTCATGTTACAGGCATTATTTCGCTTTTCCTTCATATTACCGGCATTATGTCCCTGTTCCTTCATATTACCGGCATTATGTCCCTATTCCTTCATATTACCGCCATTATGTCCCTGTTCCTTCATATTACCGGCAATATGTCCCTGTTCCTTCATATTACAGGCATTATGACCCTGTTCAATAATATTACCGGCATTATGTCCGTGTTCCTTCATATTACCGGCATTATGTCCCTGTTCTTTCATATTACAGGCATTATGTCCCTGTTCCTTCATATTACCGGCATTATGTCCCTGTGCCTTCATATTACCGGCATTATGTCCCTGTTCCTTCTTATTACAGGCATTATGTCCCTGTTCCTTCATTTTACCGGCATTATGTCCCTGTTCCTTCATATTACCGGCATTATGTCCTTAATCCTTCATCTAAACCGCCATTATGTCCCTATTCCTTCATATTACAGGCATTATGTCCCTGTTCCTTCATCCTACCGGCATTATGTCCCTGTTCCTTCATATTCCCGGCATTATGTCCCTGTTCCTTCATATTACAAGGATTATTTCCCTGTTCCTTCATATTACAGGCATTATGTCCCTGTTCCATCATAGTACCAGCATTATGTCCCTGTTCCTTCATATTTTTCAGCATTATGTCCCTGTTCCTTCATATTACCGGCATTATGTCCCTGTTCCTTCATATTTCCGGCATTATGTCCTTATTCCTTCATATTACCGGCATTATGTCCCTGTTCCTTCATATTACCGGCATTATGTCCCTGTTCCTTCTTATTACAGGCATTATGTACCTGTTCCTTCATATTACCGGCATTATGTCCCTGTTCCTTCATATTACCGGCATTATGTCCCTGTTCTTTCATATTACAGGCATTATGTCCCTGTTCCTTCATATTACCGGCATTATGTCCCTGTTCCTTCATATTACCGGCATTATGTCCCTGTTCTTTCATATTACAGGCATTATGTCCCTGTTCTTTCATATTACAGGCATTATGTCCCTGTTCCTTCATATTACAGGCATTATGTCCCTGTTCCTTTATATTACCGGCATTATGTCTCTGTTCCTTCATATTACAAGGATTATTTCCCTGTTCCTTCATATTACCGGTATTATGTCCCTGTTCCTTCATATTACAGGCATTATGTCCAATTCCTTCATATTACCGGCATTATGTCCCTTTTCCCTCATATTACCGGCATTATGTCCCTGTTCCTTCATATTACCAGCATTATGTCCCTGTTCCTTCATATTACCGGCATTATGTCCTTATTCCTTCATATTACCGGCATTATGTCCAATTCCTTCATATTACCGGCATTATGTCCCTTTTCCCTCATATTACCGGCATTATGTCCCTGTTCCTTCATATTACCAGCATTATGTCCCAGTTTCTTCATATTACCGGCATTATGTCCCTGTTCCTTCATATTACAGGCATTATTTCGCTGTTCCTTCATATTACCGGCATTATGTCCGTGTTCCTTCATATTACCGGCATTATGTCCCTGTTCTTTCATATTACAGGCATTATGTCCCTGTTCCTTCATATTACCGGCATTATGTCCCTGTGCCTTCATATTTCCGGCATTATGTCCTTATTCCTTCATATTACCGGCATTATGTCCCTGTTCCTTCATATTACCGGCATTATGTCCCTGTTCCTTCTTATTACAGGCATTATGTCCCTGTTCCTTCATTTTACCGGCATTATGTCCCTGTTCCTTCATATTACCGGCATTATGTCCTTAATCCTTCATCTAAACCGCCATTATGTCCCTATTCCTTCATATTACAGGCATTTTGCCCCTGTTCCCTCATCTTACCGGCATTATGTCCCTGTTCCTTCATTTTTTTCAGCATTATGTCCCTGTTCCTTCATATTACCGGCATTATGTCCCTGTTCCTTCATATTACAGGCATTATGTCCCTGCTCCTTCATATTACCGGCATTATGTCCTTATTCCTTCATATTACCAGCATTATGTCCCTGTTCCTTCATATTACCGGCATTATGTCCCTGTTCCTTCCTATTACAGGTATTATGTCCCAGTTTATTCATATTACCGGCATTATGTCCCTGTTCCTTCATATTACAGGCATTATTTCGCTGTTCCTTCATATTACCGGCATTATATCCCTGTTCCTTCTTATTACAGGCATTATGTACCTGTTCCTTCATATTACCGGCATTATGTTCCTGTTCCTTTATATTACCGGCATTATGTCCCTGTTCCAGCATATTACAGGCATTATGTCCCTGTTCCTGCATATTACAGGCATTATGTCCCTGTTCCTTCATATTACAGGCATTATGTCCCTGTTCCTTCATATTACAGGCATTATGTCCCTGTTCCGTCATATTACATGCATTATGTCCCTGTTCCTTCATATTACAGGCATTATGTCCCTGTTCCCTCATATTACATGCATTATGTCCCTGTTCCTTCATATTACCGGCATTATGTCCTATTCCTTCATATTACCGGCATTATGTCCCTTATCCCTCATATTACCGGCATTATGTCCCTGTTCCTTCATATTACCGGCATTATGTCCCTGTTCCTTCATATTACAGGCATTATGTCCCTGCTCCTTCATATTACCGGCATTATGTCCTTATTCCTTCATATTACCAGCATTATGTCCCTGTTCCTTCATATTACCGGCATTATGTCCCTGTTCCTTCCTATTACAGGTATTATGTCCCAGTTTATTCATATTACCGGCATTATGTCCCTGTTCCTTCATATTACAGGCATTATTTCGCTGTTCCTTCATATTACCGGCATTATATCCCTGTTCCTTCTTATTACAGGCATTATGTACCTGTTCCTTCATATTACCGGCATTATGTTCCTGTTCCTTTATATTACCGGCATTATGTCCCTGTTCCAGCATATTACAGGCATTATGTCCCTGTTCCTGCATATTACAGGCATTATGTCCCTGTTCCTTCATATTACAGGCATTATGTCCCTGTTCCTTCATATTACAGGCATTATGTCCCTGTTCCGTCATATTACATGCATTATGTCCCTGTTCCTTCATATTACAGGCATTATGTCCCTGTTCCCTCATATTACATGCATTATGTCCCTGTTCCTTCATATTACCGGCATTATGTCCTATTCCTTCATATTACCGGCATTATGTCCCTTATCCCTCATATTACCGGCATTATGTCCCTGTTCCTTCATATTACCGGCATTATGTCCCTGTTCTTTCATATTACAGGCATTATGTCCCTGTTCCTTCATATTACTGGCATTATGTCTCTGTTCCTTCATATTACCGGCATTATTTACCTGTTCCTTCATATTACCGGCATTATGTCCCTGTTCCTTCATATTACAGGCATTATGTCCCTGTTCCCTCATCTTACCGGCATTATGTCCCTGTTCCTTCATATTACCGGCATTATGTCCCTGTTCCTTCATATTACTGGCCATTATGTCTCTGTTCCTTCATATTACCGGCATTATTTACCTGTTCCTTCATATTACAGGCATTATGTCCCTGTTCCCTCATCTTACCGGCATTATGTCCCTGTTCCTTCATATTACCGGCATTATGTCCCTGTTCCTTTATATTACCGGCATTATGTCTCTGTTCCTTCATATTACAAGGATTATTTCCCTGTTCCTTCATATTACCGGTATTATGTCCCTGTTCCTTCATATTACAGGCATTATGTCCAATTCCTTCATATTACCGGCATTATGTCCCTTTTCCCTCATATTACCGGCATTATGTCCCTGTTCCTTCATATTACCAGCATTATGTCCCTGTTCCTTCATATTACCGGCATTATGTCCTTATTCCTTCATATTACCGGCATTATGTCCAATTCCTTCATATTACCGGCATTATGTCCCTTTTCCCTCATATTACCGGCATTATGTCCCTGTTCCTTCATATTACCAGCATTATGTCCCAGTTTCTTCATATTACCGGCATTATGTCCCTGTTCCTTCATATTACAGGCATTATTTCGCTGTTCCTTCATATTACCGGCATTATGTCCGTGTTCCTTCATATTACCGGCATTATGTCCCTGTTCTTTCATATTACAGGCATTATGTCCCTGTTCCTTCATATTACCGGCATTATGTCCCTGTGCCTTCATATTTCCGGCATTATGTCCTTATTCCTTCATATTACCGGCATTATGTCCCTGTTCCTTCATATTACCGGCATTATGTCCCTGTTCCTTCTTATTACAGGCATTATGTCCCTGTTCCTTCATTTTACCGGCATTATGTCCCTGTTCCTTCATATTACCGGCATTATGTCCTTAATCCTTCATCTAAACCGCCATTATGTCCCTATTCCTTCATATTACAGGCATTTTGCCCCTGTTCCCTCATCTTACCGGCATTATGTCCCTGTTCCTTCATTTTTTTCAGCATTATGTCCCTGTTCCTTCATATTACCGGCATTATGTCCCTGTTCCTTCATATTACAGGCATTATGTCCCTGCTCCTTCATATTACCGGCATTATGTCCTTATTCCTTCATATTACCAGCATTATGTCCCTGTTCCTTCATATTACCGGCATTATGTCCCTGTTCCTTCCTATTACAGGTATTATGTCCCAGTTTATTCATATTACCGGCATTATGTCCCTGTTCCTTCATATTACAGGCATTATTTCGCTGTTCCTTCATATTACCGGCATTATATCCCTGTTCCTTCTTATTACAGGCATTATGTACCTGTTCCTTCATATTACCGGCATTATGTTCCTGTTCCTTTATATTACCGGCATTATGTCCCTGTTCCAGCATATTACAGGCATTATGTCCCTGTTCCTGCATATTACAGGCATTATGTCCCTGTTCCTTCATATTACAGGCATTATGTCCCTGTTCCTTCATATTACAGGCATTATGTCCCTGTTCCGTCATATTACATGCATTATGTCCCTGTTCCTTCATATTACAGGCATTATGTCCCTGTTCCCTCATATTACATGCATTATGTCCCTGTTCCTTCATATTACCGGCATTATGTCCTATTCCTTCATATTACCGGCATTATGTCCCTTATCCCTCATATTACCGGCATTATGTCCCTGTTCCTTCATATTACCGGCATTATGTCCCTGTTCCTTCATATTACAGGCATTATGTCCCTGCTCCTTCATATTACCGGCATTATGTCCTTATTCCTTCATATTACCAGCATTATGTCCCTGTTCCTTCATATTACCGGCATTATGTCCCTGTTCCTTCCTATTACAGGTATTATGTCCCAGTTTATTCATATTACCGGCATTATGTCCCTGTTCCTTCATATTACAGGCATTATTTCGCTGTTCCTTCATATTACCGGCATTATATCCCTGTTCCTTCTTATTACAGGCATTATGTACCTGTTCCTTCATATTACCGGCATTATGTTCCTGTTCCTTTATATTACCGGCATTATGTCCCTGTTCCAGCATATTACAGGCATTATGTCCCTGTTCCTGCATATTACAGGCATTATGTCCCTGTTCCTTCATATTACAGGCATTATGTCCCTGTTCCTTCATATTACAGGCATTATGTCCCTGTTCCGTCATATTACATGCATTATGTCCCTGTTCCTTCATATTACAGGCATTATGTCCCTGTTCCCTCATATTACATGCATTATGTCCCTGTTCCTTCATATTACCGGCATTATGTCCTATTCCTTCATATTACCGGCATTATGTCCCTTATCCCTCATATTACCGGCATTATGTCCCTGTTCCTTCATATTACCGGCATTATGTCCCTGTTCTTTCATATTACAGGCATTATGTCCCTGTTCCTTCATATTACTGGCATTATGTCTCTGTTCCTTCATATTACCGGCATTATTTACCTGTTCCTTCATATTACCGGCATTATGTCCCTGTTCCTTCATATTACAGGCATTATGTCCCTGTTCCCTCATCTTACCGGCATTATGTCCCTGTTCCTTCATATTACCGGCATTATGTCCCTGTTCCTTCATATTACTGGCATTATGTCTCTGTTCCTTCATATTACCGGCATTATTTACCTGTTCCTTCATATTACAGGCATTATGTCCCTGTTCCCTCATCTTACCGGCATTATGTCCCTGTTCCTTCATATTACCGGCATTATGTCCCTGTTCCTTCATATTACCGGCATTATGTCCCTGTTCCTTCATATTACAGGCATTATGTCCAATTCCTTCATATTACCGGCATTATGTCCCTTTTCCCTCATATTACCGGCATTATGTCCCTGTTCCTTCATATTACCGGCATTATGTCCCTGTTCTTTCATATTACAGGCATTATGTCCCTGTTCCTTCATATTACAGGCATTATGTCCCTGTTCCTTCATATTACCAGCATTATGTCCCTATTCCTTCATATTACAGGCATTATGTCCCTGTTCCTTCATATTACCGGCATTATGTACCTGTTCCTTCATATTACCGGCATTATGTCCCTGTTCCTTCATATTACAGGCATTATGTCCTTGTTCCCTCATCTTACCGGCATTATGTCCCTGTTCCTTCATATTACCGGCATTATGTCCCTGTTCCTTCTTATTACAGGCATTATGTACCTGTTCCTTCATATTACCGGCATTATGTCCCTGTTCCTTCATATTACCGGCATTATGTCCCTGTTCTTTCATATTACAGGCATTATGTCCCTGTTCCTTCATATTACCGGCATTATGTCCCTGTTCCTTCATATTTCCGGCATTATGTCCTTATTCCTTCATATTACCGCCATTATGTCCCTGTTCCTTCATATTACCGGCATTATGTCCCTGTTCCTTCTTATTACAGGCATTATGTCCCTGTTCCTTCATTTTACCGGCATTATGTCCCTGTTCCTTCATATTACCGGCATTATGTCCCTGTTCCTTCATATTACAGGCATTATTTCGCTGTTCCTTCATATTACCGGCATTATGTCCCTGTTCCTTCTTATTACCGGCATTATGTTCCTGTTCCTTTATATTACCGGCATTATGTCCCTGTTCCGGCATATTACAGGCATTATGTCCCTGTTCCTGCATATTACAGGCATTATGTCCCTGTTCCTTCATATTACAGGCATTATGTCCCTGTTCCTTCATATTACAGGCATTATGTCCCTGTTCCGTCATATTACATGCATTATGTCCCTGTTCCTTCATATTACAGGCATTATGTCCCTGTTCCCTCATATTACATGCATTATGTCCCTTTTCCCTCATATTACCGGCATTATGTCCCTGTTCCTTCATATTACCGGCATTATGTCCCTGTTCTTTCATATTACAGGCATTATGTCCCTGTTCCTTCATATTACTGGCATTATGTCTCTGTTCCTTCATATTACCGGCATTATTTACCTGTTCCTTCATATTACCGGCATTATGTCCCTGTTCCTTCATATTACAGGCATTATGTCCCTGTTCCCTCATCTTACCGGCATTATGTCCCTGTTCCTTCATATTACCGGCATTATGTCCCTGTTCCTTCATATTACCAGCATTATGTCCCTGTTCCTGCATATTACAGGCATTATGTCCTATTCCTTCATATTACCGGCATTATGTCCCTGTTCCTTCATATTACAGGCATTATGTACCTGTTCCTTCATATTACAGGCATTATGTCCCTGTTCCCTCATATTACAGGCATTATGTCCCTGTTCTTTCATATTACTGGCATTATGTCCCTATTCCTTCATATTACCGACATTATGTCCCTGTTCCTTCATATTACCAGCATTATGTCCCTATTCCTTCATATTACAGGCATTATGTGCCTGCTCCCTCATATTACCGGCATTATTTCCCTGTTCCTTCTTATTACCGGCATTATGTACCTGTTCCTTCATATTACCGGCATTATGTCCCTGTTCCTTCATATTACCGGCATTATGTCCTTGTTCCCTCATATTACCGGCATTATGTCCCTGTTCCTTCATATTACCGCCATTAAGTCCCTGTTCCTTCATATTACCGGCATTATGTCCCTGTTCTTTCATATTACAGGCATTATGTCCCTGTTCCTTCATATTACCGGCATTATGTCCCTGTTCCTTCATATTTCCGGCATTATGTCCTTATTCCTTCATATTACCGGCATTATGTCCCTGTTCCTTCATATTACCGGCATTATGACCCTGTTCCTTATTATTACAGGCATTATGTACCTGTTCCTTCATATTACAGGCATTATGTCCAATTCCTTCATATTACCGGCATTATGTCCCTTTTCCCTCATATTACCGGCATTATGTCCCTGTTCCTTCATATTACCGGCATTATGTCCCTGTTCTTTCATATTACAGGCATTATGTCCCTGTTCCTTCATATTACAGGCATTATGTCCCTGTTCCTTCATATTACCAGCATTATGTCCCTATTCCTTCATATTACAGGCATTATGTCCCTGTTCCTTCATATTACCGGCATTATGTACCTGTTCCTTCATATTACCGGCATTATGTCCCTGTTCCTTCATATTACAGGCATTATGTCCTTGTTCCCTCATCTTACCGGCATTATGTCCCTGTTCCTTCATATTACCGGCATTAAGTCCCTGTTCCTTCATATTACCGGCATTATGTCCCTGTTCTTTCATATTACAGGCATTATGTCCCTGTTCCTTCATATTACCGGCATTATGTCCCTGTTCCTTCATATTTCCGGCATTATGTCCTTATTCCTTCATATTACCGGCATTATGTCCCTGTTCCTTCATATTACCGGCATTATGTCCCTGTTCCTTCTTATTACAGGCATTATGTACCTGTTCCTTCATATTACCGGCATTATGTCCCTGTTCCTTCATATTACCGGCATTATGTCCCTGTTCTTTCATATTACAGGCATTATGTCCCTGTTCCTTCATATTACCGGCATTATGTCCCTGTTCCTTCATATTTCCGGCATTATGTCCTTTTTCCTTCATATTACCGGCATTATGTCCCTGTTCCTTTATATTACCGGCATTATGTCCCTGTTCCTTCTTATTACAGGCATTATGTCCCTGATCCTTCATATTACCGGCATTATGTCCCTGTTCCTTCATATTACCGGCATTATGTCCCTGTTTTTTCATATTACAGGCATTATGTCCCTGTTCCTTCATATTACCGGCATTATGTCCCTGTTCCTTCATATTTCCGGCATTATGTCCTTATTCCTTCATATTACCGGCATTATGTCCCTGTTCCTTCTTATTACAGGCATTATGTCCCTGTTCCTTCATATTACCGGCATTATGTCCCTGTTCCTTCATATTACCGGCATTATGTCCTTAATCCTTCATCTAAACCGCCATTATGTCCCTATTCCTTCATATTACAGGCATTATGTCCCTGTTCCTTCATCCTACCGGCATTATGTCCCTGTACCTTCATATTATCGGTATTACCTCCCTGTTCCTTCATATTACAAGGATTATTTCCCTGTTCCTTCATATTACCGGTATTATGTCCCTGTTCCTTCATATTACAGGCATTATGTCCAATTCCTTCATATTACCGGCATTATGTCCCTTTTCCCTCATATTACCGGCATTATGTCCCTGTTCCTTCATATTACCAGCATTATGTCCATGTTCCTTCATATTACCGGCATTATGTCCTTATTCCTTCATATTACCGGCATTATGTCCCTGTTCCTTCATTTTACCGGCATTATGTCCCTGTTCCTTCATATTACCGGCATTATGTCCTTAATCCTTCATCTAAACCGCCATTATGTCCCTATTCCTTCATATTACAGGCATTATGTCCCTGTTCCTTCATCCTACCGGCATTATGTCCCTGTTCCTTCATATTCCCGGCATTATGTCCCTGTTCCTTCATATTACAAGGATTATTTCCCTGTTCCTTCATATTACAGGCATTATGTCCCTGTTCCATCATAGTACCGGCATTATGTCCCTGTTCCTTCATATTACCGGCATTTTGCCCCTGTTCCCTCATCTTACCGGCATTATGTCCCTGTTCCTTCATTTTTTTCAGCATTATGTCCCTGTTCCTTCATATTACCGGCATTATGTCCCTGTTCCTTCATATTACAGGCATTATGTCCCTGCTCCTTCATATTACCGGCATTATGTCCTTATTCCTTCATATTACCAGCATTATGTCCCTGTTCCTTCATATTACCGGCATTATGTCCCTGTTCCTTCCTATTACAGGTATTATGTCCCAGTTTATTCATATTACCGGCATTATGTCCCTGTTCCTTCATATTACAGGCATTATTTCGCTGTTCCTTCATATTACCGGCATTATGTCCCTGTTCCTTCTTATTACCGGCATTATGTTCCTGTTCCTTTATATTACCGGCATTATGTCCCTGTTCCGGCATATTACAGGCATTATGTCCCTGTTCCTGCATATTACAGGCATTATGTCCCTGTTCCTTCATATTACAGGCATTATGTCCCTGTTCCTTCATATTACAGGCATTATGTCCCTGTTCCGTCATATTACATGCATTATGTCCCTGTTCCTTCATATTACTGGCATTAAGTCTCTGTTCCTTCATATTACCGGCATTATTTACCTGTTCCTTCATATTACCGGCATTATGTCCCTGTTCCTTCATATTACAGGCATTATGTCCCTGTTCCCTCATCTTACCGGCATTATGTCCCTGTTCCTTCATATTACCGGCATTATGTCCCTGTTCCTTCATATTACCAGCATTATGTCCCTGTTCCTGCATATTAAAGGCATTATGTCCTATTCCTTCATATTACCGGCATTATGTCCCTGTTCCTTCATATTACAGGCATTATGTACCTGTTCCTTCATATTACAGGCATTATGTCCCTGTTCCCTCATATTACAGGCATTATGTCCCTGTTCTTTCATATTACTGGCATTATGTCCCTATTCCTTCATATTACCGACATTATGTCCCTGTTCCTTCATATTACCAGCATTATGTCCCTATTCCTTCATATTACAGGCATTATGTCCCTTCTCCCTCATATTACCGGCATTATTTCCCTGTTCCTTCATATTACCGGCATTATGTACCTGTTCCTTCATATTACCGGCATTATGTCCCTGTTCCTTCATATTACCGGCATTATGTCCTTGTTCCCTCATATTACCGGCATTATGTCCCTGTTCCTTCATATTACCGGCATTAAGTCCCTGTTCCTTCATATTACCGGCATTATGTCCCTGTTCTTTCATATTACAGGCATTATGTCCCTGTTCCTTCATATTACCGGCATTATGTCCCTGTTCCTTCATATTTCCGGCATTATGTCCTTATTCCTTCATATTACCGGCATTATGTCCCTGTTCCTTCATATTACCGGCATTATGACCCTGTTCCTTCTTATTACAGGCATTATGTCCCTGTTCCTTCATATTACAGGCATTATGTCCCTGTTCCTTCATATTACCAGCATTATGTCCCTATTCCTTCATATTACAGGCATTATGTCCCTGTTCCTTCATATTACCGGCATTATGTCCCTGTTCTTTCATATTACAGGCATTATGTCCCTGTTCCTTCATATTACAGGCATTATGTCCCTGTTCCTTCATATTACCAGCATTATGTCCCTATTCCTTCATATTACAGGCATTATGTCCCTGTTCCTTCATATTACCGGCATTATGTCCCTGTTCCTTCATATTACAGGCATTATGTCCTTGTTCCTTCATATTACCGGCATTAAGTCCCTGTTCCTTCATATTACCGGCATTATGTCCCTGTTCTTTCATATTACAGGCATTATGTCCCTGTTCCTTCATATTACCGGCATTATGTCCCTGTTCCTTCATATTTCCGGCATTATGTCCCTGTTTTTTCATATTACAGGCATTATGTCCCTGTTCCTTCATATTACCGGCATTATGTCCCTGTTCCTTCATATTTCCGGCATTATGTCCTTATTCCTTCATATTACCGGCATTATGTCCCTGTTCCTTCTTATTACAGGCATTATGTCCCTGTTCCTTCATATTACCGGCATTATGTCCCTGTTCCTTCATATTACCGGCATTATGTCCTTAATCCTTCATCTAAACCGCCATTATGTCCCTATTCCTTCATATTACAGGCATTATGTCCCTGTTCCTTCATCCTACCGGCATTATGTCCCTGTACCTTCATATTATCGGTATTACCTCCCTGTTCCTTCATATTACAAGGATTATTTCCCTGTTCCTTCATATTACCGGTATTATGTCCCTGTTCCTTCATATTACAGGCATTATGTCCAATTCCTTCATATTACCGGCATTATGTCCCTTTTCCCTCATATTACCGGCATTATGTCCCTGTTCCTTCATATTACCAGCATTATGTCCCTGTTCCTTCTTATTACAGGCATTATGTCCCTGTTCCTTCATATTACTGGCATTATGTCCCTATTCCTTCATATTACGAGCATTATGTCCCTGTTCCTTCATATTACCGGCATTATGTACCTGTTCCTTCATATTACCGACATTATGTCCCTGTTCCTTCATATTACAGGCATTATGTCCCTGTTCCCTCATCTTACCGGCATTATGTCCCTGTTCCTTCATATTACCGGCATTATGTCCCTGTTCCTTCATATTTCCGGCATTATGTCCTTATTCCATCATATTACCGGCATTATGTCCCTGTTCCTTTATATTACCGGCATTATGTCCCTGTTCCTTCTTATTACAGGCATTATGTCCCTGATCCTTCATATTACCGGCATTATGTCCCTGTTCCTTCATATTACCGGCATTATGTCCCTGTTCCTTCATATTACCGGCATTATGTCCTTAATCCTTCATCTAAACCGCCATTATGTCCCTATTCCTTCATATTACAGGCATTATGTCCCTGTTCCTTCATCCTACCGGCATTATGTCCCTGTACCTTCATATTATCGGTATTACCTCCCTGTGCCTTCATATTACAAGGATTATTTCCCTGTTCCTTCATATTACCGGTATTATGTCCCTGTTCCTTCATATTACAGGCATTATGTCCAATTCCTTCATATTACCGGCATTATGTCCCTTTTCCCTCATATTACCGGCATTATGTCCCTGTTCCTTCATATTACCGGCATTATGTCCCTGTTCTTTCATATTACAGGCATTATGTCCCTATTCCTTCATATTACCGCCATTATGTCCCTGTTCCTTCATATTACCGGCATTATGTCCCTGTTCCTTCATATTACCGGCATTATGTCCCTATTCCTTCATATTACCGGCATTATGTCCCTATTCCTTCATATTACCGCCATTATGTCCCTGTTCCTTCATATTACCGGCATTATGTCCCTATTCCTTCATATTACCGGCATTATGTCCCTGTTCCTTCATATTACAGGCATTATTTCGCTGTTCCTTCATATTACCGGCATTATGTCCCTATTCCTTCATATTACCGCCATTATGTCCCTGTTCCTTCATATTACCGGCATTATGTCCCTGTTCCTTCATATTACAGGCATTATGACCCTGTTCCTTCATATTACCGGCATTATGTCCGTGTTCCTTCATATTACCGGCATTATGTCCCTGTTCTTTCATATTACAGGCATTATGTCCCTGTTCCTTCATATTACCGGCATTATGTCCCTGTGCCTTCATATTTCCGGCATTATGTCCTTATTCCTTCATATTACCGGCATTATGTCCCTGTTCCTTCATATTACCGGCATTATGTCCCTGTTCCTTCTTATTACAGGCATTATGTCCCTGTTCCTTCATTTTACCGGCATTATGTCCCTGTTCCTTCATATTACAGGCATTATGTCCCTGTTCCTTCATCCTACCGGCATTATGTCCCTGTTCCTTCATATTCCCGGCATTATGTCCCTGTTCCTTCATATTACAAGGATTATTTCCCTGTTCCTTCATATTACAGGCATTATGTCCCTGTTCCATCATAGTACCAGCATTATGTCCCTGTTCCTTCATATTTTTCAGCATTATGTCCCTGTTCCTTCATATTACCGGCATTATGTCCCTGTTCCTTCATATTACAGGCATTATGTCCCTGCTCCTTCATATTACCGGCATTATGTCCTTATTCCTTCATATTACCAGCATTATGTCCCTGTTCCTTCATATTACCGGCATTATGTCCCTGTTCCTTCCTATTACAGGTATTATGTCCCAGTTTATTCATATTACCGGCATTATGTCCCTGTTCCTTCATATTACAGGCATTATTTCGCTGTTCCTTCATATTACCGGCATTATGTCCCTGTTCCTTCTTATTACCGGCATTATGTTCCTGTTCCTTTATATTACCGGCATTATGTCCCTGTTCCGGCATATTACAGGCATTATGTCCCTGTTCCTTCATATTACCGGCTTTATGTACCTGTTCCTTCATATTACAGGCATTATTTCGCTTTTCCTTCATATTACCGGCATTATGTCCCTGTTCCTTCATATTACCGGCATTATGTCCCTATTCCTTCATATTACCGCCATTATGTCCCTGTTCCTTCATATTACCGGCAATATGTCCCTGTTCCTTCATATTACAGGCATTATGACCCTGTTCAATAATATTACCGGCATTATGTCCGTGTTCCTTCATATTACCGGCATTATGTCCCTGTTCTTTCATATTACAGGCATTATGTCCCTGTTCCTTCATATTACCGGCATTATGTCCCTGTGCCTTCATATTACCGGCATTATGTCCCTGTTCCTTCTTATTACAGGCATTATGTCCCTGTTCCTTCATTTTACCGGCATTATGTCCCTGTTCCTTCATATTACCGGCATTATGTCCTTAATCCTTCATCTAAACCGCCATTATGTCCCTATTCCTTCATATTACAGGCATTATGTCCCTGTTCCTTCATCCTACCGGCATTATGTCCCTGTTCCTTCATATTCCCGGCATTATGTCCCTGTTCCTTCATATTACAAGGATTATTTCCCTGTTCCTTCATATTACAGGCATTATGTCCCTGTTCCATCATAGTACCAGCATTATGTCCCTGTTCCTTCATATTTTTCAGCATTATGTCCCTGTTCCTTCATATTACCGGCATTATGTCCCTGTTCCTTCATATTTCCGGCATTATGTCCTTATTCCTTCATATTACCGGCATTATGTCCCTGTTCCTTCATATTACCGGCATTATGTCCCTGTTCCTTCTTATTACAGGCATTATGTACCTGTTCCTTCATATTACCGGCATTATGTCCCTGTTCCTTCATATTACCGGCATTATGTCCCTGTTCTTTCATATTACAGGCATTATGTCCCTGTTCCTTCATATTACCGGCATTATGTCCCTGTTCCTTCATATTACCGGCATTATGTCCCTGTTCTTTCATATTACAGGCATTATGTCCCTGTTCTTTCATATTACAGGCATTATGTCCCTGTTCCTTCATATTACAGGCATTATGTCCCTGTTCCTTTATATTACCGGCATTATGTCTCTGTTCCTTCATATTACAAGGATTATTTCCCTGTTCCTTCATATTACCGGTATTATGTCCCTGTTCCTTCATATTACAGGCATTATGTCCAATTCCTTCATATTACCGGCATTATGTCCCTTTTCCCTCATATTACCGGCATTATGTCCCTGTTCCTTCATATTACCAGCATTATGTCCCTGTTCCTTAATATTACCGGCATTATGTCCTTATTCCTTCATATTACCGGCATTATGTCCAATTCCTTCATATTACCGGCATTATGTCCCTTTTCCCTCATATTACCGGCATTATGTCCCTGTTCCTTCATATTACCAGCATTATGTCCCAGTTTCTTCATATTACCGGCATTATGTCCCTGTTCCTTCATATTACAGGCATTATTTCGCTGTTCCTTCATATTACCGGCATTATGTCCGTGTTCCTTCATATTACCGGCATTATGTCCCTGTTCTTTCATATTACAGGCATTATGTCCCTGTTCCTTCATATTACCGGCATTATGTCCCTGTGCCTTCATATTTCCGGCATTATGTCCTTATTCCTTCATATTACCGGCATTATGTCCCTGTTCCTTCATATTACCGGCATTATGTCCCTGTTCCTTCTTATTACAGGCATTATGTCCCTGTTCCTTCATTTTACCGGCATTATGTCCCTGTTCCTTCATATTACCGGCATTATGTCCTTAATCCTTCATCTAAACCGCCATTATGTCCCTATTCCTTCATATTACAGGCATTTTGCCCCTGTTCCCTCATCTTACCGGCATTATGTCCCTGTTCCTTCATTTTTTTCAGCATTATGTCCCTGTTCCTTCATATTACCGGCATTATGTCCCTGTTCCTTCATATTACAGGCATTATGTCCCTGCTCCTTCATATTACCGGCATTATGTCCTTATTCCTTCATATTACCAGCATTATGTCCCTGTTCCTTCATATTACCGGCATTATGTCCCTGTTCCTTCCTATTACAGGTATTATGTCCCAGTTTATTCATATTACCGGCATTATGTCCCTGTTCCTTCATATTACAGGCATTATTTCGCTGTTCCTTCATATTACCGGCATTATATCCCTGTTCCTTCTTATTACCGGCATTATGTTCCTGTTCCTTTATATTACCGGCATTATGTCCCTGTTCCGGCATATTACAGGCATTATGTCCCTGTTCCTTCATATTACAGGCATTATGTCCCTGTTCCTTCATATTACAGGCATTATGTCCCTGTTCCGTCATATTACATGCATTATGTCCCTGTTCCTTCATATTACAGGCATTATGTCCCTGTTCCCTCATATTACATGCATTATGTCCCTGTTCCTTCATATTACCGGCATTATGTCCTATTCCTTCATATTACCGGCATTATGTCCCTTATCCCTCATATTACCGGCATTATGTCCCTGTTCCTTCATATTACCGGCATTATGTCCCTGTTCTTTCATATTACAGGCATTATGTCCCTGTTCCTTCATATTACTGGCATTATGTCTCTGTTCCTTCATATTACCGGCATTATTTACCTGTTCCTTCATATTACCGGCATTATGTCCCTGTTCCTTCATATTACAGGCATTATGTCCCTGTTCCCTCATCTTACCGGCATTATGTCCCTGTTCCTTCATATTACCGGCATTATGTCCCTGTTCCTTCATATTACTGGCATTATGTCTCTGTTCCTTCATATTACCGGCATTATTTACCTGTTCCTTCATATTACCGGCATTATGTCCCTGTTCCTTCATATTACAGGCATTATGTCCCTGTTCCCTCATCTTACCGGCATTATGTCCCTGTTCCTTCATATTACCGGCATTATGTCCCTGTTCCTTCATATTACTGGCATTATGTCTCTGTTCCTTCATATTACCGGCATTATTTACCTGTTCCTTCATATTACCGGCATTATGTCCCTGTTCCTTCATATTACAGGCATTATGTCCCTGTTCCCTCATCTTACCGGCATTATGTCCCTGTTCCTTCATATTACCGGCATTATGTCCCTGTTCCTTCATATTACCGGCATTATGTCCCTGTTCCTTCATATTACAGGCATTATGTCCAAATCCTTCATATTACCGGCATTATGTCCCTTTTCCCTCATATTACCGGCATTATGTCCCTGTTCCTTCATATTACCGGCATTATGTCCCTGTTCTTTCATATTACAGGCATTATGTCCCTGTTCCTTCATATTACAGGCATTATGTCCCTGTTCCTTCATATTACCAGCATTATGTCCCTATTCCTTCATATTACAGGCATTATGTCCCTGTTCCTTCATATTACCGGCATTATGTACCTGTTCCTTCATATTACCGGCATTATGTCCCTGTTCCTTCATATTACAGGCATTATGTCCTTGTTCCCTTATCTTACCGGCATTATGTCCCTGTTCCTTCATATTACCGGCATTATGTCCCTGTTCCTTCTTATTACAGGCATTTTGTACCTGTTCCTTCATATTACCGGCATTATGTCCCTGTTCCTTCATATTACCGGCATTATGTCCCTGTTCTTTCATATTACAGGCATTATGTCCCTGTTCCTTCATATTACCGGCATTATGTCCCTGTTCCTTCATATTTCCGGCATTATGTCCTTATTCCTTCATATTACCGGCATTATGTCCCTGTTCCTTTATATCACCGGCATTATGTCCCTGTTCCTTCTTATTACAGGCATTATGTCCCTGATCCTTCATATTACCGGCATTATGTCCCTGTTCCTTCATATTACCGGCATTATGTCCCTGTTTTTTCATATTACAGGCATTATGTCCCTGTTCCTTCATATTACCGGCATTATGTCCCTGTTCCTTCATATTTCCGGCATTATGTCCTTATTCCTTCATATTACCGGCATTATGTCCCTGTTCCTTCTTATTACAGGCATTATGTCCCTGTTCCTTCATATTACCGGCATTATGTCCCTGTTCCTTCATATTACCGGCATTATGTCCTTAATCCTTCATCTAAACCGCCATTATGTCCCTATTCCTTCATATTACAGGCATTATGTCCCTGTTCCTTCATCCTACCGGCATTATGTCCCTGTACCTTCATATTATCGGTATTACCTCCCTGTTCCTTCATATTACAAGGATTATTTCCCTGTTCCTTCATATTACCCGTATTATGTCCCTGTTCCTTCATATTACAGGCATTATGTCCAATTCCTTCATATTACCGGCATTATGTCCCTTTTCCCTCATATTACCGGCATTATGTCCCTGTTCCTTCATATTACCAGCATTATGTCCCTGTTCCTTCATATTACCGGCATTATGTCCTTATTCCTTCATATTACCGGCATTATGTCCCTGTTCCTTCATATTACCGGCATTATGTCCCTGTTCCTTCTTATTACAGGCATTATGTCCCTGTTCCTTCATATTACCGGCATTATGTCCCTGTTCCTTCATATTACAAGCCTTATGTCCCTGCTCCTTCATATTACAAGCATTATGTCCTTATTCCTTCATATTACCGGCATTATGTCCCAGTTTCTTCATATTACCGGCATTATGTCCCTGTTCCTTCATATTACAGGCATTATTTCGCTGTTCCTTCATATTACCGGCATTATGTCCGTGTTCCTTCATATTACCGGCATTATGTCCCTGTTCTTTCATATTACAGGCATTATGTCCCTGTTCCTTCATATTACCGGCATTATGGCCCTGTGCCTTCATATTTCCGGCATTATGTCCTTATTCCTTCATATTACCGGCATTATGTCCCTGTTCCTTCATATTACCGGCATTATGTCCCTGTTCCTTCTTATTACAGGCATTATGTCCCTGTTCCTTCATTTTACCGGCATTATGTCCCTGTTCCTTCATATTACCGGCATTATGTCCCTGTTCCTTCATATTACAGGCATTATGTCCCTGTTCCCTCATATTACATGCATTATGTCCCTTTTCCCTCATATTACCGGCATTATGTCCCTGTTCCTTCATATTACCGGCATTATGTCCCTGTTCTTTCATATTACAGGCATTATGTCCCTGTTCCTTCATATTACAGGCATTATGTCCCTGTTCCTTCATATTACCAGCATTATGTCCCTATTCCTTCATATTACAGGCATTATGTCCCTGTTCCTTCATATTACCGGCATTATGTACCTGTTCCTTCATATTACCGGCATTATGTCCCTGTTCCTTCATATTACAGGCATTATGTCCTTGTTCCCTCATCTTACCGGCATTATGTCCCTGTTCCTTCATATTACCGGCATTAAGTCCCTGTTCCTTCATATTACCGGCATTATGTCCCTGTTCTTTCATATTACAGGCATTATGTCCCTGTTCCTTCATATTTCCGGCATTATGTCCTTATTCCTTCATATTACCGGCATTATGTCCCTGTTCCTTCATATTACCGGCATTATGTCCCTGTTCCTTCTTATTACAGGCATTATGTACCTGTTCCTTCATATTACCGGCATTATGTCCCTGTTCCTTCATATTTCCGGCATTATGTCCTTATTCCTTCATATTACCGGCATTATGTCCCTGTTCCTTCATATTACCGGCATTATGTCCCTGTTCCTTCTTATTACAGGCATTATGTCCCTGATCCTTCATATTACCGGCATTATGTCCCTGTTCCTTCATATTACCGGCATTATGTCCCTGTTTTTTTCATATTACAGGCATTATGTCCCTGTTCCTTCATATTACCGGCATTATGTCCTTAATCCTTCATCTAAACCGCCATTATGTCCCTATTCCTTCATATTACAGGCATTATGTCCCTGTTCCTTCATCCTACCGGCATTATGTCCCTGTACCTTCATATTATCGGTATTACCTCCCTGTTCCTTCATATTACAAGGATTATTTCCCTGTTCCTTCATATTACCGGTATTATGTCCCTGTTCCTTCATATTACAGGCATTATGTCCAATTCCTTCATATTACCGGCATTATGTCCCTTTTCCCTCATATTACCGGCATTATGTCCCTGTTCCTTCATATTACCAGCATTATGTCCATGTTCCTTCATATTACCGGCATTATGTCCTTATTCCTTCATATTACCGGCATTATGTCCCTGTTCCTTCATTTTACCGGCATTATGTCCCTGTTCCTTCATATTACCGGCATTATGTCCTTAATCCTTCATCTAAACCGCCATTATGTCCCTATTCCTTCATATTACAGGCATTATGTCCCTGTTCCTTCATCCTACCGGCATTATGTCCCTGTTCCTTCATATTCCCGGCATTATGTCCCTGTTCCTTCATATTACAAGGATTATTTCCCTGTTCCTTCATATTACAGGCATTATGTCCCTGTTCCATCATAGTACCGGCATTATGTCCTTAATCCTTCATCTAAACCGCCATTATGTCCCTATTCCTTCATATTACAGGCATTATGTCCCTGTTCCTTCATCCTACCGGCATTATGTCCCTGTTCCTTCATATTCCCGGCATTATGTCCCTGTTCCTTCATATTACAAGGATTATTTCCCTGTTCCTTCATATTACAGGCATTATGTCCCTGTTCCATCATAGTACCGGCATTATGTCCCTGTTCCTTCATATTACCGGCATTTTGCCCCTGTTCCCTCATCTTACCGGCATTATGTCCCTGTTCCTTCATTTTTTTCAGCATTATGTCCCTGTTCCTTCATATTACCGGCATTATGTCCCTGTTCCTTCATATTACAGGCATTATGTCCCTGCTCCTTCATATTACCGGCATTATGTCCTTATTCCTTCATATTACCAGCATTATGTCCCTGTTCCTTCATATTACCGGCATTATGTCCCTGTTCCTTCCTATTACAGGTATTATGTCCCAGTTTATTCATATTACCGGCATTATGTCCCTGTTCCTTCATATTACAGGCATTATGTCCCTGTTCCGTCATATTACATGCATTATGTCCCTGTTCCTTCATATTACAGGCATTATGTCCCTGTTCCCTCATATTACATGCATTATGTCCCTGTTCCTTCATATTACTGGCATTAAGTCTCTGTTCCTTCATATTACCGGCATTATTTACCTGTTCCTTCATATTACCGGCATTATGTCCCTGTTCCTTCATATTACAGGCATTATGTCCCTGTTCCCTCATCTTACCGGCATTATGTCCCTGTTCCTTCATATTACCGGCATTATGTCCCTGTTCCTTCATATTACCAGCATTATGTCCCTGTTCCTGCATATTACAGGCATTATGTCCTATTCCTTCATATTACCGGCATTATGTCCCTGTTCCTTCATATTACAGGCATTATGTACCTGTTCCTTCATATTACAGGCATTATGTCCCTGTTCCCTCATATTACAGGCATTATGTCCCTGTTCTTTCATATTACTGGCATTATGTCTCTATTCCTTCATATTACCGACATTATGTCCCTGTTCCTTCATATTACCAGCATTATGTCCCTATTCCTTCATATTACAGGCATTATGTCCCTTCTCCCTCATATTACCGGCATTATTTCCCTGTTCCTTCATATTACCGGCATTATGTACCTGTTCCTTCATATTACCGGCATTATGTCCCTGTTCCTTCATATTACCGGCATTATGTCCTTGTTCCCTCATATTACCGGCATTATGTCCCTGTTCCTTCATATTACCGGCATTAAGTCCCTGTTCCTTCATATTACCGGCATTATGTCCCTGTTCTTTCATATTACAGGCATTATGTCCCTGTTCCTTCATATTACCGGCATTATGTCCCTGTTCCTTCATATTTCCGGCATTATGTCCTTATTCCTTCATATTACCGGCATTATGTCCCTGTTCCTTCATATTACAGGCATTATGTCCCTGTTCCTTCATATTACCAGCATTATGTCCCTATTCCTTCATATTACAGGCATTATGTCCCTGTTCCTTCATATTACCGGCATTATGTCCCTGTTCTTTCATATTACAGGCATTATGTCCCTGTTCCTTCATATTACAGGCATTATGTCCCTGTTCCTTCATATTACCAGCATTATGTCCCTATTCCTTCATATTACAGGCATTATGTCCCTGTTCCTTCATATTACCGGCATTATGTCCCTGTTCCTTCATATTACAGGCATTATGTCCTTGTTCCTTCATATTACCGGCATTAAGTCCCTGTTCCTTCATATTACCGGCATTATGTCCCTGTTCTTTCATATTACAGGCATTATGTCCCTGTTCCTTCATATTACCGGCATTATGTCCCTGTTCCTTCATATTTCCGGCATTATGTCCCTGTTTTTTCATATTACAGGCATTATGTCCCTGTTCCTTCATATTACCGGCATTATGTCCCTGTTCCTTCATATTTCCGGCATTATGTCCTTATTCCTTCATATTAGCGGCATTATGTCCCTGTTCCTTCTTATTACAGGCATTATGTCCCTGTTCCTTCATATTACCGGCATTATGTCCCTGTTCCTTCATATTACCGGCATTATGTCCTTAATCCTTCATCTAAACCGCCATTATGTCCCTATTCCTTCATATTACAGGCATTATGTCCCTGTTCCTTCATCCTACCGGCATTATGTCCCTGTACCTTCATATTATCGGTATTACCTCCCTGTTCCTTCATATTACAAGGATTATTTCCCTGTTCCTTCATATTACCGGTATTATGTCCCTGTTCCTTCATATTACAGGCATTATGTCCAATTCCTTCATATTACCGGCATTATGTCCCTTTTCCCTCATATTACCGGCATTATGTCCCTGTTCCTTCATATTACCAGCATTATGTCCCTGTTCCTTCTTATTACAGGCATTATGTCCCTGTTCCTTCATATTACCGGCATTATGTCCCTGTTCCTTCATATTACAAGCATTATGTCCCTGCTCCTTCATATTACCGGCATTATGTCCTTATTCCTTCATATTACCGGCATTATGTCCCAGTTTCTTCATATTACCGGCATTATGTCCCTGTTCCTTCATATTACAGGCATTATTTCGCTGTTCCTTCATATTACCGGCATTATGTCCGTGTTCCTTCATATTACCGCCATTATGTCCCTGTTCTTTCATATTACAGGCATTATGTCCCTGTTCCTTCATGTTACCGGCATTATGTCCCTGTGCCTTCATATTTCCGGCATTATGTCCTTATTCCTTCATATTACCAGCATTATGTCCCTGTTCCTTCATATTACCGGCATTATGTCCCTGTTCCTTCCTATTACAGGTGTTATGTCCCAGTTTCTTCATATTACCGGCATTATGTCCCTGTTCCTTCATATTACAGGCATTATTTCGCTGTTCCTTCATATTACCGGCATTATGTCCCTGTTCCTTCTTATTACCGGCATTATGTTCCTGTTCCTTTATATTACCGGCATTATGTCCCTGTTCCGGCATATTACAGGCATTATGTCCCTGTTCCTGCATATTACAGGCATTATGTCCCTGTTCCTTCATATTACAGGCATTATGTCACTTTTCCTTCATATTACAGGCATTATGTCCCTGTTCCGTCATATTACATGCATTATGTCCATGTTCCTTCATATTACAGGCATTATGTCCCTGTTCCCTCATATTACATGCATTATGTCCCTGTTCCTTCATATTACCGGCATTATGTCCTATTCCTTCATATTACCGGCATTATGTCCCTTTTCCCTCATATTACCGGCATTATGTCCCTGTTCCTTCATATTACCGGCATTATGTCCCTGTTCTTTCATATTACAGGCATTATGTCCCTGTTCCTTCATATTACTGGCATTATGTCCCTATTCCTTCATATTACGAGCATTATGTCCCTGTTCCTTCATATTACCGGCATTATGTCCCTGTTCCTTCATATTACAGGCATTATGTCCCTGTTCCCTCATCTTACCGGCATTATGTCCCTGTTCCTTCATATTACCGGCATTATGTCCCTGTTCCTTCATATTTCCGGCATTATTTCCTTATTCCATCATATTACCGGCATTATGTCCCTGTTCCTTTATATTACCGGCATTATGTCCCTGTTCCTTCTTATTACAGGCATTATGTCCCTGATCCTTCATATTACTGGCATTATGTCCCTGTTCCTTCATATTACCGGCATTATGTCCCTGTTTTTTCATATTACAGGCATTATGTCCCTGTTCCTTCATATTACCGGCATTATGTCCCTGTTCCTTCATATTTCCGGCATTATGTCCTTATTCCTTCATATTACCGGCATTATGTCCCTGTTCCTTCTTATTACAGGCATTATGTCCCTGTTCCTTCATATTACCGGCATTATGTCCCTGTTCCTTCATATTACCGGCATTATGTCCTTAATCCTTCATCTAAACCGCCATTATGTCCCTATTCCTTCATATTACAGGCATTATGTCCCTGTTCCTTCATATTTCCGGCATTATGTCCTTATTCCTTCATATTACCGGCATTATTTCCCTGTTCCTTCATATTACCGGTATTATGTCCCTGTTCCTTCATATTACAGGCATTATGTCCCTGTTCCTTCATATTACCGGTATTATGTCCCTGCTCCCTCATATTACAGGCATTATGTCCAATTCCTTCATTTTACCGGCATTATGTCCCTTTTCCCTCATATTACCGGCATTATGTCCCTGTTCCTTCATATTACCGGCATTATGTCCCTGTTCTTTCATATTACAGGCATTATGTCCCTATTCCTTCATATTACCGCCATTATGTCCCTGTTCCTTCATATTATCGGCATTATGTCCCTGTTCCTTCATATTACCGGCATTATGTCCCTATTCCTTCATATTACCGGCATTATGTCCCTATTCCTTCATATTACCGCCATTATGTCCCTGTTCCTTCATATTACCGGCATTATGTCCCTATTCCTTCATATTACCAGCATTATGTCCCTGTTCCTTCATATTACAGGCATTATTTCGCTGTTCCTTCATATTACCGGCATTATGTCCCTGTTCCTTCATATTACCGGCATTATGTCCCTATTCCTTCATATTACCGCCATTATGTCCCTGTTCCTTCATATTACCGGCATTATGTCCCTGTTCCTTCATATTACAGGCATTATGACCCTGTTCCTTCATATTACCGGCATTATGTCCGTGTTCCTTCATATTACCGGCATTATGTCCCTGTTCTTTCATATTACAGGCATTATGTCCCTGTTCCTTCATATTACCGGCATTATGTCCCTGTGCCTTCATATTTCCGGCATTATGTCCTTATTCCTTCATATTACCGGCATTATGTCCCTGTTCCTTCATATTACCGGCATTATGTCCCTGTTCCTTCTTATTACAGGCATTATGTCCCTGTTCCTTCATTTTACCGGCATTATGTCCCTGTTCCTTCATATTACCGGCATTATGTCCTTAATCCTTCATCTAAACCGCCATTATGTCCCTATTCCTTCATATTACAGGCATTATGTCCCTGTTCCTTCATCCTACCGGCATTATGTCCCTGTTCCTTCATATTCCCGGCATTATGTCCCTGTTCCTTCATATTACAAGGATTATTTCCCTGTTCCTTCATATTACAGGCATTATGTCCCTGTTCCATCATAGTACCAGCATTATGTCCCTGTTCCTTCATATTTTTCAGCATTATGTCCCTGTTCCTTCATATTACCGGCATTATGTCCCTGTTCCTTCATATTACAGGCATTATGTCCCTGCTCCTTCATATTACCGGCATTATGTCCTTATTCCTTCATATTACCAGCATTATGTCCCTGTTCCTTCATATTACCGGCATTATGTCCCTGTTCCTTCCTATTACAGGTATTATGTCCCAGTTTATTCATATTACCGGCATTATGTCCCTGTTCCTTCATATTACAGGCATTATTTCGCTGTTCCTTCATATTACCGGCATTATGTCCCTGTTCCTTCTTATTACCGGCATTATGTTCCTGTTCCTTTATATTACCGGCATTATGTCCCTGTTCCGGCATATTACAGGCATTATGTCCCTGTTCCTTCATATTACCGGCATTATGTACCTGTTCCTTCATATTACAGGCATTATTTCGCTGTTCCTTCATATTTCCGGCATTATGTCCTTATTCCTTCATATTACCGGCATTATGTCCCTGTTCCTTTATATTACCGGCATTATGTCCCTGTTCCTTCTTATTACAGGCATTATGTCCCTGATCCTTCATATTACCGGCATTATGTCCCTGTTCCTTCATATTACCGGCATTATGTCCCTGTTTTTTCATATTACAGGCATTATGTCCCTGTTCCTTCATATTACCGGCATTATGTCCCTGTTCCTTCATATTTCCGGCATTATGTCCTTATTCCTTCATATTACCGGCATTATGTCCTTAATCCTTCATCTAAACCGCCATTATGTCCCTATTCCTTCATATTACAGGCATTATGTCCCTGTTCCTTCATCCTACCGGCATTATGTCCCTGTACCTTCATATTATCGGTATTACCTCCCTGTTCCTTCATATTACAAGGATTATTTCCCTGTTCCTTCATATTACCGGTATTATGTCCCTGTTCCTTCATATTACAGGCATTATGTCCAATTCCTTCATATTACCGGCATTATGTCCCTTTTCCCTCATATTACCGGCATTATGTCCCTGTTCCTTCATATTACCAGCATTATGTCCCTGTTCCTTCATATTACCGGCATTATGTCCTTATTCCTTCATATTACCGGCATTATGTCCCTGTTCCTTCATATTACCGGCATTATGTCCCTGTTCCTTCTTATTACAGGCATTATGTCCCTGTTCCTTCATATTACCGGCATTATGTCCCTGTTCCTTCATATTACAAGCATTATGTCCCTGCTCCTTCATATTACCGGCATTATGTCCTTATTCCTTCATATTACCGGCATTATGTCCCAGTTTCTTCATATTACCGGCATTATGTCCCTGTTCCTTCATATTACAGGCATTATTTCGCTGTTCCTTCATATTACCGGCATTATGTCCGTGTTCCTTCATATTACCGGCATTATGTCCCTGTTCTTTCATATTACAGGCATTATGTCCCTGTTCCTTCATATTACCGGCATTATGTCCCTGTGCCTTCATATTTCCGGCATTATGTCCTTATTCCTTCATATTACCGGCATTATGTCCCTGTTCCTTCATATTACCGGCATTATGTCCCTGTTCCTTCTTATTACAGGCATTATGTCCCTGTTCCTTCATTTTACCGGCATTATGTCCCTGTTCCTTCATATTACCGGCATTATGTCCTTAATCCTTCATCTAAACCGCCATTATGTCCCTATTCCTTCATATTACAGACATTATGTCCCTGTTCCTTCATCCTACCGGCATTATGTCCCTGTTCCTTCATATTCCCGGCATTATGTCCCTGTTCCTTCATATTACAAGGATTATTTCCCTGTTCCTTCATATTACAGGCATTATGTCCCTGTTCCTTCATATTACCGGCATTTTGCCCCTGTTCCCTCATCTTACCGGCATTATGTCCCTGTTCCTTCATTTTTTTCAGCATTATGTCCCTGTTCCTTCATATTACCGGCATTATGTCCCTGTTCCTTCATATTACAGGCATTATGTCCCTGCTCCTTCATATTACCGGCATTATGTCCTTATTCCTTCATATTACCAGCATTATGTCCCTGTTCCTTCATATTACCGGCATTATGTCCCTGTTCCTTCCTATTACAGGTATTATGTCCCAGTTTATTCATATTACCGGCATTATGTTCCTGTTCCTTTATATTACCGGCATTATGTCCCTGTTCCGGCATATTACAGGCATTATGTCCCTGTTCCTTCATATTACCGGCTTTATGTACCTGTTCCTTCATATTACAGGCATTATTTCGCTGTTCCTTCATATTACCGGCATTATGTCCCTGTTCCTTCATATTACCGGCATTATGTCCCTATTCCTTCATATTACCGCCATTATGTCCCTGTTCCTTCATATTACCGGCAATATGTCCCTGTTCCTTCATATTACAGGCATTATGACCCTGTTCAATAATATTACCGGCATTATGTCCGTGTTCCTTCATATTACCGGCATTATGTCCCTGTTCTTTCATATTACAGGCATTATGTCCCTGTTCCTTCATATTACCGGCATTATGTCCCTGTGCCTTCATATTACCGGCATTATGTCCCTGTTCCTTCTTATTACAGGCATTATGTCCCTGTTCCTTCATTTTACCGGCATTATGTCCCTGTTCCTTCATATTACCGGCATTATGTCCTTAATCCTTCATCTAAACCGCCATTATGTCCCTATTCCTTCATATTACAGGCATTATGTCCCTGTTCCTTCATCCTACCGGCATTATGTCCCTGTTCCTTCATATTCCCGGCATTATGTCCCTGTTCCTTCATATTACAAGGATTATTTCCCTCTTCCTTCATATTACAGGCATTATGTCCCTGTTCCATCATAGTACCAGCATTATGTCCCTGTTCCTTCATATTTTTCAGCATTATGTCCCTGTTCCTTCATATTACCGGCATTATGTCCCTGTTCCTTCATATTTCCGGCATTATGTCCTTATTCCTTCATATTACCGGCATTATGTCCCTGTTCCTTCATATTACCGGCATTATGTCCCTGTTCCTTCTTATTACAGGCATTATGTACCTGTTCCTTCATATTACCGGCATTATGTCCCTGTTCCTTCATATTACCAGCATTATGTCCCTGTTCTTTCATATTACAGGCATTATGTCCCTGTTCCTTCATATTACCGGCATTATGTCCCTGTTCCTTCTTATTACAGGCATTATGTCCCTGATCCTTCATATTACCGGCATTATGTCCCTGTTCCTTCATATTACCGGCATTATGTCCCTGTTTTTTCATATTACAGGCATTATGTCCCTGTTCCTTCATATTACCGGCATTATGTCCCTGTTCCTTCATATTTCCGGCATTATGTCCTTATTCCTTCATATTACCGGCATTATGTCCCTGTTCCTTCTTATTACAGGCATTATGTCCCTGTTCCTTCATATTACCGGCATTATGTCCCTGTTCCTTCATATTACCGGCATTATGTCCTTAATCCTTCATCTAAACCGCCATTATGTCCCTATTCCTTCATATTACAGGCATTATGTCCCTGTTCCTTCATCCTACCGGCATTATGTCCCTGTACCTTCATATTATCGGTATTACCTCCCTGTTCCTTCATATTACAAGGATTATTTCCCTGTTCCTTCATATTACCGGTATTATGTCCCTGTTCCTTCATATTACAGTCATTATGTCCAATTCCTTCATATTACCGGCATTATGTCCCTGTTCCTTCATATTACCGGCATTATGTCCCTGTTCTTTCATATTACAGGCATTATGTCCCTGTTCCTTCATATTACAGGCATTATTTCGCTGTTCCTTCATATTACCGGCATTATGTACCTGCTCCTTCATATTACCGGCATTATGTCCTTATTCCTTCATATTACCAGCATTATGTCCCTGTTCCTTCATATTACCGGCATTATGTCCCTGTTCCTTCCCATTACAGGTATTATGTCCCAGTTTCTTCATATTACCGGCATTATGTCCCTGTTCCTTCATATTACAGGCATTATTTTGCTGTTCCTTCATATTACCGGCATTATGTCCCTGTTCCTTCTTATTACCGGCATTATGTTCCTGTTCCTTTATATTACCGGCATTATGTCCCTGTTCCGGCATATTACAGGCATTATGTCCCTGTTCCTGCATATTACAGGCATTATGTCCCTGTTCCTTCATATTACAGGCATTATGTCACTTTTCCTTCATATTACAGGCATTATGTCCCTGTTCCGTCATATTACATGCATTATGTCCATGTTCCTTCATATTACAGGCATTATGTCCCTGTTCCCTCATATTACATGCATTATGTCCCTGTTCCTTCATATTACCGGCATTATGTCCTATTCCTTCATATTACCGGCATTATGTCCCTTTTCCCTCATATTACCGGCATTATGTCCCTGTTCCTTCATATTACCGGCATTATGTCCCTGTTCTTTCATATTACAGGCATTATGTCCCTGTTCCTTCATATTACTGGCATTATGTCCCTATTCCTTCATATTACGAGCATTATGTCCCTGTTCCTTCATATTACCGGCATTATGTCCCTGTTCCTTCATATTACAGGCATTATGTCCCTGTTCCCTCATCTTACCGGCATTATGTCCCTGTTCCTTCATATTACCGGCATTATGTCCCTGTTCCTTCATATTTCCGGCATTATGTCCTTATTCCATCATATTACCGTCATTATGTCCCTGTTCCTTTATATTACCGGCATTATGTCCCTGTTCCTTCTTATTACAGGCATTATGTCCCTGATCCTTCATATTACCGGCATTATGTCCCTGTTCCTTCATATTACCGGCATTATGTCCCTGTTTTTTCATATTACAGGCATTATGTCCCTGTTCCTTCATATTACCGGCATTATGTCCCTGTTCCTTCATATTTCCGGCATTATGTCCTTATTCCTTCATATTACCGGCATTATGTCCTTAATCCTTCATCTAAACCGCCATTATGTCCCTATTCCTTCATATTACAGGCATTATGTCCCTGTTCCTTCATCCTACCGGCATTATGTCCCTGTACCTTCATATTATCGGTATTACCTCCCTGTTCCTTCATATTACAAGGATTATTTCCCTGTTCCTTCATATTACCGGTATTATGTCCCTGTTCCTTCATATTACAGGCATTATGTCCAATTCCTTCATATTACCGGCATTATGTCCCTTTTCCCTCATATTACCGGCATTATGTCCCTGTTCCTTCATATTACCAGCATTATGTCCCTGTTCCTTCATATTACCGGCATTATGTCCTTATTCCTTCATATTACCGGCATTATGTCCCTGTTCCTTCATATTACCGGCATTATGTCCCTGTTCCTTCTTATTACAGGCATTATGTCCCTGTTCCTTCATATTACCGGCATTATGTCCCTGTTCCTTCATATTACAAGCATTATGTCCCTGCTCCTTCATATTACCGGCATTATGTCCTTATTCCTTCATATTACCGGCATTATGTCCCAGTTTCTTCATATTACCGGCATTATGTCCCTGTTCCTTCATATTACAGGCATTATTTCGCTGTTCCTTCATATTACCGGCATTATGTCCGTGTTCCTTCATATTACCGGCATTATGTCCCTGTTCTTTCATATTACAGGCATTATGTCCCTGTTCCTTCATATTACCGGCATTATGTCCCTGTGCCTTCATATTTCCGGCATTATGTCCTTATTCCTTCATATTACCGGCATTATGTCCCTGTTCCTTCATATTACCGGCATTATGTCCCTGTTCCTTCTTATTACAGGCATTATGTCCCTGTTCCTTCATTTTACCGGCATTATGTCCCTGTTCCTTCATATTACCGGCATTATGTCCTTAATCCTTCATCTAAACCGCCATTATGTCCCTATTCCTTCATATTACAGACATTATGTCCCTGTTCCTTCATCCTACCGGCATTATGTCCCTGTTCCTTCATATTCCCGGCATTATGTCCCTGTTCCTTCATATTACAAGGATTATTTCCCTGTTCCTTCATATTACAGGCATTATGTCCCTGTTCCTTCATATTACCGGCATTTTGCCCCTGTTCCCTCATCTTACCGGCATTATGTCCCTGTTCCTTCATTTTTTTCAGCATTATGTCCCTGTTCCTTCATATTACCGGCATTATGTCCCTGTTCCTTCATATTACAGGCATTATGTCCCTGCTCCTTCATATTACCGGCATTATGTCCTTATTCCTTCATATTACCAGCATTATGTCCCTGTTCCTTCATATTACCGGCATTATGTCCCTGTTCCTTTATATTACCGGCATTATGTCCCTGTGCCTTCATATTACCGGCATTATGTCCTTATTCCTTCATATTACCAGCATTATGTCCCAGTTTATTCATATTACCGGCATTATGTTCCTGTTCCTTTATATTACCGGCATTATGTCCCTGTTCCGGCATATTACAGGCATTATGTCCCTGTTCCTTCATATTACCGGCTTTATGTACCTGTTCCTTCATATTACAGGCATTATTTCGCTGTTCCTTCATATTACCGGCATTATGTCCCTGTTCCTTCATATTACCGGCATTATGTCCCTATTCCTTCATATTACCGCCATTATGTCCCTGTTCCTTCATATTACCGGCAATATGTCCCTGTTCCTTCATATTACAGGCATTATGACCCTGTTCAATAATATTACCGGCATTATGTCCGTGTTCCTTCATATTACCGGCATTATGTCCCTGTTCTTTCATATTACAGGCATTATGTCCCTGTTCCTTCATATTACCGGCATTATGTCCCTGTGCCTTCATATTACCGGCATTATGTCCCTGTTCCTTCTTATTACAGGCATTATGTCCCTGTTCCTTCATTTTACCGGCATTATGTCCCTGTTCCTTCATATTACCGGCATTATGTCCTTAATCCTTCATCTAAACCGCCATTATGTCCCTATTCCTTCATATTACAGGCATTATGTCCCTGTTCCTTCATCCTACCGGCATTATGTCCCTGTTCCTTCATATTCCCGGCATTATGTCCCTGTTCCTTCATATTACAAGGATTATTTCCCTGTTCCTTCATATTACAGGCATTATGTCCCTGTTCCATCATAGTACCAGCATTATGTCCCTGTTCCTTCATATTTTTCAGCATTATGTCCCTGTTCCTTCATATTACCGGCATTATGTCCCTGTTCCTTCATATTTCCGGCATTATGTCCTTATTCCTTCATATTACCGGCATTATGTCCCTGTTCCTTCATATTACCGGCATTATGTCCCTGTTCCTTCTTATTACAGGCATTATGTACCTGTTCCTTCATATTACCGGCATTATGTCCCTGTTCCTTCATATTACCAGCATTATGTCCCTGTTCTTTCATATTACAGGCATTATGTCCCTGTTCCTTCATATTACCGGCATTATGTCCCTGTTCCTTCTTATTACAGGCATTATGTCCCTGATCCTTCATATTACCGGCATTATGTCCCTGTTCCTTCATATTACCGGCATTATGTCCCTGTTTTTTCATATTACAGGCATTATGTCCCTGTTCCTTCATATTACCGGCATTATGTCCCTGTTCCTTCATATTTCCGGCATTATGTCCTTATTCCTTCATATTACCGGCATTATGTCCCTGTTCCTTCTTATTACAGGCATTATGTCCCTGTTCCTTCATATTACCGGCATTATGTCCCTGTTCCTTCATATTACCGGCATTATGTCCTTAATCCTTCATCTAAACCGCCATTATGTCCCTATTCCTTCATATTACAGGCATTATGTCCCTGTTCCTTCATCCTACCGGCATTATGTCCCTGTACCTTCATATTATCGGTATTACCTCCCTGTTCCTTCATATTACAAGGATTATTTCCCTGTTCCTTCATATTACCGGTATTATGTCCCTGTTCCTTCATATTACAGTCATTATGTCCAATTCCTTCATATTACCGGCATTATGTCCCTGTTCCTTCATATTACCGGCATTATGTCCCTGTTCTTTCATATTACAGGCATTATGTCCCTGTTCCTTCATATTACAGGCATTATTTCGCTGTTCCTTCATATTACCGGCATTATGTACCTGCTCCTTCATATTACCGGCATTATGTCCTTATTCCTTCATATTACCAGCATTATGTCCCTGTTCCTTCATATTACCGGCATTATGTCCCTGTTCCTTCCCATTACAGGTATTATGTCCCAGTTTCTTCATATTACCGGCATTATGTCCCTGTTCCTTCATATTACAGGCATTATTTTGCTGTTCCTTCATATTACCGGCATTATGTCCCTGTTCCTTCTTATTACCGGCATTATGTTCCTGTTCCTTTATATTACCGGCATTATGTCCCTGTTCCGGCATATTACAGGCATTATGTCCCTGTTCCTGCATATTACAGGCATTATGTCCCTGTTCCTTCATATTACAGGCATTATGTCACTTTTCCTTCATATTACAGGCATTATGTCCCTGTTCCGTCATATTACATGCATTATGTCCATGTTCCTTCATATTACAGGCATTATGTCCCTGTTCCCTCATATTACATGCATTATGTCCCTGTTCCTTCATATTACCGGCATTATGTCCTATTCCTTCATATTACCGGCATTATGTCCCTTTTCCCTCATATTACCGGCATTATGTCCCTGTTCCTTCATATTACCGGCATTATGTCCCTGTTCTTTCATATTACAGGCATTATGTCCCTGTTCCTTCATATTACTGGCATTATGTCCCTATTCCTTCATATTACGAGCATTATGTCCCTGTTCCTTCATATTACCGGCATTATGTCCCTGTTCCTTCATATTACAGGCATTATGTCCCTGTTCCCTCATCTTACCGGCATTATGTCCCTGTTCCTTCATATTACCGGCATTATGTCCCTGTTCCTTCATATTTCCGGCATTATGTCCTTATTCCATCATATTACCGTCATTATGTCCCTGTTCCTTTATATTACCGGCATTATGTCCCTGTTCCTTCTTATTACAGGCATTATGTCCCTGATCCTTCATATTACCGGCATTATGTCCCTGTTCCTTCATATTACCGGCATTATGTCCCTGTTTTTTCATATTACAGGCATTATGTCCCTGTTCCTTCATATTACCGGCATTATGTCCCTGTTCCTTCATATTTCCGGCATTATGTCCTTATTCCTTCATATTACCGGCATTATGTCCCTGTTCCTTCTTATTACAGGCATTATGTCCCTGTTCCTTCATATTACCGGCATTATGTCCCTGTTCCTTCATATTACCGCCATTATGTCCTTAATCCTTCATCTAAACCGCCATTATGTCCCTATTCCTTCATATTACAGGCATTATGTCCCTGTTCCTTCATCCTACCGGCATTATGTCCCTGTACCTTCATATTATCGGTATTACCTCCCTGTGCCTTCATATTACAAGGATTATTTCCCTGTTCCTTCATATTACCGGTATTATGTCCCTGTTCCTTCATATTACAGGCATTATGTCCCTGTTCCTTCATATTACAAGGATTATTTCCCTGTTCCTTCATATTACCGTTATTATGTCCCTGCTCCCTCATATTACAGGCATTATGTCCAATTCCTTCATATTACCGGCATTATGTCCCTTTTCCCTCATATTACCGGCATTATGTCCCTGTTCCTTCATATTACCGGCATTATGTCCCTATTCCTTCATATTACCGCCATTATGTCCCTGTTCCTTCATATTACCGGCATTATGTCCCTGTTCCTTCATATTACAGGCATTATGACCCTGTTCCTTCATATTACCGGCATTATGTCCGTGTTCCTTCATATTACCGGCATTATGTCCCTGTTCTTTCATATTACAGGCATTATGTCCCTGTTCCTTCATATTACCGGCATTATGTCCCTGTGCCTTCATATTTCCGGCATTATGTCCTTATTCCTTCATATTACCGGCATTATGTCCCTGTTCCTTCATATTACCGGCATTATGTCCCTGTTCCTTCTTATTACAGGCATTATGTCCCTGTTCCTTCATTTTACCGGCATTATGTCCCTGTTCCTTCATATTACCGGCATTATGTCCTTAATCCTTCATCTAAACCGCCATTATGTCCCTATTCCTTCATATTACAGGCATTATGTCCCTGTTCCTTCATCCTACCGGCATTATGTCCCTGTTCCTTCATATTCCCGGCATTATGTCCCTGTTCCTTCATATTACAAGGATTATTTCCCTGTTCCTTCATATTACAGGCATTATGTCCCTGTTCCATCATAGTACCAGCATTATGTCCCTGTTCCTTCATATTTTTCAGCATTATGTCCCTGTTCCTTCATATTACCGGCATTATGTCCCTGTTCCTTCATATTACAGGCATTATGTCCCTGCTCCTTCATATTACCGGCATTATGTCCTTATTCCTTCATATTACCAGCATTATGTCCCTGTTCCTTCATATTACCGGCATTATGTCCCTGTTCCTTCCTATTACAGGTATTATGTCCCAGTTTATTCATATTACCGGCATTATGTCCCTGTTCCTTCATATTACAGGCATTATTTCGCTGTTCCTTCATATTACCGGCATTATGTCCCTGTTCCTTCTTATTACCGGCATTATGTTCCTGTTCCTTTATATTACCGGCATTATGTCCCTGTTCCGGCATATTACAGGCATTATGTCCCTGTTCCTTCATATTACCGGCATTATGTACCTGTTCCTTCATATTACAGGCATTATTTCGCTGTTCCTTCATATTACCGGCATTATGTCCCTGTTCCTTCATATTACCGGCATTATGTCCCTATTCCTTCATATTACCGCCATTATGTCCCTGTTCCTTCATATTACCGGCATTATGTCCCTGTTCCTTCATATTACAGGCATTATGACCCTGTTCCTTCATATTACCGGCATTATGTCCGTGTTCCTTCATATTACCGGCATTATGTCCCTGTTCTTTCATATTACAGGCATTATGTCCCTGTGCCTTCATATTTCCGGCATTATGTCCTTATTCCTTCATATTACCGGCATTATGTCCCTGTTCCTTCTTATTACAGGCATTATGTCCCTGTTCCTTCATTTTACCGGCATTATGTCCCTGTTCCTTCATATTACCGGCATTATGTCCTTAATCCTTCATCTAAACCGCCATTATGTCCCTATTCCTTCATATTACAGGCATTATGTCCCTGTTCCTTCATCCTACCGGCATTATGTCCCTGTTCCTTCATATTCCCGGCATTATGTCCCTGTTCCTTCATATTACAAGGATTATTTCCCTGTTCCTTCATATTACAGGCATTATGTCCCTGTTCCATCATAGTACCAGCATTATGTCCCTGTTCCTTCATATTTTTCAGCATTATGTCCCTGTTCCTTCATATTACCGGCATTATGTCCCTGTTCCTTCATATTTCCGGCATTATGTCCTTATTCCTTCATATTACCGGCATTATGTCCCTGTTCCTTCATATTACCGGCATTATGTCCCTGTTCCTTCATATTTCCGGCATTATGTCCTTATTCCTTCATATTACCGGCATTATGTCCCTGTTCCTTTATATTACCGGCATTATGTCCCTGTTCCTTCTTATTACAGGCATTATGTCCCTGATCCTTCATATTACCGGCATTATGCCCCTGTTCCTTCATATTACCGGCATTATGTCCCTGTTTTTTCATATTACAGGCATTATGTCCCTGTTCCTTCATATTACCGGCATTATGTCCCTGTTCCTTCATATTTCCGGCATTATGTCCTTATTCCTTCATATTACCGGCATTATGTCCCTGTTCCTTCTTATTACAGGCATTATGTCCCTGTTCCTTCATATTACCGGCATTATGTCCCTGTTCCTTCATATTACCGGCATTATGTCCTTAATCCTTCATCTAAACCGCCATTATGTCCCTATTCCTTCATATTACAGGCATTATGTCCCTGTTCCTTCATCCTACCGGCATTATGTCCCTGTACCTTCATATTATCGGTATTACCTCCGTGTTCCTTCATATTACAAGGATTATTTCCCTGTTCCTTCATATTACCGGTATTATGTCCCTGTTCCTTCATATTACAGGCATTATGTCCAATTCCTTCATATTACCGGCATTATGTCCCTTTTCCCTCATATTACCGGCATTATGTCCCTGTTCCTTCATATTACCAGCATTATGTCCCTGTTCCTTCATATTACCGGCATTATGTCCTTATTCCTTCATATTACCGGCATTATGTCCCTGTTCCTTCATATTACCGGCATTATGTCCCTGTTCCTTCTTATTACAGGCATTATGTCCCTGTTCCTTCATATTACCGGCATTATGTCCCTGTTCCTTCATATTACAAGCATTATGTCCCTGCTCCTTCATATTACCGGCATTATGTCCTTATTCCTTCATATTACCGGCATTATGTCCCAGTTTCTTCATATTACCGGCATTATGTCCCTGTTCCTTCATATTACAGGCATTATTTCGCTGTTCCTTCATATTACCGGCATTATGTCCGTGTTCCTTCATATTACCGGCATTATGTCCCTGTTCTTTCATATTACAGGCATTATGTCCCTGTTCCTTCATATTACCGGCATTATGTCCCTGTGCCTTCATATTTCCGGCATTATGTCCTTATTCCTTCATATTACCGGCATTATGTCCCTGTTCCTTCATATTACCGGCATTATGTCCCTGTTCCTTCTTATTACAGGCATTATGTCCCTGTTCCTTCATTTTACCGGCATTATGTCCCTGTTCCTTCATATTACCGGCATTATGTCCTTAATCCTTCATCTAAACCGCCATTATGTCCCTATTCCTTCATATTACAGACATTATGTCCCTGTTCCTTCATCCTACCGGCATTATGTCCCTGTTCCTTCATATTCCCGGCATTATGTCCCTGTTCCTTCATATTACAAGGATTATTTCCCTGTTCCTTCATATTACAGGCATTATGTCCCTGTTCCTTCATATTACCGGCATTTTGCCCCTGTTCCCTCATCTTACCGGCATTATGTCCCTGTTCCTTCATTTTTTTCAGCATTATGTCCCTGTTCCTTCATATTACCGGCATTATGTCCCTGTTCCTTCATATTACAGGCATTATGTCCCTGCTCCTTCATATTACCGGCATTATGTCCTTATTCCTTCATATTACCAGCATTATGTCCCTGTTCCTTCATATTACCGGCATTATGTCCCTGTTCCTTCCTATTACAGGTATTATGTCCCAGTTTATTCATATTACCGGCATTATGTCCCTGTTCCTTCATATTACCGGCATTATGTCCTTATTCCTTCATATTACCGGCATTATGTCCCTGTTCCTTCATATTACCGGCATTATGTCCCTGTTCCTTCATATTACAAGCATTATGTCCCTGCTCCTTCATATTACCGGCATTATGTCCTTATTCCTTCATATTACCGGCATTATGTCCTTATTCCTTCATATTACCGGCATTATGTCCCAGTTTCTTCATATTACCGGCATTATGTCCCTGTTCCTTCATATTACAGGCATTATTTCGCTGTTCCTTCATATTACCGGCATTATGTCCGTGTTCCTTCATATTACCGGCATTATGTCCCTGTTCTTTCATATTACAGGCATTATGTCCCTGTTCCTTCATATTACCGGCATTATGTCCCTGTGCCTTCATATTTCCGGCATTATTTCCTTATTCCTTCATATTACCGGCATTATGTCCCTGTTCCTTCATATTACCGGCATTATGTCCCTGTTCCTTCTTATTACAGGCATTATGTCCCTGTTCCTTCATTTTACCGGCATTATGTCCCTGTTCCTTCATATTACCGGCATTATGTCCTTAATCCTTCATCTAAACCGCCATTATGTCCCTATTCCTTCATATTACAGGCATTATGTCCCTGTTCCTTCATCCTACCGGCATTATGTCCCTGTTCCTTCATATTCCCGGCATTATGTCCCTGTTCCTTCATATTACAAGGATTATTTCCCTGTTCCTTCATATTACAGGCATTATGTCCCTGTTCCATCATAGTACCGGCATTATGTCCCTGTTCCTTCATATTACCGGCATTTTGCCCCTGTTCCCTCATCTTACCGGCATTATGTCCCTGTTCCTTCATTTTTTCAGCATTATGTCCCTGTTCCTTCATATTACCGCCATTATGTCCCTGTTCCTTCATATTACCGGCATTATGTCCCTGTTCCTTCATATTACCGGCATTATGTCCCTATTCCTTCATATTACCAGCATTATGTCCCTATTCCTTCATATTACCGCCATTATGTCCCTGTTCCTTCATATTACCGGCATTATGTCCCTATTCCTTCATATTACCGGCATTATGTCCCTGTTCCTTCATATTACAGGCATTATTTCGCTGTTCCTTCATATTACCGGCATTATGTCCCTGTTCCTTCATATTACCGGCATTATGTCCCTATTCCTTCATATTACCGCCATTATGTCCCTGTTCCTTCATATTACCGGCATTATGTCCCTGTTCCTTCATATTACAGGCATTATGACCCTGTTCCTTCATATTACCGGCATTATGTCCGTGTTCCTTCATATTACCGGCATTATGTCCCTGTTCTTTCATATTACAGGCATTATGTCCCTGTTCCTTCATATTACCGGCATTATGTCCCTGTGCCTTCATATTTCCGGCATTATGTCCTTATTCCTTCATATTACCGGCATTATGTCCCTGTTCCTTCATATTACCGGCATTATGTCCCTGTTCCTTCTTATTACAGGCATTATGTCCCTGTTCCTTCATTTTACCGGCATTATGTCCCTGTTCCTTCATATTACCGGCATTATGTCCTTAATCCTTCATCTAAACCGCCATTATGTCCCTATTCCTTCATATTACAGGCATTATGTCCCTGTTCCTTCATCCTACCGGCATTATGTCCCTGTTCCTTCATATTCCCGGCATTATGTCCCTGTTCCTTCATATTACAAGGATTATTTCCCTGTTCCTTCATATTACAGGCATTATGTCCCTGTTCCATCATAGTACCAGCATTATGTCCCTGTTCCTTCATATTTTTCAGCATTATGTCCCTGTTCCTTCATATTACCGGCATTATGTCCCTGTTCCTTCATATTACAGGCATTATGTCCCTGCTCCTTCATATTACCGGCATTATGTCCTTATTCCTTCATAGTACCAGCATTATGTCCCTGTTCCTTCATATTACCGGCATTATGTCCCTGTTCCTTCCTATTACAGGTATTATGTCCCAGTTTATTCATATTACCGGCATTATGTCCCTGTTCCTTCATATTACAGGCATTATTTCGCTGTTCCTTCATATTACCGGCATTATGTCCCTGTTCCTTCTTATTACCGGCATTATGTTCCTGTTCCTTTATATTACCGGCATTATGTCCCTGTTCCGGCATATTACAGGCATTATGTCCCTGTTCCTTCATATTACCGGCTTTATGTACCTGTTCCTTCATATTACAGGCATTATTTCGCTGTTCCTTCATATTACCGGCATTATGTCCCTGTTCCTTCATATTACCGGCATTATGTCCCTATTCCTTCATATTACCGCCATTATGTCCCTGTTCCTTCATATTACCGGCAATATGTCCCTGTTCCTTCATATTACAGGCATTATGACCCTGTTCAATAATATTACCGGCATTATGTCCGTGTTCCTTCATATTACCGGCATTATGTCCCTGTTCTTTCATATTACAGGCATTATGTCCCTGTTCCTTCATATTACCGGCATTATGTCCCTGTGCCTTCATATTACCGGCATTATGTCCCTGTTCCTTCTTATTACAGGCATTATGTCCCTGTTCCTTCATTTTACCGGCATTATGTCCCTGTTCCTTCATATTACCGGCATTATGTCCTTAATCCTTCATCTAAACCGCCATTATGTCCCTATTCCTTCATATTACAGGCATTATGTCCCTGTTCCTTCATCCTACCGGCATTATGTCCCTGTTCCTTCATATTCCCGGCATTATGTCCCTGTTCCTTCATATTACAAGGATTATTTCCCTGTTCCTTCATATTACAGGCATTATGTCCCTGTTCCATCATAGTACCAGCATTATGTCCCTGTTCCTTCATATTTTTCAGCATTATGTCCCTGTTCCTTCATATTACCGGCATTATGTCCCTGTTCCTTCATATTTCCGGCATTATGTCCTTATTCCTTCATATTACCGGCATTATGTCCCTGTTCCTTCATATTACCGGCATTATGTCCCTGTTCCTTCTTATTACAGGCATTATGTACCTGTTCCTTCATATTACCGGCATTATGTCCCTGTTCCTTCATATTACCGGCATTATGTCCCTGTTCTTTCATATTACAGGCATTATGTCCCTGTTCCTTCATATTACCGGCATTATGTCCCTGTTCCTTCTTATTACAGGCATTATGTCCCTGATCCTTCATATTACCGGCATTATGTCCCTGTTCCTTCATATTACCGGCATTATGTCCCTGTTTTTTCATATTACAGGCATTATGTCCCTGTTCCTTCATATTACCGGCATTATGTCCCTGTTCCTTCATATTTCCGGCATTATGTCCTTATTCCTTCATATTACCGGCATTATGTCCCTGTTCCTTCTTATTACAGGCATTATGTCCCTGTTCCTTCATATTACCGGCATTATGTCCCTGTTCCTTCATATTACCGGCATTATGTCCTTAATCCTTCATCTAAACCGCCATTATGTCCCTATTCCTTCATATTACAGGCATTATGTCCCTGTTCCTTCATCCTACCGGCATTATGTCCCTGTACCTTCATATTATCGGTATTACCTCCCTGTTCCTTCATATTACAAGGATTATTTCCCTGTTCCTTCATATTACCGGTATTATGTCCCTGTTCCTTCATATTACAGTCATTATGTCCAATTCCTTCATATTACCGGCATTATGTCCCTGTTCCTTCATATTACCGGCATTATGTCCCTGTTCTTTCATATTACAGGCATTATGTCCCTGTTCCTTCATATTACAGGCATTATTTCGCTGTTCCTTCATATTACCGGCATTATGTACCTGCTCCTTCATATTACCGGCATTATGTCCTTATTCCTTCATATTACCAGCATTATGTCCCTGTTCCTTCATATTACCGGCATTATGTCCCTGTTCCTTCCCATTACAGGTATTATGTCCCAGTTTCTTCATATTACCGGCATTATGTCCCTGTTCCTTCATATTACAGGCATTATTTCGCTGTTCCTTCATATTACCGGCATTATGTCCCTGTTCCTTCTTATTACCGGCATTATGTTCCTGTTCCTTTATATTACCGGCATTATGTCCCTGTTCCGGCATATTACAGGCATTATGTCCCTGTTCCTGCATATTACAGGCATTATGTCCCTGTTCCTTCATATTACAGGCATTATGTCACTTTTCCTTCATATTACAGGCATTATGTCCCTGTTCCGTCATATTACATGCATTATGTCCATGTTCCTTCATATTACAGGCATTATGTCCCTGTTCCCTCATATTACATGCATTATGTCCCTGTTCCTTCATATTACCGGCATTATGTCCTATTCCTTCATATTACCGGCATTATGTCCCTTTTCCCTCATATTACCGGCATTATGTCCCTGTTCCTTCATATTACCGGCATTATGTCCCTGTTCTTTCATATTACAGGCATTATGTCCCTGTTCCTTCATATTACTGGCATTATGTCCCTATTCCTTCATATTACGAGCATTATGTCCCTGTTCCTTCATATTACCGGCATTATGTCCCTGTTCCTTCATATTACAGGCATTATGTCCCTGTTCCCTCATCTTACCGGCATTATGTCCCTGTTCCTTCATATTACCGGCATTATGTCCCTGTTCCTTCATATTTCCGGCATTATGTCCTTATTCCATCATATTACCGGCATTATGTCCCTGTTCCTTTATATTACCGGCATTATGTCCCTGTTCCTTCTTATTACAGGCATTATGTCCCTGATCCTTCATATTACCGGCATTATGTCCCTGTTCCTTCATATTACCGGCATTATGTCCCTGTTTTTTCATATTACAGGCATTATGTCCCTGTTCCTTCATATTACCGGCATTATGTCCCTGTTCCTTCATATTTCCGGCATTATGTCCTTATTCCTTCATATTACCGGCATTATGTCCCTGTTCCTTCTTATTACAGGCATTATGTCCCTGTTCCTTCATATTACCGGCATTATGTCCCTGTTCCTTCATATTACCGGCATTATGTCCTTAATCCTTCATCTAAACCGCCATTATGTCCCTATTCCTTCATATTACAGGCATTATGTCCCTGTTCCTTCATCCTACCGGCATTATGTCCCTGTACCTTCATATTATCGGTATTACCTCCCTGTGCCTTCATATTACAAGGATTATTTCCCTGTTCCTTCATATTACCGGTATTATGTCCCTGTTCCTTCATATTACAGGCATTATGTCCCTGTTCCTTCATATTACAAGGATTATTTCCCTGTTCCTTCATATTACCGGTATTATGTCCCTGCTCCCTCATATTACAGGCATTATGTCCAATTCCTTCATATTACCGGCATTATGTCCCTTTTCCCTCATATTACCGGCATTATGTCCCTGTTCCTTCATATTACCGGCATTATGTCCCTGTTCTTTCATATTACAGGCATTATGTCCCTATTCCTTCATATTACCGCCATTATGTCCCTGTTCCTTCATATTATCGGCATTATGTCCCTGTTCCTTCATATTACCGGCATTATGTCCCTATTCCTTCATATTACCGGCATTATGTCCCTATTCCTTCATATTACCGCCATTATGTCCCTGTTCCTTCATATTACCGGCATTATGTCCCTATTCCTTCATATTACCAGCATTATGTCCCTGTTCCTTCATATTACAGGCATTATTTCGCTGTTCCTTCATATTACCGGCATTATGTCCCTGTTCCTTCATATTACCGGCATTATGTCCCTATTCCTTCATATTACCGCCATTATGTCCCTGTTCCTTCATATTACCGGCATTATGTCCCTGTTCCTTCATATTACAGGCATTATGACCCTGTTCCTTCATATTACCGGCATTATGTCCGTGTTCCTTCATATTACCGGCATTATGTCCCTGTTCTTTCATATTACAGGCATTATGTCCCTGTTCCTTCATATTACCGGCATTATGTCCCTGTGCCTTCATATTTCCGGCATTATGTCCTTATTCCTTCATATTACCGGCATTATGTCCCTGTTCCTTCATATTACCGGCATTATGTCCCTGTTCCTTCTTATTACAGGCATTATGTCCCTGTTCCTTCATTTTACCGGCATTATGTCCCTGTTCCTTCATATTACCGGCATTATGTCCTTAATCCTTCATCTAAACCGCCATTATGTCCCTATTCCTTCATATTACAGGCATTATGTCCCTGTTCCTTCATCCTACCGGCATTATGTCCCTGTTCCTTCATATTCCCGGCATTATGTCCCTGTTCCTTCATATTACAAGGATTATTTCCCTGTTCCTTCATATTACAGGCATTATGTCCCTGTTCCATCATAGTACCAGCATTATGTCCCTGTTCCTTCATATTTTTCAGCATTATGTCCCTGTTCCTTCATATTACCGGCATTATGTCCCTGTTCCTTCATATTACAGGCATTATGTCCCTGCTCCTTCATATTACCGGCATTATGTCCTTATTCCTTCATATTACCAGCATTATGTCCCTGTTCCTTCATATTACCGGCATTATGTCCCTGTTCCTTCCTATTACAGGTATTATGTCCCAGTTTATTCATATTACCGGCATTATGTCCCTGTTCCTTCATATTACAGGCATTATTTCGCTGTTCCTTCATATTACCGGCATTATGTCCCTGTTCCTTCTTATTACCGGCATTATGTTCCTGTTCCTTTATATTACCGGCATTATGTCCCTGTTCCGGCATATTACAGGCATTATGTCCCTGTTCCTTCATATTACCGGCATTATGTACCTGTTCCTTCATATTACAGGCATTATGTCCCTGTTCCTTCATATTACAGGCATTATTTCGCTGTTCCTTCATATTACCGGCATTATGTCCCTGTTCCTTCATATTACCGGCATTATGTCCCTATTCCTTCATATTACCGCCATTATGTCCCTGTTCCTTCATATTACCGGCATTATGTCCCTGTTCCTTCATATTACAGGCATTATGACCCTGTTCCTTCATATTACCGGCATTATGTCCGTGTTCCTTCATATTACCGGCATTATGTCCCTGTTCTTTCATATTACAGGCATTATGTCCCTGTTCCTTCATATTACCGGCATTATGTCCCTGTGCCTTCATATTTCCGGCATTATGTCCTTATTCCTTCATATTACCGGCATTATGTCCCTGTTCCTTCATATTACCGGCATTATGTCCCTGTTCCTTCTTATTACAGGCATTATGTCCCTGTTCCTTCATCCTACCGGCATTATGTCCCTGTTCCTTCATATTCCCGGCATTATGTCCCTGTTCCTTCATATTACAAGGATTATTTCCCTGTTCCTTCATATTACAGGCATTATGTCCCTGTTCCATCATAGTACCAGCATTATGTCCCTGTTCCTTCATATTTTTCAGCATTATGTCCCTGTTCCTTCATATTACCGGCATTATGTCCCTGTTCCTTCATATTTCCGGCATTATGTCCTTATTCCTTCATATTACCGGCATTATGTCCCTGTTCCTTCATATTACCGGCATTATGTCCCTGTTCCTTCATATTTCCGGCATTATGTCCTTATTCCTTCATATTACCGGCATTATGTCCCTGTTCCTTTATATTACCGGCATTATGTCCCTGTTCCTTCTTATTACAGGCATTATGTCCCTGATCCTTCATATTACCGGCATTATGCCCCTGTTCCTTCATATTACCGGCATTATGTCCCTGTTTTTTCATATTACAGGCATTATGTCCCTGTTCCTTCATATTACCGGCATTATGTCCCTGTTCCTTCATATTTCCGGCATTATGTCCTTATTCCTTCATATTACCGGCATTATGTCCCTGTTCCTTCTTATTACAGGCATTATGTCCCTGTTCCTTCATATTACCGGCATTATGTCCCTGTTCCTTCATATTACCGGCATTATGTCCTTAATCCTTCATCTAAACCGCCATTATGTCCCTATTCCTTCATATTACAGGCATTATGTCCCTGTTCCTTCATCCTACCGGCATTATGTCCCTGTACCTTCATATTATCGGTATTACCTCCCTGTTCCTTCATATTACAAGGATTATTTCCCTGTTCCTTCATATTACCGGTATTATGTCCCTGTTCCTTCATATTACAGGCATTATGTCCAATTCCTTCATATTACCGGCATTATGTCCCTTTTCCCTCATATTACCGGCATTATGTCCCTGTTCCTTCATATTACCAGCATTATGTCCCTGTTCCTTCATATTACCGGCATTATGTCCTTATTCCTTCATATTACCGGCATTATGTCCCTGTTCCTTCATATTACCGGCATTATGTCCCTGTTCCTTCTTATTACAGGCATTATGTCCCTGTTCCTTCATATTACCGGCATTATGTCCCTGTTCCTTCATATTACAAGCATTATGTCCCTGCTCCTTCATATTACCGGCATTATGTCCTTATTCCTTCATATTACCGGCATTATGTCCCAGTTTCTTCATATTACCGGCATTATGTCCCTGTTCCTTCATATTACAGGCATTATTTCGCTGTTCCTTCATATTACCGGCATTATGTCCGTGTTCCTTCATATTACCGGCATTATGTCCCTGTTCTTTCATATTACAGGCATTATGTCCCTGTTCCTTCATATTACCGGCATTATGTCCCTGTGCCTTCATATTTCCGGCATTATGTCCTTATTCCTTCATATTACCGGCATTATGTCCCTGTTCCTTCATATTACCGGCATTATGTCCCTGTTCCTTCTTATTACAGGCATTATGTCCCTGTTCCTTCATTTTACCGGCATTATGTCCCTGTTCCTTCATATTACCGGCATTATGTCCTTAATCCTTCATCTAAACCGCCATTATGTCCCTATTCCTTCATATTACAGGCATTATGTCCCTGTTCCTTCATCCTACCGGCATTATGTCCCTGTTCCTTCATATTCTCGGCATTATGTCCCTGTTCCTTCATATTACAAGGATTATTTCCCTGTTCCTTCATATTACAGGCATTATGTCCCTGTTCCATCATAGTACCAGCATTATGTCCCTGTTCCTTCATATTTTTCAGCATTATGTCCCTGTTCCTTCATATTACCGGCATTATGTCCCTGTTCCTTCATATTTCCGGCATTATGTCCTTATTCCTTCATATTACCGGCATTATGTCCCTGTTCCTTCATATTACCGGCATTATGTCCCTGTTCCTTCTTATTACAGGCATTATGTACCTGTTCCTTCATATTACCGGCATTATGTCCCTGTTCCTTCATATTACCGGCATTATGTCCCTGTTCTTTCATATTACAGGCATTATGTCCCTGTTCCTTCATATTACCGGCATTATGTCCCTGTTCCTTCATATTTCCGGCATTATGTCCTTATTCCTTCATATTACCGGCATTATGTCCCTGTTCCTTTATATTACCGGCATTATGTCCCTGTTCCTTCTTATTACAGGCATTATGTCCCTGATCCTTCATATTACCGGCATTATGTCCCTGTTCCTTCATATTACCGGCATTATGTCCCTGTTTTTTCATATTACAGGCATTATGTCCCTGTTCCTTCATATTACCGGCATTATGTCCCTGTTCCTTCATATTTCCGGCATTATGTCCTTATTCCTTCATATTACCGGCATTATGTCCCTGTTCCTTCTTATTACAGGCATTATGTCCCTGTTCCTTCATATTACCGGCATTATGTCCCTGTTCCTTCATATTACCGGCATTATGTCCTTAATCCTTCATCTAAACCGCCATTATGTCCCTATTCCTTCATATTACAGGCATTATGTCCCTGTTCCTTCATCCTACCGGCATTATGTCCCTGTACCTTCATATTATCGGTATTACCTCCCTGTTCCTTCATATTACAAGGATTATTTCCCTGTTCCTTCATATTACCGGTATTATGTCCCTGTTCCTTCATATTACAGGCATTATGTCCAATTCCTTCATATTACCTTCATTATGTCCCTTTTCCCTCATATTACCGGCATTATGTCCCTGTTCCTTCATATTACCAGCATTATGTCCCTGTTCCTTCATATTACCGGCATTATGTCCTTATTCCTTCATATTACCGGCATTATGTCCCTGTTCCTTCATATTACCGGCATTATGTCCCTGTTCCTTCTTATTACAGGCATTATGTCCCTGTTCCTTCATATTACCGGCATTATGTCCCTGTTCCTTCATATTACAAGCATTATGTCCCTGCTCCTTCATATTACCGGCATTATGTCCTTATTCCTTCATATTACCGGCATTATGTCCCAGTTTCTTCATATTACCGGCATTATGTCCCTGTTCCTTCATATTACAGGCATTATTTCGCTGTTCCTTCATATTACCGGCATTATGTCCGTGTTCCTTCATATTACCGGCATTATGTCCCTGTTCTTTCATATTACAGGCATTATGTCCCTGTTCCTTCATATTACCGGCATTATGTCCCTGTGCCTTCATATTTCCGGCATTATGTCCTTATTCCTTCATATTACCGGCATTATGTCCCTGTTCCTTCATATTACCGGCATTATGTCCCTGTTCCTTCTTATTACAGGCATTATGTCCCTGTTCCTTCATTTTACCGGCATTATGTCCCTGTTCCTTCATATTACCGGCATTATGTCCTTAATCCTTCATCTAAACCGCCATTATGTCCCTATTCCTTCATATTACAGGCATTATGTCCCTGTTCCTTCATCCTACCGGCATTATGTCCCTGTTCCTTCATATTCCCGGCATTATGTCCCTGTTCCTTCATATTACAAGGATTATTTCCCTGTTCCTTCATATTACAGGCATTATGTCCCTCTTCCATCATAGTACCGGCATTATGTCCCTGTTCCTTCATATTACCGGCATTTTGCCCCTGTTCCCTCATCTTACCGGCATTATGTCCCTGTTCCTTCATTTTTTTCAGCATTATGTCCCTGTTCCTTCATATTACCGGCATTATGTCCCTGTTCCTTCATATTACAGGCATTATGTCCCTGCTCCTTCATATTACCGGCATTATGTCCCTGTTCCTTCATATTACCGGCATTATGTCCCTGTTCCTTCCTATTACAGGTATTATGTCCCAGTTTATTCATATTACCGGCATTATGTCCCTGCTCCTTCATATTACCAGCATTATGTCCCTGTTCCTTCATATTACCGGCATTATGTCCCTGTTCCTTCCTATTACAGGTATTATGTCCCAGTTTATTCATATTACCGGCATTATGTCCCTGTTCCTTCATATTACCGGCATTATGTCCTTATTCCTTCATATTACCGGCATTATGTCCCTGTTCCTTCATATTACCGGCATTATGTCCCTGTTCCTTCTTATTACAGGCATTATGTCCCTGTTCCTTCATATTACCGGCATTATGTCCCTGTTCCTTCATATTACAAGCATTATGTCCCTGCTCCTTCATATTACCGGCATTATGTCCTTATTCCTTCATATTACCGGCATTATGTCCCAGTTTCTTCATATTACCGGCATTATGTCCCTGTTCCTTCATATTACAGGCATTATTTCGCTGTTCCTTCATATTACCGGCATTATGTCCGTGTTCCTTCATATTACAGGCATTATGTCCCTGTTCCTTCATATTACAGGCATTATGTACCTGTTCCTTCATATTACCGGCATTATGTCCCTGTTCCTTCATATTACAGGCATTATGTCCTTGTTCCCTCATCTTACCGGCATTATGTCCCTGTTCCTTCATATTACCGGCATTAAGTCCCTGTTCCTTCATATTACCGGCATTATGTCCCTGTTCTTTCATATTACAGGCATTATGTCCCTGTTCCTTCATATTACCGGCATTATGTCCCTGTTCCTTCATATTTCCGGCATTATGTCCTTATTCCTTCATATTACCGGCATTATGTCCCTGTTCCTTTATATTACCGGCATTATGTCCCTGTTCCTTCTTATTACAGGCATTATGTCCCTGATCCTTCATATTACCGGCATTATGTCCCTGTTCCTTCATATTACCGGCATTATGTCCCTGTTTTTTCATATTACAGGCATTATGTCCCTGTTCCTTCATATTACCTGCATTATGTCCCTGTTCCTTCATATTACCGGCATTATGTCCCTGTTCCTTCATATTACCGGCATTATGTCCTTAATCCTTCATCTAAACCGCCATTATGTCCCTATTCCTTCATATTACAGGCATTATGTCCCTGTTCCTTCATCCTACCGGCATTATGTCCCTGTACCTTCATATTATCGGTATTACCTCCCTGTTCCTTCATATTACAAGGATTATTTCCCTGTTCCTTCATATTACCGGTATTATGTCCCTGTTCCTTCATATTACAGGCATTATGTCCAATTCCTTCATATTACCGGCATTATGTCCCTTTTCCCTCATATTACCGGCATTATGTCCCTGTTCCTTCATATTACCAGCATTATGTCCCTGTTCCTTCATATTACCGGCATTATGTCCTTATTCCTTCATATTACCGGCATTATGTCCCTGTTCCTTCATATTACCGGCATTATGTCCCTGTTCCTTCTTATTACAGGCATTATGTCCCTGTTCCTTCATATTACCGGCATTATGTCCCTGTTCCTTCATATTACAAGCATTATGTCCCTGCTCCTTCATATTACCGGCATTATGTCCTTATTCCTTCATATTACCGGCATTATGTCCCAGTTTCTTCATATTACCGGCATTATGTCCCTGTTCCTTCATATTACAGGCATTATTTCGCTGTTCCTTCATATTACCGGCATTATGTCCGTATTCCTTCATATTACCGGCATTATGTCCCTGTTCTTTCATATTACAGGCATTATGTCCCTGTTCCTTCATATTACCGGCATTATGTCCCTGTGCCTTCATATTTCCGGCATTATGTCCTTATTCCTTCATATTACCGGCATTATGTCCCTGTTCCTTCATATTACCGGCATTATGTCCCTGTTCCTTCTTATTACAGGCATTATGTCCCTGTTCCTTCATTTTACCGGCATTATGTCCCTGTTCCTTAATATTACCGGCATTATGTCCTTAATCCTTCATCTAAACCGCCATTATGTCCCTATTCCTTCATATTACAGGCATTATGTCCCTGTTCCTTCATCCTACCGGCATTATGTCCCTGTTCCTTCATATTCCCGGCATTATGTCCCTGTTCCTTCAAATTACAAGGATTATTTCCCTGTTCCTTCATATTACAGGCATTATGTCCCTGTTCCATCATAGTACCGGCATTATGTCCCTGTTCCTTCATATTACCGGCATTTTGCCCCTGTTCCCTCATCTTACCGGCATTATGTCCCTGTTCCTTCATTTTTTTCAGCATTATGTCCCTGTTCCTTCATATTACCGGCATTATGTCCCTGTTCCTTCATATTACAGGCATTATGTCCCTGCTCCTTCATATTACCGGCATTATGTCCTTATTCCTTCATATTACCAGCATTATGTCCCTGTTCCTTCATATTACCGGCATTATGTCCCTGTTCCTTCCTATTACAGGTATTATGTCCCAGTTTATTCATATTACCGGCATTATGTCCCTGTTCCTTCATATTACCGGCATTATGTCCTTATTCCTTCATATTACCGGCATTATGTCCCTGTTCCTTCATATTACCGGCATTATGTCCCTGTTCCTTCTTATTACAGGCATTATGTCCCTGTTCCTTCATATTACCGGCATTATGTCCCTGTTCCTTCATATTACAAGCATTATGTCCCTGCTCCTTCATATTACCGGCATTATGTCCTTATTCCTTCATATTACCGGCATTATGTCCCAGTTTCTTCATATTACCGGCATTATGTCCCTGTTCCTTCATATTACAGGCATTATTTCGCTGTTCCTTCATATTACCGGCATTATGTCCCTGTTCCTTCATATTACCGGCATTATGTCCGTGTTCCTTCATATTACCGGCATTATGTCCCTGTTCTTTCATATTACAGGCATTATGTCCCTGTTCCTTCATATTACCGGCATTATGTCCCTGTGCCTTCATATTTCCGGCATTATGTCCTTATTCCTTCATATTACCGGCATTATGTCCCTGTTCCTTCATATTACCGGCATTATGTCCCTGTTCCTTCTTATTACAGGCATTATGTCCCTGTTCCTTCATTTTACCGGCATTATGTCCCTGTTCCTTCATATTACCGGCATTATGTCCTTAATCCTTCATCTAAACCGCCATTATGTCCCTATTCCTTCATATTACAGGCATTATGTCCCTGTTCCTTCATCCTACCGACATTATGTCCCTGTTCCTTCATATTACCGGCATTATGTCCCTATTCCTTCATATTACAGGCATTATGTCCCTGCTCCTTCATATTACCGGCATTATGTCCCTGTTCCTTCCTATTACAGGTATTATGTCCCAGTTTATTCATATTACCGGCATTATGTCCCTGTTCCTTCATATTACAGGCATTATTTCGCTGTTCCTTCATATTACCGGCATTATGTCCCTGTTCCTTCTTATTACCGGCATTATGTTCCTGTTCCTTTATATTACCGGCATTATGTCCCTGTTCCGGCATATTACAGGCATTATGTCCCTGTTCCTGCATATTACCGGCATTATGTCCCTGTTCCTTCATATTACCGGCATTATGTCCCTGTTCCTTCATATTACAGGCATTATGTCCCTGTTCCTTCATATTACAGGCATTATGTCCCTGTTCCGTCATATTACATGCATTATGTCCCTGTTCCTTCATATTACAGGCATTATGTCCCTGTTCCCTCATATTACATGCATTATGTCCCTGTTCCTTCATATTACCGGCATTATGTCCTATTCCTTCATATTACCGGCATTATGTCCCTTTTCCCTCATATTACCGGCATTATGTCCCTGTTCCTTCATATTACCGGCATTATGTCCCTGTTCTTTCATATTACAGGCATTATGTCCCTGTTCCTTCATATTACTGGCATTATGTCTCTGTTCCTTCATATTACCGGCATTATTTACCTGTTCCTTCATATTACCGGCATTATGTCCCTGTTCCTTCATATTACAGGCATTATGTCCCTGTTCCCTCATCTTACCGGCATTATGTCCCTGTTCCTTCATATTACCGGCATTATGTCACTGTTCCTTCATATTACCAGCATTATGTCCCTGTTCCTGCATATTACAGGCATTATGTCCTATTCCTTCATATTACCGGCATTATGTCCCTGTTCCTTCATATTACAGGCATTATGTACCTGTTCCTTCATATTACAGGCATTATGTCCCTGTTCCCTCATATTACAGGCATTATGTCCCTGTTCTTTCATATTACTGGCATTATGTCCCTATTCCTTCATATTACCGACATTATGTCCCTGTTCCTTCATATTACCAGCATTATGTCCCTATTCCTTCATATTACAGGCATTATGTCCCTTCTCCCTCATATTACCGGCATTATTTCCCTGTTCCTTCATATTACCGGCATTATGTACCTGTTCCTTCATATTACCGGCATTATGTCCCTGTTCCTTCATATTACCGGCATTATGTCCTTGTTCCCTCATATTACCGGCATTATGTCCCTGTTCCTTCATATTACCGGCATTAAGTCCCTGTTCCTTCATATTACCGGCATTATGTCCCTGTTCCTTCATATTACCGGCATTATGTCCTTGTTCCCTCATATTACCGGCATTATGTCCCTGTTCCTTCATATTACCGGCATTAAGTCCCTGTTCCTTCATATTACCGGCATTATGTCCCTGTTCCTTCATATTTCCGGCATTATGTCCTTATTCCTTCATATTACCGGCATTATGTCCCTGTTCCTTCATATTACCGGCATTATGACCCTGTTCCTTCTTATTACAGGCATTATGTACCTGTTCCTTCATATTACAGGTATTATGTCCTATTCCTTCATATTACAGGCATTATGTCCCTGTTCCTTCATATTACTGGCATTATGTCCCTGTTCCTTCATATTACCGGCATTATGTCCAATTCCTTCATATTACCGGCATTATGTCCCTTTTCCCTCATATTACCGGCATTATGTCCCTGTTCCTTCATATTACCGGCATTATGTCCCTGTTCTTTCATATTACAGGCATTATGTCCCTGTTCCTTCATATTACAGGCATTATGTCCCTGTTCCTTCATATTACCAGCATTATGTCCCTATTCCTTCATATTACAGGCATTATGTCCCTGTTCCTTCATATTACCGGCATTATGTACCTGTTCCTTCATATTACCGGCATTATGTCCCTGTTCCTTCATATTACAGGCATTATGTCCTTGTTCCCTCATCTTACCGGCATTATGTCCCTGTTCCTTCATATTACCGGCATTAAGTCCCTGTTCCTTCATATTACCGGCATTATGTCCCTGTTCTTTCATATTACAGGCATTATGTCCCTGTTCCTTCATATTACCGGCATTATGTCCCTGTTCCTTCATATTTCCGGCATTATGTCCTTATTCCTTCATATTACCGGCATTATGTCCCTGTTCCTTCATATTACCGGCATTATGTCCCTGTTCCTTCTTATTACAGGCATTATGTACCTGTTCCTTCATATTACCGGCATTATGTCCCTGTTCCATCATATTACCGGCATTATGTCCCTGTTCTTTCATATTACAGGCATTATGTCCCTGTTCCTTCATATTACCGGCATTATGTCCCTGTTCCTTCATATTTCCGGCATTATGTCCTTATTCCTTCATATTACCGGCATTATGTCCCTGTTCCTTTATATTACCGGCATTATGTCCCTGTTCCTTCTTATTACAGGCATTATGTCCCTGATCCTTCATATTACCGGCATTATGTCCCTGTTCCTTCATATTACCGGCATTATGTCCCTGTTTTTTCATATTACAGGCATTATGTCCCTGTTCCTTCATATTACCGGCATTATGTCCCTGTTCCTTCATATTTCCGGCATTATGTCCTTATTCCTTCATATTACCGGCATTATGTCCCTGTTCCTTCATATTTCCGGCATTATGTCCTTATTCCTTCATATTACCGGCATTATGTCCCTGTTCCTTCATATTACCGGCATTATGTCCTTAATCCTTCATCTAAACCGCCATTATGTCCCTATTCCTTCATATTACAGGCATTATGTCCCTGTTCCTTCATCCTACCGGCATTATGTCCCTGTACCTTCATATTATCGGTATTACCTCCCTGTTCCTTCATATTACAAGGATTATTTCCCTGTTCCTTCATATTACCGGTATTATGTCCCTGTTCCTTCATATTACAGGCATTATGTCCAATTCCTTCATATTACCGGCATTATGTCCCTTTTCCCTCATATTACCGGCATTATGTCCCTGTTCCTTCATATTACCAGCATTATGTCCCTGTTCCTTCTTATTACAGGCATTATGTCCCTGTTCCTTCATATTACCGGCATTATGTCCCTGTTCCTTCATATTACAAGCATTATGTCCCTGCTCCTTCATATTACCGGCATTATGTCCTTATTCCTTCATATTACCGGCATTATGTCCCAGTTTCTTCATATTACCGGCATTATGTCCCTGTTCCTTCATATTACAGGCATTATTTCGCTGTTCCTTCATATTACCGGCATTATGTCCGTGTTCCTTCATATTACCGGCATTATGTCCCTGTTCCTTCATATTACCGGCATTATGTCCCTGTGCCTTCATATTTCCGGCATTATGTCCTTATTCCTTCATATTACCAGCATTATGTCCCTGTTCCTTCATATTACCGGCATTATGTCCCTGTTCCTTCCTATTACAGGTATTATGTCCCAGTTTATTCATATTACCGGCATTATGTCCCTGTTCCTTCATATTACAGGCATTATTTCGCTGTTCCTTCATATTACCGGCATTATGTCCCTGTTCCTTCTTATTACCGGCATTATGTTCCTGTTCCTTTATATTACCGGCATTATGTCCCTGTTCCGGCATATTACAGGCATTATGTCCCTGTTCCTGCATATTACAGGCATTATGTCCCTGTTCCTTCATATTACAGGCATTATGTCCCTGTTCCTTCATATTACAGGCATTATGTCCCTGTTCCCTCATATTACAGGCATTATGTCCCTATTCCTTCATATTACAGGCATTATGTCCCTGTTCCCTCATATTACAGGCATTATGTCCCTATTCCTTCATATTACAGGCATTATGTGCCTGCTCCCTCATATTACCGACATTATTTCCCTGTTCCTTCATATTACCGGCATTATGTCCCTGCTCCTTCATATTACAGGCATTATGTCCAATTCCTTCATATTACCAGCATTATGTCCCTTTTCCCTCATATTACCCGCATTATGTCCCTGTTCCTTCATATTACCGGCATTATGTCCCTGTTCTTTCATATTACAGGCATTATGTCCCTGTTCCTTCATATTACCGGCATTATGTCCCTGTTCCTTCATATTACCGGCATTAAGTCCCTGTTCCTTCATATTACCGGCATTATGTCCCTGTTCTTTCATATTACAGGCATTATGTCCCTGTTCCTTCATATTACCGGCATTATGTCCCTGTTCCTTCATATTTCCGCCATTATGTCCTTATTCCTTCATATTACCGGCATTATGTCCCTGTTCCTTCATATTACCGGCATTATGTCCCTGTTCCTTATTATTACAGGCATTATGTACCTGTTCCTTCATATTACCGGCATTATGTCCCTGTTCCTTCATATTTCCGGCATTATGTCCTTATTCCTTCATATTACCGGCATTATGTCCCTGTTCCTTCATATTACCGGCATTATGTCCCTGTTCCTTCTTATTACAGGCATTATGTACCTGTTCCTTCATATTACCGGCATTATGTCCCTGTTCCTTCATATTACCGGCATTATGTCCCTGTTCTTTCATATTACAGGCATTATGTCCCTGTTCCTTCATATTACCGGCATTATGTCCCTGTTCCTTCATATTTCCGGCATTATGTCCTTATTCCTTCATATTACCGGCATTATGTCCCTGTTCCTTTATATTACCGGCATTATGTCCCTGTTCCTTCTTATTACAGGCATTATGTCCCTGATCCTTCATATTACCGGCATTATGTCCCTGTTCCTTCATATTACCGGCATTATGTCCCTGTTTTTTCATATTACAGGCATTATGTCCCTGTTCCTTCATATTACCGGCATTATGTCCCTGTTCCTTCATATTTCCGGCATTATGTCCTTATTCCTTCATATTACCGGCATTATGTCCCTGTTCCTTCTTATTACAGGCATTATGTCCCTGTTCCTTCATATTACCGGCATTATGTCCCTGTTCCTTCATATTACCGGCATTATGTCCTTAATCCTTCATCTAAACCGCCATTATGTCCCTATTCCTTCATATTACAGGCATTATGTCCCTGTTCCTTCATCCTACCGGCATTATGTCCCTGTTCCTTCATATTACAAGGATTATTTCCCTGTTCCTTCATATTACCGGTATTATGTCCCTGTTCCTTCATATTACAGGCATTATGTCCAATTCCTTCATATTACCGGCATTATGTCCCTTTTCCCTCATATTACCGGCATTATGTCCCTGTTCCTTCATATTACCGGCATTATGTCCCTGTTCTTTCATATTACAGGCATTATGTCCCTGTTCCTTCATATTACTGGCATTATGTCCCTATTCCTTCATATTACCGGCATTATGTCCCTGTTCCTTCATATTACCATGATTATGTCCCTATTCCTTCATATTACAGGCATTATGTCCTTATTCCTTCATATTACCGGCATTATGTCCCTGTTCCTTCATATTACCGGCATTATGTCCCTGTTCCTTCTTATTACAGGCATTATGTCCCTGTTCCTTCATATTACCGGCATTATGTCCCTGTTCCTTCATATTACAAGCATTATGTCCCTGCTCCTTCATATTACCGGCATTATGTCCCTGTGCCTTCATATTTCCGGCATTATGTCCTTATTCCTTCATATTACCGGCATTATGTCCCTGTTCCTTCATATTACCGGCATTATGTCCCTGTGCCTTCATATTTCCGGCATTATGTCCTTATTCCTTCATATTACCGGCATTATGTCCCTGTTCCTTCATATTACCGGCATTATGTCCCTGTTCCTTCTTATTACAGGCATTATGTCCCTGTTCCTTCATATTACCGGCATTATGTCCCTGTTCCTTCATATTACCGGCATTATGTCCTTAATCCTTCATCTAAACAGCCATTATGTCCCTATTCCTTCATATTACAGGCATTATGTCCCTGTTCCTTCATCCTACCGGCATTATGTCCCTGTTCCTTCATATTCCCGGCATTATGTCCCTGTTCCTTCATATTACAAGGATTATTTCCCTGTTCCTTCATATTACAGGCATTATGTCCCTGTTCCATCATAGTACCCGGCATTATGTCCCTGTTCCTTCATATTACCGGCATTTTGCCCCTGTTCCCTCATCTTACCGGCATTATGTCCCTGTTCCTTCATATTTCCAGCATTATGTCCCTGTTCCTTCATATTACCGGCATTATGTCCCTGTTCCTTCATATTACAGGCATTATGTCCCTGCTCCTTCATATTACCGGCATTATGTCCTTATTCCTTCATATTACCAGCATTATGTCCCTGTTCCTTCATATTACCGGCATTATGTCCCTGTTCTTTCCTATTATAGGTATTATGTCCCAGTTTCTTCATATTACCGGCATTATGTCCCTGTTCCTTCATATTACAGGCATTATTTCGCTGTTCCTTCATTTTACCGGCATTATGTCCCTGTTCCTGCATATTACAGGCATTATGTCCTATTCCTTCATATTACCGCCATTATGTCCCTGTTCCTTCATATTACAGGCATTATGTCCCTGTTCCTTCATATTACAGGCATTATGTCCCTGTTCCCTCATATTACAGGCATTATGTCCCTGTTCCTTCATATTACGAGCATTATGTCCCTGTTCCTTCATATTTCCAGCATTATGTCCCTGTTCCTTCACATTACCGGCATTATGTCCCTGTTCCTTCATATTACAGGCATTATGTCCCTGCTCCTTCATATTACCGGCATTATGTCCTTATTCCTTCATATTACCGGCATTATGTCCCTTTTCCCTCATATTACCGCCATTATCTCCCTATTCCTTCATATTACCGGCATTATGTCCCTGTTCTTTCATATTACAGGCATTATGTTCCTGTTCCTTCATATTACTGGCATTATGTCCCTATTCCTTCATATTACGAGCATTATGTCCCTGTTCCTTCATATTACCGGCATTATGTACCTGTTCCTTCATATTACCGGCATTATGTCCCTTTTCCTTCATATTACAGGCATTATGTCCCTGTTCCCTCATCTTACCGGCATTATGTCCCTGTTCCTTCATATAACCGGCATTATGTCCTTCTTCCTTCATATTACCGGCATTATGTCCCAGTTTATTCATATTACCGGCATTATGTCCCTGTTCCTTCATATTACAGGCATTATTTCGCTGTTCCTTCATATTACATGCATTATGTCCCTGTTCCTTCATATTACCGGCATTATGTCCGTGTTCCTTCATATTACCGGCATTATGTCCTTATTCCTTCATATTACCGGCATTATGTCCCTGTTCCTTCATATTACCGGCATTATGTCCCTGTGCCTTCATATTTCCGGCATTATGTCCTTATTCCTTCATATTACCGGCATTATGTCCCTGTTCCTTCATATTACCGGCATTATGTCCCTGTTCCTTCTTATTACAGGCATTATGTCCCTGTTCCTTCATTTTACCGGCATTATGTCCCTGTTCCTTCATATTACCGGCATTATGTCCTTAATCCTTCATCTAAACCGCCATTATGTCCCTATTCCTTCATATTACAGGCATTATGTCCCTGTTCCTTCATCCTACCGGCATTATGTCCCTGTTCCTTCATATTCCCGGCATTATGTCCCTGTTCCTTCATATTACAAGGATTATTTCCCTGTTCCTTCATATTACAGGCATTATGTCCCTGTTCCATCATAGTACCGGCATTATGTCCCTGTTCCTTCATATTACCGGCATTTTGCCCCTGTTCCCTCATCTTACCGGCATTATGTCCCTGCTCCTTCATATTACCGGCATTATGTCCCTGTTCTTTCATATTACAGGGCATTATGTCCCTGTTCCTTCATATACTGGCATTATGTCCCTATTCCTTCATATTACGAGCATTATGTCCCTGTTCCTTCATATTACCGGCATTATGTCCCTGTTCCTTCATATTACAGGCATTATGTCCCTGTTCCCTCATCTTACCGGCATTATGTCCCTGTTCCTTCATATAACCGGCATTATGTCCTTCTTCCTTCATATTACCGGCATTATGTCCCAGTTTCTTCATATTACCGGCATTATGTCCCTGTTCCTTCATATTACAGGCATTATTTCGCTGTTCCTTCATATTACAGGCATTATGTCCTGTTCCTTTATATTACCGGCATTATGTCCCTGTTCCTGCATATTACAGGCATTATGTCCCTGTTCCCTCATATTACATGCATTATGTCCCTGTTCCTTCATATTACATGCATTATGTCCCTGTATCTTCATAATACCGGTATTATGTCCCTATTCCTTCATATTACCGGCATTATTTCCCTGTTCCTTCATATTACCGGTATTATGTCCCTGTTCCTTCATATTACAGGCATTATGTCCAATTCCTTCATATTACCGGCATTATGTCCCTTTTCCCTCATATTACCGGCATTATGTCCCTGTTCCTTCATATTACCGGCATTATGTCCCTGTTCTTTCATATTACAGGCATTATGTCCTGTTCCTTCATATTACCGGCATTATGTCCCTGTTCCTTCATATTACAAGCATTATGTCCCTGCTCCTTCATATTACCGGCATTATGTCCTTATTCCTTCATATTACCGGCATTATGTCCCAGTTTCTTCATATTACCGGCATTATGTCCCTGTTCCTTCATATTACAGGCATTATTTCGCTGTTCCTTCATATTACCGGCATTATGTCCCTGTTCCTTCATATTACCGGCATTATGTCCCTGTTCCTTCATATTACCGGCATTATGTCCCTGTGCCTTCATATTTCCGGCATTATGTCCTTATTCCTTCATATTACTGGCATTATGTCCCTGTTCCTTCATATTACCGGCATTATGTCCCTGTTCCTTCTTATTACAGGCATTATGTCCCTGTTCCTTCATATTAAAGGCATTATGTCCCTGTTCCTTCATATTACCGGCATTATGTCCTTAATCCTTCATCTAAACCGCCATTATGTCCCTATTCCTTCATATTACAGGCATTATGTCCCTGTTCCTTCATCCTACCGGCATTATGTCCCTGTTCCTTCATATTCCCGGCATTATGTCCCTGTTCCTTCATATTACAAGGATTATTTCCCTGTTCCTTCATATTACAGGCATTATGTCCCTGTTCCATCATAGTACCGGCATTATGTCCCTGTTCCTTCATATTACCGGCATTTTGCCCCTGTTCCCTCATCTTACCGGCATTATGTCCCTGCTCCTTCATATTACCGGCATTATGTCCCTGTTCTTTCATATTACAGGCATTATGTCCCTGTTCCTTCATATTACTGGCATTATGTCCCTATTCCTTCATATTACGAGCATTATGTCCCTGTTCCTTCATATTACCGGCATTATGTACCTGTTCCTTCATATTACCGGCATTATGTCCCTGTTCCTTCATATTACAGGCATTATGTCCCTGTTCCCTCATCTTACCGGCATTATGTCCCTGTTCCTTCATATAACCGGCATTATGTCCTTCTTCCTTCATATTACCGGCATTATGTCCCAGTTTCTTCATATTACCGGCATTATGTCCCTGTTCCTTCATATTACAGGCATTATTTCGCTGTTCCTTCATATTACAGGCATTATGTCCCTGTTCCTTTATATTACCGGCATTATGTCCCTGTTCCTGCATATTACAGGCATTATGTCCCTGTTCCCTCATATTACATGCATTATGTCCCTGTTCCTTCATATTACATGCATTATGTCCCTGTACCTTCATAATACCGGTATTATGTCCCTATTCCTTCATATTACCGGCATTATTTCCCTGTTCCTTCATATTACCGGTATTATGTCCCTGTTCCTTCATATTACAGGCATTATGTCCAATTCCTTCATATTACCGGCATTATGTCCCTTTTCCCTCATATTACCGGCATTATGTCCCTGTTCCTTCATATTACCGGCATTATGTCCCTGTTCTTTCATATTACAGGCATTATGTCCCTGTTCCTTCATATTACCGGCATTATGTCCCTGTTCCTTCATATTACAAGCATTATGTCCCTGCTCCTTCATATTACCGGCATTATGTCCTTATTCCTTCATATTACCGGCATTATGTCCCAGTTTCTTCATATTACCGGCATTATGTCCCTGTTCCTTCATATTACCGGCATTATGTCCCTGTTCCTTCATATTACCGGCATTATGTCCCTGTGCCTTCATATTTCCGGCATTATGTCCTTATTCCTTCATATTACTGGCATTATGTCCCTGTTCCTTCATATTACCGGCATTATGTCCCTGTTCCTTCTTATTACAGGCATTATGTCCCTGTTCCTTCATATTACAGGCATTATGTCCCTGTTCCTTCATATTACCGGCATTTTGCCCCTGTTCCCTCATCTTACCGGCATTATGTCCCTGCTCCTTCATATTACTGGCATTATGTCCCTGTTCTTTCATATTACAGGCATTATGTCCCTGTTCCCTCATCTTACCGGCATTATGTCCCTGTTCCTTCATATAACCGGCATTATGTACCTGTTCCTTCATATTACCGGCATTATGTCCCTGTTCCTTCATATTACAGGCATTATGTCCCTGTTCCCTCATCTTACCGGCATTATGTCCCTGTTCCTTCATATAACCGGCATTATGTCCTTCTTCCTTCATATTACCGGCATTATGTCCCAGTTTCTTCATATTACCGGCATTATGTCCCTGTTCCTTCATATTACAGGCATTATTTCGCTGTTCCTTCATATTACAGGCATTATGTCCCTGTTCCTTTATATTACCGGCATTATGTCCCTGTTCCTGCATATTACAGGCATTATGTCCCTGTTCCCTCATATTACATGCATTATGTCCCTGTTCCTTCATATTACATGCATTATGTCCCTGTATCTTCATAATACCGGTATTATGTCCCTATTCCTTCATATTACCGGCATTATTTCCCTGTTCCTTCATATTACCGGTATTATGTCCCTGTTCCTTCATATTACAGGCATTATGTCCAATTCCTTCATATTACCGGCATTATGTCCCTTTTCCCTCATATTACCGGCATTATGTCCCTGTTCCTTCATATTACCGGCATTATGTCCCTGTTCTTTCATATTACAGGCATTATGTCCCTGTTCCTTCATATTACCGGCATTATGTCCCTGTTCCTTCATATTACAAGCATTATGTCCCTGCTCCTTCATATTACCGGCATTATGTCCTTATTCCTTCATATTACCGGCATTATGTCCCAGTTTCTTCATATTACCGGCATTATGTCCCTGTTCCTTCATATTACAGGCATTATTTCGCTGTTCCTTCATATTACCGGCATTATGTCCCTGTTCCTTCATATTACCGGCATTATGTCCCTGTTCCTTCATATTACCGGCATTATGTCCCTGTGCCTTCATATTTCCGGCATTATGTCCTTATTCCTTCATATTACTGGCATTATGTCCCTGTTCCTTCATATTACCGGCATTATGTCCCTGTTCCTTCTTATTACAGGCATTATGTCCCTGTTCCTTCATATTACCGGCATTATGTCCCTGTTCCTTCATATTACCGGCATTATGTCCTTAATCCTTCATCTAAACCGCCATTATGTCCCTATTCCTTCATATTACAGGCATTATGTCCCTGTTCCTTCATCCTACCGGCATTATGTCCCTGTTCCTTCATATTCCCGGCATTATGTCCCTGTTCCTTCATATTACAAGGATTATTTCCCTGTTCCTTCATATTACAGGCATTATGTCCCTGTTCCATCATAGTACCGGCATTATGTCCCTGTTCCTTCATATTACCGGCATTTTGCCCCTGTTCCCTCATCTTACCGGCATTATGTCCCTGCTCCTTCATATTACCGGCATTATGTCCCTGTTCTTTCATATTACAGGCATTATGTCCCTGTTCCTTCATATTACTGGCATTATGTCCCTATTCCTTCATATTACGAGAATTATGTCCCTGTTCCTTCATATTACCGGCATTATGTACCTGTTCCTTCATATTACCGGCATTATGTCCCTGTTCCTTCATATTACAGGCATTATGTCCCTGTTCCCTCATCTTACCGGCATTATGTCCCTGTTCCTTCATATAACCGGCATTATGTCCTTCTTCCTTCATATTACCGGCATTATGTCCCAGTTTCTTCATATTACCGGCATTATGTCCCTGTTCCTTCATATTACAGGCATTATTTCGCTGTTCCTTCATATTACAGGCATTATGTCCCTGTTCCTTTATATTACCGGCATTATGTCCCTGTTCCTGCATATTACAGGCATTATGTCCCTGTTCCCTCATATTACATGCATTATGTCCCTGTTCCTTCATATTACATGCATTATGTCCCTGTACCTTCATAATACCGGTATTATGTCCCTATTCCTTCATATTACCGGCATTATTTCCCTGCTCCTTCATATTACCGGTATTATGTCCCTGTTCCTTCATATTACAGGCATTATGTCCAATTCCTTCATATTACCGGCATTATGTCCCTTTTCCCTCATATTACCGGCATTATGTCCCTGTTCCTTCATATTACCGGCATTATGTCCCTGTTCTTTCATATTACAGGCATTATGTCCCTGTTCCTTCATATTACCGGCATTATGTCCCTGTTCCTTCATATTACAAGCATTATGTCCCTGCTCCTTCATATTACCGGCATTATGTCCTTATTCCTTCATATTACCGGCATTATGTCGCAGTTTCTTCATATTACCGGCATTATGTCCCTGTTCCTTCATATTACAGGCATTATTTCGCTGTTCCTTCATATTACCGGCATTATGTCCCTGTTCCTTCATATTACCGGCATTATGTCCCTGTTCCTTCATATTTCCGGCATTATGTCCTTATTCCTTCATATTACTGGCATTATGTCCCTGTTCCTTCATATTACCGGCATTATGTCCCTGTTCCTTCTTATTACAGGCATTATGTCCCTGTTCCTTCATATTACCGGCATTATGTCCCTGTTCCTTCATATTACCGGCATTATGTCCTTAATCCTTCATCTAAACCGCCATTATGTCCCTATTCCTTCATATTACAGGCATTATGTCCCTGTTCCTTCATCCTACCGGCATTATGTCCCTGTTCCTTCATATTCCCGGCATTATGTCCCTGTTCCTTCATATTACAAGGATTATTTCCCTGTTCCTTCATATTACAGGCATTATGTCCCTGTTCCATCATAGTACCGGCATTATGTCCCTGTTCCTTCATATTACCGGCATTTTGCCCCTGTTCCCTCATCTTACCGGCATTATGTCCCTGCTCCTTCATATTACAGGCATTATGTCCCTGTTCCTTCATATTACTGGCATTATGTCCCTATTCCTTCATATTACGAGCATTATGTCCCTGTTCCTTCATATTACCGGCATTATGTACCTGTTCCTTCATATTACCGGCATTATGTCCCTGTTCCTTCATATTACAGGCATTATGTCCCTGTTCCCTCATCTTACCGGCATTATGTCCCTGTTCCTTCATATAACCGGCATTATGTCCTTCTTCCTTCATATTACCGGCATTATGTCCCAGTTTCTTCATATTACCGGCATTATGTCCCTGTTCCTTCATATTACAGGCATTATTTCGCTGTTCCTTCATATTACAGGCATTATGTCCCTGTTCCTTTATATTACCGGCATTATGTCCCTGTTCCTGCATATTACAGGCATTATGTCCCTGTTCCCTCATATTACATGCATTATGTCCCTGTTCCTTCATATTACATGCATTATGTCCCTGTACCTTCATAATACCGGTATTATGTCCCTATTCCTTCATATTACCGGCATTATTTCCCTGTTCCTTCATATTACCGGTATTATGTCCCTGTTCCTTCATATTACAGGCATTATGTCCAATTCCTTCATATTACCGGCATTATGTCCCTTTTCCCTCATATTACCGGCATTATGTCCCTGTTCCTTCATATTACCGGCATTATGTCCCTGTTCTTTCATATTACAGGCATTATGTCCCTGTTCCTTCATATTACCGGCATTATGTCCCTGTTCCTTCATATTACAAGCATTATGTCCCTGCTCCTTCATATTACCGGCATTATGTCCTTATTCCTTCATATTACCGGCATTATGTCCCAGTTTCTTCATATTACCGGCATTATGTCCCTGTTCCTTCATATTACAGGCATTATTTCGCTGTTCCTTCATATTACCGGCATTATGTCCCTGTTCCTTCATATTACCGGCATTATGTCCCTGTTCCTTCATATTACCGGCATTATGTCCCTGTGCCTTCATATTTCCGGCATTATGTCCTTATTCCTTCATATTACTGGCATTATGTCCCTGTTCCTTCATATTACCGGCATTATGTCCCTGTTCCTTCTTATTACAGGCATTATGTCCCTGTTCCTTCATATTACCGGCATTATGTCCCTGTTCCTTCATATTCCCGGCATTATGTCCCTGTTCCTTCATATTACAAGGATTATTTCCCTGTTCCTTCATATTACAGGCATTATGTCCCTGTTCCATATAGTACCGGCATTATGTCCCTGTTCCTTCATATTACCGGCATTTTGCCCCTGTTCCCTCATCTTACCGGCATTATGTCCCTGCTCCTTCATATTACCGGCATTATGTCCCTGTTCTTTCATATTACAGGCATTATGTCCCTGTTCCTTCATATTACTGGCATTATGTCCCTATTCCTTCATATTACGAGCATTATGTCCCTGTTCCTTCATATTACCGGCATTATGTACCTGTTCCTTCATATTACCGGCATTATGTCCCTGTTCCTTCATATTACAGGCATTATGTCCCTGTTCCCTCATCTTACCGGCATTATGTCCCTGTTCCTTCATATAACCGGCATTATGTCCTTCTTCCTTCATATTACCGGCATTATGTCCCAGTTTCTTCATATTACCGGCATTATGTCCCTGTTCCTTCATATTAAAGGCATTATTTCGCTGTTCCTTCATATTACAGGCATTATGTCCCTGTTCCTTTATATTACCGGCATTAAGTCCCTGTTCCTGCATATTACAGGCATTATGTCCCTGTTCCCTCATATTACATGCATTATGTCCCTGTTCCTTCATATTACATGCATTATGTCCCTGTACCTTCATAATACCGGTATTATGTCCCTATTCCTTCATATTACCGGCATTATTTCCCTGTTCCTTCATATTACCGGTATTATGTCCCTGTTCCTTCATATTAGAGGCATTATGTCCAATTCCTTCATATTACCGGCATTATGTCCCTTTTCCCTCATATTACCGGCATTATGTCCCTGTTCCTTCATATTACCGGCATTATGTCCCTGTTCCTTCATATTACTGGCATTATGTCCCTATTCCTTCATATTACCGGCATTATGTCCCTGTTCCTTCATATTACCAGCATTATGTCCCTATTCCTTCATATTACCGGCATTATGTCCCTGTTCCTTCAAATTACAGGCATTATGTCCTTGTTCCCTCATCTTACCGGCATTATGTCCCTGTTCCTTCATATTACCGGCATTATGTCCCTGTTCCTTCATATTACCGGCATTATGTCCCTGTTCTTTCATATTACAGGCATTATGTCCCTGTTCCTTCATATTACCGGCATTATGTCCCTGTTCCTTCATATTTCCGGCATTATGTCCTTATTCCTTCATATTACCGGCATTATGTCCCTGTTCCTTCATATTACCGGCATTATGTCCCTGTTCCTTCTTATTACAGGCATTATGTCCCTGTTCCTTCATATTACCGGCATTATGTCCCTGTTCCTTCATATTACCGGCATTATGTCCCTGTTCTTTCATATTACAGGCATTATGTCCCTGTTCCTTCATATTACAGGCATTATGTCCTTATTCCTTCATATTACCGGCATTATGTCCCAGTTTCTTCATATTACCGGCATTATGTCCCTGTTCCTTCATATTACAGGCATTTTTTCGCTGTTCCTTCATATTACCGGCATTATGTCCCTGTTCCTTCATATTACTGGCATTATGTCCCTATTCCTTCATATTACGAGCATTATGTCCCTGTTCCTTCATATTACCGGCATTATGTACCTGTTCCTTCATATTACCGGCATTATGTCCCTGTTCCTTCATATTACAAGCATTATGTCCCTGTTCCCTCATCTTACCGGCATTATGTCCCTCTTCCTTCATATTACCGGCATTATGTCCCTGTTCCCTCATCTTACCGGCATTTTATCCCTGTTCCCTCATCTTACAGGCATTATGTTCCTTTTCCTTCATATTACCGGCATTATGTCCCTGTTCCTTCATATTACCGGCATTATGTCCCTGTTCCTTCATATTACCAGCATTATGTCCCTGTTCCTTCATATTACAGGCATTATTTCCCTGTTCGTTCATATTACAGGTATTATGTCCCTGTTCCTTCATATTACCGGCATTAGGTCCCTGTTCCTTGTTATTACAGGCATTATGTCCCTGTTCCTTCATATTACCGGCATTATGTCCCTGTTCCTTCATATTTCTGGCATTATGTCCTTATTTCTTCATATTACCGGCATTATGTTCCTGTTCCTTCATATTACCGGCATTATGTCCCTGTTCCTTCTTATTACAGGCATTATGTCCCTGTTCCTTTATATTACCGGCATTATGTCCCTGTTCCTGCATATTACAGGCATTATGTCCCTGTTCCCTCATATTACATGCATTATGTCCCTGTTCCTTCATATTACATGCATTATGTCCCTGTACCTTCATAATACCGGTATTATGTCCCTATTCCTTCATATTACCGGCATTATTTCCCTGTTCCTTCATATTACCGGTATTATGTCCCTGTTCCTTCATATTACAGGCATTATGTCCAATTCCTTCATATTACCGGCATTATGTCCCTTTTCCCTCATATTACCGGCATTATGTCCCTGTTCCTTCATATTACTGGCATTATGTCCCTATTCCTTCATATTACAAGCATTATGTCCCTGTTCCTTCATATTACCGGCATTATGTCCCTGTTCCTTCATATTACCGGCATTATGTCCCTGTTCCTTCATATTACCGGCATTATGTCCTTAATCCTTCATCTAAACCGCCATTATGTCCCTATTCCTTCATATTACAGGCATTATGTCCCTGTTCCTTCATCCTACCGGCATTATGTCCCTGTTCCTTCATATTCCCGGCATTATGTCCCTGTTCCTTCATATTACAAGGATTATTTCCCTGTTCCTTCATATTACAGGCATTATGTCCCTGTTCCATCATAGTACCGGCATTATGTCCCTGTTCCTTCAAATTACAGGCATTATGTCCTTGTTCCCTCATCTTACCGGCATTATGTCCCTGTTCCTTCATATTACCGGCATTATGTCCCAGTTTCTTCATATTACCGGCATTATGTCCCTGTTCCTTCATATTACAGGCGTTATTTCGCTGTTCCTTCATATTACCGGCATTATGTCCCTGTTCCTTCATATTACTGGCATTATGTATCTATTCCTTCATATTACGAGCATTATGTCCCTGTTCCTTCATATTACCGGCATTATGTTCCTGTTCCTTCATATTACCGACATTATGTCCCTGCTCCTTCATATTACAGGCATTATGTCCCTGTTCCCTCATCTTACCGGCATTATGTCCCTCTTCCTTCATATTACCGGCATTATGTCCCTGTTCCCTCATCTTACCGGCATTTTATCCCTGTTCCCTCATCTTACAGGCATTATGTTCCTTTTCCTTCATATTACCGGCATTATGTCCCTGTTCCTTCATATTACCAGCATTATGTCCCTGTTCCTTCATATTACAGGCATTATTTCCCTGTTCGTTCATATTACAGGTATTATGTCCCTGTTCCTTCATATTACCGGCATTAGGTCCCTGTTCCTTGTTATTACAGGCATTATGTCCCTGTTCCTTCATATTTCCGGCATTATGTCCTTATTTCTTCATATTACCGGCATTATGTTCCTGTTCCTTCATATTACCGGCATTATGTCCCTGTTCCTTCTTATTACAGGCATTATGTCCCTGTTCCTTCATATTACCGGCATTATGTCCCTGTTCCTTCATAATACCGGCATTATGTCCCTGTTCCTTCATCCTACCGGCATTATGTCCCTGTACCTTCATATTACCGGCATTATGTCCCTGTTCCTTCTTATTACAGGCATTATGTCCCTGTTCCTTCATATTACAGGGATTATTTCCCTGTTCCTTCATATTACAGGCATTATGTCCCTGTTCCGTCATAGTACCGGCATTATGTCCCTGTTCCTTCATATTACAGGGATTATTTCCCTGTTCCTTCATATTACAGGCATTATGTCCCTGTTCCTTCATATTACTGGCATTATGTCCCTATTCCTTCATATTACGAGCATTATGTCCCTGTTCCTTCATATTACCGGCATTATGTACCTGTTCCTTCATATTACCGGCATTATGTCCCTGTTCCTTCATATTACAGGCATTATGTCCCTGTTCCCTCATCTTACCGGCATTATGTACCTGTTCCTTCATATTACCGGCATTATGTCCTATTCCTTCATATTACCGGCATTATGTCCCTGTTCCTTCATATTACAGGCATTATGTACCTGTTCCTTCATATTACAGGCATTATGTCCCTGTTCCCTCATATTACCGGCATTATGTCCCTGTTCCTTCATATTACCGGCATTATGTCCCTGTTCTTTCATATTACAGGCATTATGTCCCTGTTCCTTCATATTACAGGCATTATGTCCTTATTCCTTCATATTACCGGCATTATGTCCCAGTTTCTTCATATTACCGGCATTATGTCCCTGTTCCTTCATATTACAGGCATTATTTTGCTGTTCCTTCATATTACCGGCATTATGTCCCTGTTCCTTCATATTACCGGCATTATGTCCCTGTTCTTTCATATTACAGGCATTATGTCCCTGTTCCTTCATATTTCCGGCATTATGTCCTTATTCCTTCATATTACCGGCATTATGTCCCTGTTCCTTCATATTACCGGCATTATGTCCCTGCTCCTTCTTATTACAGGCATTATGTCCCTGTTCCTTCATATTACCGGCATTATGTCCCTGTTCCTTCATATTACAGGCATTATGTCCTTAATCCTTCATCTAAACCGCCATTATGTCCCTATTCCTTCATATTACAGGCATTATGTCCCTGTTCCTTCATCCTACCGGCATTATGTCCCTGTTCCTTCATATTCCCGGCATTATGTCCCTGTTCCTTCATATTACAAGGATTATTTCCCTGTTCCTTCATATTACAGGCATTATGTCCCTGTTCCATCATAGTACCGGCATTATGTCCCTGTTCCTTCATATTACCGGCATTATGTCCCTTTTCCCTCATATTACCGGCATTATGTCCCTGTTCCTTCATATTACCGGCATTATGTCCCTGTTCTTTCATATTACAGGCATTATGTCCCTGTTCCTTCATATTACCGGCATTATGTCCCTGTTCCTTCATATTACAGGCATTATGTCCCTGCTCCTTCATATTACCGGCATTATGTCCTTATTCCTTCATATTACCAGCATTATGTCCCTGTTCCTTCATATTACCGGCATTATGTCCCTGTTCCTTCCTATTACAGGTATTATGTCCCAGTTTCTTCATATTACCGGCATTATGTCCCTGTTCCTTCATATTACAGGCATTATTTTGCTGTTCCTTCATATTACCGGCATTATGTCCCTGTTCCTTCTTATTACCGGCATTATGTTCCTGTTCCTTTATATTACCGGCATTATGTCCCTGTTCCTTCATATTACCGGCATTATGTTCCTGTTCCTTTATATTACCGGCATTATGTCCCTGTTCCTTCATATTACTGGCATTATGTCCCTGTTCCTGCATATTACAGGCATTATGTCCCTGTTCCTGCATATTACAGGCATTATGTCCTATTCCTTCATATTACCGCCATTATGTCCCTGTTCCTTCATATTACAGGCATTATGTCCCTGTTCCTTCATATTACAGCCATTATGTCCCTGTTCCCTCATATTACAGGCATTATGTCCCTGTTCCTTCATATTACCGGCATTATGTCCCTGTTCCTTCATATTTCCGGCATTATGTCCTTATTTCTTCATATTACCGGCATTATGTTCCTGTTCCTTCATATTACCGGCATTATGTCCCTGTTCCTTCTTATTACAGGCATTATGTCCCTGTTCCTTCATATTACCGGCATTATGTCCCTGTTCCTTCATAATACCGGCATTATGTCCCTGTTCCTTCATCCTACCGGCATTATGTCCCTGTACCTTCATATTACCGGCATTATGTCCCTGTTCCTTCTTATTACAGGCATTATGTCCCTGTTCCTTCATATTACAGGGATTATTTCCCTGTTCCTTCATATTACAGGCATTATGTCCCTGTTCCGTCATAGTACCGGCATTATGTCCCTGTTCCTTCATATTACAGACATTATGTCCCTGTTCCTTCATATTACCAGCATTATGTCCTATTCCTTCATATTACCGGCATTATGTCCCTTTTCCTTCATATTACCGGCATTATGTCCCTGTTCCTTCATATTACCGGCATTATGTCCCTGTTCTTTCATATTACAGGCATTATGTCCCTGTTCCTTCATATTACTGGCATTATGTCCCTATTCCTTCATATTACGAGCATTATGTACCTGTTCCTTCATATTACAGGCATTATGTCCCTGTTCCCTCATATTACAGGCATTATGTCCCTGTTCTTTCATATTACTGGCATTATGTCCCTATTCCTTCATATTACCGACATTATGTCCCTGTTCCTTCATATTACCAGCATTATGTCCCTATTCCTTCATATTACAGGCATTATGTGCCTGCTCCCTCATATTACCGGCATTATTTCCCTGTTCCTTCATATTACCGGCATTATGTCCCTGTTCCTTCATCTTACCGGCATTATGTCCCTGTTCCTTCATATTACCGGCATTAAGTCCCTGTTCCTTCATATTACCGGCATTATGTCCCTGTTCTTTCATATTACAGGCATTATGTCCCTGTTCCTTCATATTACCGGCATTATGTCCCTGTTCCTTCATATTTCCGGCATTATGTCCTTATTCCTTCATATTACCGGCATTATGTCCCTGTTCCTTCATATTACCGGCATTATGTCCCTGTTCCTTCTTATTACAGGCATTATGTACCTGTTCCTTCATATTACCGGCATTATGTCCCTGTTCCTTCATATTTCCGGCATTATGTCCTTATTCCTTCATATTACCGGCATTATGTCCCTGTTCTTTCATATTACAGGCATTATGTCCCTGTTCCTTCATATTACTGGCATTATGTCCCTATTCCTTCATATTACCGGCATTATGTCCCTGTTCCTTCATATTACCATCATTATGTCCCTATTCCTTCATATTACAGGCATTATGTGCCTGCTCCCTCATATTACCGGCATTATTTCCCTGTTCCTTCATATTACCGGCATTATGTCCTTATTCCTTCATATTACCGGCATTATGTCCCTGTTCCTTCATATTACCGGCATTATGTCCCTGTTCCTTCTTATTACAGGCATTATGTCCCTGTTCCTTCATATTACCGGCATTATGTCCCTGTTCCTTCATATTACAAGCATTATGTCCCTGCTCCTTCATATTACCGGCATTATGTCCTTATTCCTTCATATTACCGGCATTATGTCCCAGTTTCTTCATATTACCGGCATTATGTCCCTGTTCCTTCATATTACAGGCATTATTTCGCTGTTCCTTCATATTACCGGCATTATGTCCCTGTTCCTTCATATTACCGGCATTATGTCCCTGTTCTTTCATATTACCGGCATTATGTCCCTGTTCCTTCATATTACCGGCATTATGTCCCTGTGCCTTCATATTTCCGGCATTATGTCCTTATTCCTTCATATTACCGGCATTATGTCCCTGTTCCTTCATATTACCGGCATTATGTCCTTAATCCTTCATCTAAACCGCCATTATGTCCCTATTCCTTCATATTACAGGCATTATGTCCCTGTTCCTTCATCCTACCGGCATTATGTCCCTGTTCCTTCATATTCCCGGCATTATGTCCCTGTTCCTTCATATTACAAGGATTATTTCCCTGTTCCTTCATATTACAGGCATTATGTCCCTGTTCCATCATAGTACCGGCATTATGTCCCTGTTCCTTCATATTACCGGCATTATGTCCCTGTTCCTTCATATTTCCAGCATTATGTCCCTGTTCCTTCATATTACCGGCATTATGTCCCTGTTCCTTCATATTACAGGCATTATGTCCCTGCTCCTTCATATTACCGGCATTATGTCCTTATTCCTTCATATTACCAGCATTATGTCCCTGTTCGTTCATATTACCGGCATTATGTCCCTGTTCCTTCCTATTACAGGTATTATGTCCCAGTTTCTTCATATTACCGGCATTATGTCCCTGTTCCTTCATATTACAGGCATTATTTCGCTGTTCCTTCATATTACCGGCATTATGTCCCTGTTCCTTCTTATTACCGGCATTATGTTCCTGTTCCTTTATATTACCGGCATTATGTCCCTGTTCCTGCATATTACAGGCATTATGTCCCTGTTCCTGCATATTACAGGCATTATGTCCCTGTTCCTTCATATTACAGGCATTATGTCCCTGTTCCTTCATATTACAGGCATTATGTCCCTGTTCCCTCATATTACATGCATTATGTCCCTGTTCCTTCATATTACAGGCATTATGTCCCTGCTCCTTCATTTTACCGGCATTATGTCCCTGTTCCTGCATATTACAGGCATTATGTCCTATTCCTTCATATTACCGCCATTATGTCCCTGTTCCTTCATATTACAGGCATTATGTCCCTGTTCCTTCATATTACAGGCATTATGTCCCTGCTCCTTCATATTACCGGCATTATGTCCTTATTCCTTCATATTACCGGCATTATGTCCCTTTTCCCTCATATTACCGGCATTATCTCCCTATTCCTTCATATTACCGGCATTATGTCCCTGTTCTTTCATATTACAGGCATTATGTCCCTGTTCCTTCATATTACTGGCATTATGTCCCTATTCCTTCATATTACGAGCATTATGTCCCTGTTCCTTCATATTACCGGCATTATGTACCTGTTCCTTCATATTACCGGCATTATGTCCCTGTTCCTTCATATTACAGGCATTATGTCCCTGTTCCCTCATCTTACCGGCATTATGTCCCTGTTCCTTCATATAACCGGCATTATGTCCTTCTTCCTTCATATTACCGGCATTATGTCCCAGTTTATTCATATTACCGGCATTATGTCCCTGTTCCTTCATATTACAGGCATTATTTTGCTGTTCCTTCATATTACAGGCATTATGTCCCTGTTCCTTTATATTACCGGCATGATGTCCCTGTTCCTGCATATTACAGGCATTATGTCCCTGTTCCCTCATATTACATGCATTATGTCCCTGTTCCTTCATATTACATGCATTATGTCCCTGTACCTTCATAATACCGGTATTATGTCCCTATTCCTTCATATTACCGGCATTATTTCCCTGTTCCTTCATATTACCGGTATTATGTCCCTGTTCCTTCATATTACAGGCATTATGTCCAATTCCTTCATATTACCGGCATTATGTCCCTTTTCCCTCATATTACCGGCATTATGTCCCTGTTCCTTCATATTACCGGCATTATGTCCCTGTTCTTTCATATTACAGGCATTATGTCCCTGTTCCTTCATATTACCGGCATTATGTCCCTGTTCCTTCATATTACAAGCATTATGTCCCTGCTCCTTCATATTACCGGCATTATGTCCTTATTCCTTCATATTACCGGCATTATGTCCCAGTTTCTTCATATTACCGGCATTATGTCCCTGTTCCTTCATATTACAGGCATTATATCGCTGTTCCTTCATATTACAGGCATTATGTCACTGTTCCTTCATATTACAGGCATTATGTCCCTGTTCCTTCATATTACAGGAATTATGTCCCTGTTCCCTCATATTACATGCATTATGTCCCTGTTCCTTCATATTACCAGCATTATGTCCTATTCCTTCATATTACCGGCATTATGTCCCTTTTCCCTCATATTACCGGCATTATGTCCCTGTTCCTTCATATTACCGGCATTATGTCCCTGTTCTTTCATATTACAGGCATTATGTCCCTGTTCCTTCATATTACTGGCATTATGTCCCTATTCCTTCATATTACGAGCATTATGTCCCTGTTCCTTCATATTACCGGCATTATGTACCTGTTCCTTCATATTACCGGCATTATGTCCCTGTTCCTTCATATTACAGGCATTATGTCCCTGTTTCCTCATCTTACCGGCATTATGTACCTGTTCCTTCATATTACCGGCATTATGTCCTATTCCTTCATATTACCGGCATTATGTCCCTGTTCCTTCATATTACAGGCATTATGTACCTGTTCCTTCATATTACAGGCATTATGTCCCTGTTCCCTCATATTACAGGCATTATGTCCCTGTTCTTTCATATTACTGGCATTATGTCCCTATTCCTTCATATTACCGACATTATGTCCCTGTTCCTTCATATTACCAGCATTATGTCCCTATTCCTTCATATTACAGGCATTATGTGCCTGTTCCTTCATATTACCGGCATTATGTCCCTGTTCCCTCATATTACCGGCATTATGTCCTTGTTCCCTCATATTACCGGCATTATGTCCCTGCTCCCTCATATTACCGGCATTATTTCCCTGTTCCTTCATATTACCGGCATTATGTACCTGTTCCCTCATATTACAGGCATTATGTCCCTGTTCCTTCATATTACCGGCATTATGTCCCTGTTCCTTCATATTACCGGCATTATGTCCCTGTTCTTTCATATTACAGGCATTATGTCCCTGTTCCTTCATATTACAGGCATTATGTCCTTATTCCTTCATATTACCGGCATTATGTCCCAGTTCCTTCATATTACCGGCATTATGTCCCTGTTCCTTCATATTACCGGCATTATGTCCCTGTTCCTTCATATTACAGGCATTATTTCGCTGTTCCTTCATATTACAGGCATTATGTCCCTGTTCCATCATAGTACCGGCATTATGTCCCTGTTCCTTCATATTACCGGCATTTTGCCCCTGTTCCCTCATCTTACCGGCATTATGTCCCTGTTCCTTCATATTTCCAGCATTATGTCCCTGTTCCTTCATATTACCGGCATTATGTCCCTGTTCCTTCATATTACAGGCATTATGTCCCTGCTCCTTCATATTACCGGCATTATGTCCTTATTCCTTCATATTACCAGCATTATGTCCCTGTTCCTTCATATTACCGGCATTATGTCCCTGTTCCTTCCTATTACAGGTATTATGTCCCAGTTTCTTCATATTACCGGCATTATGTCCCTGTTCCTTCATATTACAGGCATTATTTTGCTGTTCCTTCATATTACCGGCATTATGTCCCTGTTCCTTCTTATTACCGGCATTATGTTCCTGTTCCTTTATATTACCGGCATTATGTCCCTGTTCCTGCATATTACAGGCATTATGTCCCTGTTCCTGCATATTACAGGCATTATGTCCTATTCCTTCATATTACCGCCATTATGTCCCTGTTCCTTCATATTACAGGCATTATGTCCCTGTTCCTTCATATTACAGGCATTATGTCCCTGTTCCCTCATATTACAGGCATTATGTCCCTGTTCCTTCATATTACCGGCATTATGTCCCTGTTCCTTCATATTTCCGGCATTATGTCCTTATTTCTTCATATTACCGGCATTATGTTCCTGTTCCTTCATATTACCGACATTATGTCCCTGTTCCTTCTTATTACAGGCATTATGTCCCTGTTCCTTCATATTACCGGCATTATGTCAGTGTTCCTTCATAATACCGGCATTATGTCCCTGTTCCTTCATCCTACCGGCATTATGTCCCTGTACCTTCATATTACCGGCATTATGTCCCTGTTCCTTCTTATTACAGGCATTATGTCCCTGTTCCTTCATATTACAGGGATTATTTCCCTGTTCCTTCATATTACAGGCATTATGTCCCTATTCCGTCATAGTACCGGCATTATGTCCCTGTTCCTTCATATTACCGGCATTTTGTCCCTGTTCCCTCATCTTACCGGCATTATGTCCCTGTTCCTTCATATTACCAGCATTATGTCCCTGTTCCTTCATATTACCGGCATTATGTCCCTGTTCCTTCATATTACAGGCATTATGTCCAATTCCTTCATATTACAGGCATTATGTCCCTGTTCCCTCATATTACAGGCATTATGTCCCTGTTCTTTCATATTACTGGCATTATGTCCCTATTCCTTCATATTACCGACATTATGTCCCTGTTCCTTCATATTACCAGCATTATGTCCCTATTCCTTCATATTACAGGCATTATGTCCCTGTTCTTTCATATTACTGGCATTATGTCCCTATTCCTTCATATTACCGACATTATGTCCCTGTTCCTTCATATTACCAGCATTATGTCCCTGTTCCTTCATATTACAGGCATTATGTCCAATTCCTTCATATTACAGGCATTATGTCCCTGTTCCCTCATATTACAGGCATTATGTCCCTGTTCTTTCATATTACTGGCATTATGTCCCTATTCCTTCATATTACCGACATTATGTCCCTGTTCCTTCATATTACCAGCATTATGTCCCTATTCCTTCATATTACCGGCATTATTTCCCTGTTCCTTCATATTACCGGCATTATGTACCTGTTCCTTCATATTACCGGCATTATGTCCCTGTTCCTTCATATTACAGGCATTATGTCCTTGTTCCCTCATCTTACCGGCATTATGTCCCTGTTCCTTCATGTTACCGGCATTAAGTCCCTGTTCCTTCATATTACCGGCATTATGTCCCTGTTCTTTCATATTACAGGCATTATGTCCCTGTTCCTTCATATTACCGGCATTATGTCCCTGTTCCTTCATATTTCCGGCATTATGTCCATATTCCTTCATATTACCGGCATTATGTCCCTGTTCCTTCTTATTACAGGCATTATGTCCCTGTTCCTTCTTATTACAGGCATTATGTACCTGTTCCTTCATATTACCGGCATTATGTCCCTGTTCCTTCATATTACCGGCATTATGTCCCTGTTCTTTCATATTACAGGCATTATGTCCCTGTTCCTTCATATTACCGGCATTATGTCCCTGTTCCTTCATATTTCCGGCATTATGTCCTTATTCCTTCATATTACCGGCATTATGTCCCTGTTCCTTTATATTACCGGCATTATGTCCCTGTTCCTTCTTATTACAGGCATTATGTCCCTGTTCCTTTATATTACCGGCATTATGTCCCTGTTCTTTCATATTACAGGCATTATGTCCCTGTTCCTTCATATTACTGGCATTATGTCTCTGTTCCTTCATATTACCGGCATTATGTCCCTGTTCCTTCATATTACCGGCATTATGTCCCTGTTCCTTCATATTACAGGCATTATGTACCTGTTCCTTCATATTACAGGCATTATGTCCCTGTTCCCTCATATTACCGGCATTATGTCCCTGTTCCTTCATATTACCGGCATTATGTCCCTGTTCCTTCATATTTCCGGCATTATGTCCATATTCCTTCATATTACCGGCATTATGTCCCTGTTCCTTCTTATTACAGGCATTATGTCCCTGTTCCTTCTTATTACAGGCATTATGTACCTGTTCCTTCATATTACCGGCATTATGTCCCTGTTCCTTCATATTACCGGCATTATGTCCCTGTTCTTTCATATTACAGGCATTATGTCCCTGTTCCTTCATATTACCGGCATTATGTCCCTGTTCCTTCATATTTCCGGCATTATGTCCTTATTCCTTCATATTACCGGCATTATGTCCCTGTTCCTTTATATTACCGGCATTATGTCCCTGTTCCTTCTTATTACAGGCATTATGTCCCTGTTCCTTTATATTACCGGCATTATGTCCCTGTTCTTTCATATTACAGGCATTATGTCCCTGTTCCTTCATATTACTGGCATTATGTCTCTGTTCCTTCATATTACCGGCATTATGTCCCTGTTCCTTCATATTACCGGCATTATGTCCCTGTTCCTTCATATTACAGGCATTATGTACCTGTTCCTTCATATTACAGGCATTATGTCCCTGTTCCCTCATATTACCGGCATTATGTCCCTGTTCCTTCATATTACCGGCATTATGTCCCTGTTCCTTCATATTACAGGCATTATGTACCTGTTCCTTCATATTACAGGCATTATGTCCCTGTTCCCTCATATTACAGGCATTATGTCCCTGTTCTTTCATATTACTGGCATTATGTCCCTATTCCTTCATATTACCGACATTATGTCCCTGTTCTTTCATATTACCAGCATTATGTCCCTATTCCCTCATATTACCGGCATTATTTCCCTGTTCCTTCATATTACCGGCATTATGTACCTGTTCCTTCATATTACCGGCATTATGTCCCTGTTCCTTCATATTACCGGCATTATGTCCTTATTCCCTCATCTTACCGGCATTATGTCCCTGTTCCTTCATATTACCGGCATTAAGTCCCTGTTCCTTCATATTACCGGCATTATGTCCCTGTTCTTTCATATTACAGGCATTATGTCCCTGTTCCTTCATATTACCGGCATTATGTCCCTGTTCCTTCATATTTCCTGCATTATGTCCTTATTCCTTCATATTACTGGCATTATGTCCCTGTTCCTTCATATTACCGGCATTATGACCCTGTTCCTTCTTATTACAGGCATTATGTCCTTATTCCTTCATATTACCAGCATTATGTCCTTATTCCTTCATATTACCGGCATTATGTCCCTGTTTCTTCATATTACCGGCATTATGTCCCTGTTCCTTCATATTACAGGCATTATGTCCCTGTTCCTTCATATTACAGGCATTATGTCCAATTCCTTCATATTACCGGCATTATGTCCCTTTTCCCTCATATTACCGGCATTATGTCCCTGTTCCTTCATATTACCGGCATTATGTCCCTGTTCTTTCATATTACAGGCATTATGTCCCTGTTCCTTCATATTACAGGCATTATGTCCCTGTTCCTTCATATTACCAGCATTATGTCCCTATTCCTTCATATTACAGGCATTATGTCCCTGTTCCTTCATATTACCGGCATTATGTCCCTGTTCCTTCATATTACAGGCATTATGTCCTTGTTCCCTCATCTTACCGGCATTATGTCCCTGTTCCTTCATATTACCGGCATTAAGTCCCTGTTCCTTCATATTACCGGCATTATGTCCCTGTTCTTTCATATTACAGGCATTATGTCCCTGTTCCTTCATATTACCGGCATTATGTCCCTGTTCCTTCATATTTCCGGCATTATGTCCTTATTCCTTCATATTACCGGCATTATGTCCCTGTTCCTTCATATTACCGACATTATGTCCCTGTTCCTTCATATTACCAGCATTATGTCCCTATTCCTTCATATTACAGGCATTATGTGCCTGCTCCCTCATATTACCGGCATTATTTCCCTGTTCCTTCATATTACCGGCATTATGTACCTGTTCCTTCATATTACCGGCATTATGTCCCTGTTCCTTCATATTACAGGCATTATGTCCTTGTTCCCTCATCTTACCGGCATTATGTCCCTGTTCCTTCATGTTACCGGCATTAAGTCCCTGTTCCTTCATATTACCGGCATTATGTCCCTGTTCTTTCATATTACAGGCATTATGTCCCTGTTCCTTCATATTACCGGCATTATGTCCCTGTTCCTTCATATTACAGGCATTATGTCCTTGTTCCCTCATCTTACCGGCATTATGTCCCTGTTCCTTCATGTTACCGGCATTAAGTCCCTGTTCCTTCATATTACCGGCATTATGTCCCTGTTCTTTCATATTACAGGCATTATGTCCCTGTTCCTTCATATTACCGGCATTATGTCCCTGTTCCTTCATATTTCCGGCATTATGTCCATATTCCTTCATATTACCGGCATTATGTCCCTGTTCCTTCATATTACCGGCATTATGTCCCTGTTCCTTCTTATTACAGGCATTATGTACCTGTTCCTTCATATTACCGGCATTATGTCCCTGTTCCTTCATATTACCGGCATTATGTCCCTGTTCTTTCATATTACAGGCATTATGTCCCTGTTCCTTCATATTACCGGCATTATGTCCCTGTTCCTTCATATTTCCGGCATTATGTCCTTATTCCTTCATATTACCGGCATTATGTCCCTGTTCCTTTATATTACCGGCATTATGTCCCTGTTCCTTCTTATTACAGGCATTATGTCCCTGTTCCTTTATATTACCGGCATTATGTCCCTGTTCTTTCATATTACAGGCATTATGTCCCTGTTCCTTCATATTACTGGCATTATGTCTCTGTTCCTTCATATTACCGGCATTATGTCCCTGTTCTTTCATATTACCAGCATTATGTCCCTATTCCTTCATATTACCGGCATTATGTCCCTGTTCCTTCATATTACCGGCATTATGTCCTTATTCCCTCATCTTACCGGCATTATGTCCCTGTTCCTTCATATTACCGGCATTAAGTCCCTGTTCCTTCATATTACCGGCATTATGTCCCTGTTCTTTCATATTACAGGCATTATGTCCCTGTTCCTTCATATTACCGGCATTATGTCCCTGTTCCTTCATATTTCCTGCATTATGTCCTTATTCCTTCATATTACCGGCATTATGTCCCTGTTCCTTCATATTACCGGCATTATGACCCTGTTCCTTCTTATTACAGGCATTATGTCCCTGTTTCTTCATATTACAGGCATTATGTCCAATTCCTTCATATTACCGGCATTATGTCCCTTTTCCCTCATATTACCGGCATTATGTCCCTGTTCCTTCATATTACCGGCATTATGTCCCTGTTCTTTCATATTACAGGCATTATGTCCCTGTTCCTTCATATTACAGGCATTATGTCCCTGTTCCTTCATATTACCAGCATTATGTCCCTATTCCTTCATATTACAGGCATTATGTCCCTGTTCCTTCATATTACCGGCATTATGTACCTGTTCCTTCATATTACCGGCATTATGTCCCTGTTCCTTCATATTACAGGCATTATGTCCTTGTTCCCTCATCTTACCGGCATTATGTCCCTGTTCCTTCATATTACCGGCATTAAGTCCCTGTTCCTTCATATTACCGGCATTATGTCCCTGTTCTTTCATATTACAGGCATTATGTCCCTGTTCCTTCATATTACCGGCATTATGTCCCTGTTCCTTCATATTTCCGGCATTATGTCCTTATTCCTTCATATTACCGGCATTATGTCCCTGTTCCTTCATATTACCGACATTATGTCCCTGTTCCTTCATATTACCAGCATTACGTCCCTGTTCCTTCTTATTACAGGCATTTTGTCCCTGATCCTTCATATTACCGGCATTATGTCCCTGTTCCTTCATATTACCGGCATTATGTCACTGTTCCTTCTTATTACAGGCATTTTGTCCCTGATCCTTCATATTACCGGCATTATGTCCCTGTTCCTTCCTATTACAGGTATTATGTCCCTATTCCTTCATATTACAGGCATTATGTCCCTGTTCCTTCATATTACCGGCATTACGTCCTGGCTCCCTCATATTACCGGCATTATTTCCCTGTTCCTTCATATTACCGGCATTATGTACCTGTTCCTTCATATTACCGGCATTATGTCCCTGTTCCTTCATATTACAGGCATTATGTCCTTGTTCCCTCATCTTACCGGCATTATGTCCCTGTTCCTTCATGTAAGGGGGGATTCACACGAGCGTGTATTCGGTCCGTGCGGGCCGCGTGGTTTTCACGCGGCACGCATGGACCAATACAAGTCTATGGGGCAGTACAGACAGTCCGTGCTTTTTGCGCAGCGTTTGTCTGCTGCGCAAAAAGCGCGACAAGTTCAATAACTCTGCGTATTTCGCGCATCACGCACCCATTGAAGTCAATGGGTGCGTGAAAATCACGCGCACCACACGGAAGCACTTCCGTGGGACGAGCGTGATTCGCGCAACAGCAGTGAAAAGGATGAATGAAAACCGAAAAGCACCACGTGCTTTTCTGTTTCCGAACATCCAAACGGAGTGTCTTTGCGATGAGCGAAGCCGGACAAGCGTACCGAACTTCACCGGGTTCGGCCAAACTCGTTTTGGCCGATCCCGGCAAAAAAATTATCGGTACGACGTCAGGAGATAGTCACTGTCCATGGTGCTGAAAGAGTTAAACTGTTTCAGCACCGTGGACAGTGACTTGCGATCCCAAAATACATTAACCTGTAAAAAAAAACCGAAGTTCTAACTTACCGATTACTCCTGTCTCCTTCCTGCAGTCCGACCTCCCGGGATGACACTTCAGTTCAAGTGACAGCTCCAGCCAATCACAGGCCAAGCACAGGCTGCAGCCAATCACAGGCTGCAGCGGTCACTTGGACTGCTGCGTCATCCAGGGAGGTGGGGCCCGATGTCAAGAGAGGCGCGTCACCAAGGACGCGTCACCAAGGACGCGTCACCAAGGCAACGGCCGGGAAGTTCTCGGTAAGTAGGAACTTTATCTTTTTTTTTTACAGGTTTTTCGCTGTTGTGTTCGGCATTCACTGTCGAGGGTGCTGAAAGATTTAGCTCTTTCAGCACCTTGGACAGTGACGGGCGTTGACAAGCCTCATCTCTATGATGCCGGCTGCGCGAAAATCACGCAGCCGCGCATCAGACACGCATGACACACGCAGCTGTCAAATGGTTTTTGCGCTCGCAAAACGCTGCGTTGTTTGCGCGCGCAAAAACGCAACGTTCGTGTGAATCTGGCCTGAGTGTAATATAGTGAGTGCAGGTAGGTATATAATGGATGAGTGTAATATAGTGAGTGCAGGTAGGTATATAATGGATGAGTGTAATATAGTGAGTGCAGGTAGGTATATAATGGATGAGTGTAATATAATGAGTGCAGGTAGGTATATAATGGATGAGTGTAATATAGTGAGTGCAGGTAGGTATATAATGGATGAGTGTAATATAATGAGTGCAGGTAGGTATATAATGGATGAGTGTAATATAGTGAGTGCAGGTAGGTATATAATGGATGAGTGTAATATAATGAGTGCAGGTAGGTATATAATGGATGAGTGTAATATAATGAGTGCAGGTAGGTATATAATGGATGAGTGTAATATAGTGAGTGCAGGTATGTATATAATGTATGAGTGTAATATAGTGAGTGCAGGTAGGTATATAATGTATGAGTGTAATATAATGAGTGCAGGTAGGTATATAATGGATGAGTGTAATATAATGAGTGCAGGTAGGTATATAATGGATGAGTGTAATATAGTGAGTGCAGGTAGGTATATAATGGATGAGTGTAATATAATGAGTGCAGGTAGGTATATAATGGATGAGTGTAATATAGTGAGTGCAGGTAGGTATATAATGGATGAGTGTAATATAATGAGTGCAGGTAGGTATATAATGTATGAGTGTAATATAATGAGTGCAGGTAGGTATATAATGTATGAGTGTAATATAGTGAGTGCAGGTAGGTATATAATGTATGAGTGTAATATAATGAGTGCAGGTAGGTATATAATGGATGAGTGTAATATAATGAGTGCAGGTAGGTATATAATGGATGAGTGTAATATAATGAGTGCAGGTAGGTATATAATGGATGAGTGTAATATAATGAGTGCAGGTAGGTATATAATGGATGAGTGTAATATAATGAGTGCAGGTAGGTAGGTATGTCAGTAATACACTGCAGAATTAAGGCGGGATTCACACGACAGGGTTTCCCGGCCGGGTGCCGGCCGTTCATATATCGGCCGGCACCCCGCTGCATTAGGAATAATAGACCCCTAATTGGGCTATTCACACGACCGATTTTTTGACGGGCCAGGAAAACCGGCCGTCAAAAAATGGGACATGCCCTATTTTCGGCCGGATACCCGGCCGCCCGGCTCCCATAGAAGTCTATGGGTCCGGGTAATACACGGCCATCACCGGAATGTGTCCCGAGTGATGGCCGGGTCAACCGTCGCTCGCGCACTCTCTCTTCCTCACAGTGCAGAGTGCATGTGAGGAGGAGGAGTTGATGCCATTCGGACGAATGGCTACGCTGGTGATACTGTGTGGCAGGGTCGGGGTGTACAGCAGGTGGAAGGGAGCGCTGCGCTGGCTCCCTTCCCCTGCTTGTTACGGTTCCCGACCGCTGGCTGTGTTTTTACGGCAGGGTCCTTAAAACCCGAGCCATAGACTTTTTACGGCTCGGGTTTTAACTTGCTGCCCGCGCGATCGGGCAGCTGAATGTCGGGTCTCCGGCTGTCAGTGACTGCCGGGGACCCTGAGGAGAGGATAGAAGCAGCTTTCACTGCTTCTGTCTTCTACGATGTCTTTTTACACAACGCTCAATGAACGCTGTGTATAGGAATAGAGGCAGCAGCAGCGGCGCTGTCTCTATTCCTCCCGGTGATCATGTGACTGGTCACATGATCGCCGGGTGCCGTTAGTGACAGACTGCTGCTGGGTCTTACTAGACCTAGCACAGTCCTATTAGTGACAATCGTCACTGTGAGAGGGCTGATTTCCCCTGTAACTGGGGCTGCTGTGCAGCTCCAGTTACAGGGAAAAACATGGTGTAAAAGAAAGAAAAAAAATATTAAAAGTTCCAAAAAGGTCTTTTTTGACCTTAGAGGGACAGACCACAGTAATAAAAAATAAGTAAAGTGCAAAAAATTAATCAGATTAAAAAATGGTCAGGGAAAAAAACGGATGCAAATCGGGTCCAAATCGGCGGGTAAAAACGGCAACACGGCCCGGAACGGATGCAAACCGGCCGGGAAAATCGGCCGATTTTCCTGGCCGACACTCGGACCCTGTCGTGTGAATGAGGCCTAAGGCGGGATTCACACGACCGGGTCGCGCCCAAGCCCAAGTGCCGGCCGGTAAAATCGGCCATTCTGCCCTGCCGGTTTGCATAAAGTTTTGCATCCGTGCTGGGCCGGGCAGATCTGGACAGTGACATCAGCGGCAACTCCTGAAGGGGAATCCCCATGTGTTCGGGGATTCCGCTTCAGGAGTTTCCCCTGCTATCACTGCCCAGATATGGACAGAGACATCAAGCGCTCTGTCCAGGAGCGGAATCCCCGAAAACACGGGGATTCCGCTCCTTCAAGGAGCTAAAATGCGGCTAGCACATAGCAGAGCGGGGAGATACCTCCCTGCTCTGCTATAGTGGCGTCGCTGCAGTAGTAGCAGCCGCAGCAGCAGCAGCTGCTAGCGGCGCCATCGAAGGTGTCGCCGGGCCAGGGCGCTTTTAAAACAAGCAGGGGAAGGGAGCCAGCGCAGCGCTCCCTTCCACCTGCTGTACACCCCGGCCCTGCCACACAGTGTACAGCGATGCCATTCGTCAGAATGGCATCAACTCCTCCTCCTCACATGCACTCTGCGCTGTGAGGAGGAGGAGATAGAGCGCAAGCGCCGGAAAACCCGGCCATCACTCGGGACACATTCCGGTGATGGCCGTGTATTACCCGGCCCCATAGACTTCTATGGGAGCCGGGTGGCCGGGTACCCGGCCGAAGATAGAGCATGTCCTATTTTTTGACGGCCGGTTTCCCCGGACGTCAAAAAATCGGTCGTGTGAATAGCCCCATTAGGGGTCTATTATTCCTAATGCAGCCGGGTGCCGGCCGATTTATGAACGGCCGGCACCCGGCCGGGAAACCCTGTCGTGGGAATGAGGCCTAACGCAGCATGTGATTACGATTTTTATAAATATTATTCACTTGTATTAAATAGATTTCTACCACATGTAAACATAAAGGTTTTCTATATTTTCTTTGCTATCTTCTCTCTACCCCACATGGCCACTCTATGGTGATGCAGGTGGGGGCGCTATTTCACTGTTTACCTCCGGCAGCAGAAGGGCGAGGTGCAGCCCTGCCACACAACAACAATCCTGGTTCCGCAGTAGAATTTTCAGTTTTTTTGGTGTAAACTTTTTGCATAGATTTTCATTGTAGGATCTGTACAAAGTGGAGCTGCCAGGAGATCGGGGACTTGATGAGATGGACGCATGCAGCTCCCGTCAGGTACATACTGGTTAGGTGAGTCGTCCCACCTCATAATATCCATGAAAAATGGAACTAAATAGGTATTGGACAAATATCATACCATCACTGCCAGGCAAAATACTTTAAAACCTCATTTTTAATAAATATTAACTGTAAAAAAAATAATCAAATACCAATTAAATTTTACTACAAAACACATGGCACCTCGATCAGTGGTACAAGCATCTTTGGGGTACTCCAGCGGGTAAAGTTCATAGAACAGGGTATAATACTAGTAATACCAGTTCAGTATCCGGGCATTATAAACAATGAGTAGTCCCACCTCCCCTTTCTCATCCATATTAGGCTCTGTTCACATCTGCGTTGGGGTCCCGTTCTGACGTTCCGTCGGAGGTTTCCGTCAGAACGGGACCCTGAGCAGACACAGATGAAAACCAGGAGTTTCTGTTTCCATCACCATCGATTTCAATGGTGACGGAGCCGGTGCCCGTGGTTTCTGTTTGTCTCTTTTGTGCACCGGACCCGTAGTTTTGCCGGAAGCAATAGCGTAGTCGACTACTGAAATCAATGGTGATGGAAACGGAAACCCCTGGTTTCCGTCGGTGTCAGTTTGTGTCTGCTCAGGGTCCTGTTCTGACGGAAACTTCTGACGGGAACGTCAGAACGGGACCCCAATGCAGATGTGAACAGAGCCTTAGGGCATGACCAGACGTGGCGGAATTGCTCTGAAATTCCGCTGCGGATAGTCCGCAGCAGAAATCCGCAGCGTACACGTTTCTCCATTGCTTTCCACAGCTTTTTAGTTGGGTTCGTTTACACGTTGCGGACAATTCCGCTGCGGAGCATAGGCTGCGGTGCGGAATTTGGTGTCCGCAGCATACACTGACTGTTGTGGACGTGTAGCGGACTTGTTGCGGACTCATTGCGGAATTTCTCCATTGACTTCAATGGAGAGTGAAAATTCCGCAATGAAGTCCGCAGATGTTATGTGTGCTGCGGAGCGTACTGGTTTTACTAACATGATAGTTCTTCATTCTGGCTGGACCTTTGTATCTCTAGGTCTACAGCCAGACTGAGGAAGTCAATGGGGCTCCCGTAATTACGGGTGACTACGTGTGTGCACCCGTAATTACGGGAGCGTTGCTAGGAGACGTCTGTAAATAGTCACTGTCCAGGGTGCTGAAAGAGTTAAGCGATCGGCAGTAACTGTTTCTGCACCCTGGACAGTGACTACCGATCACAATATACATCAACCTGTAAGAAAAATAGAAGTTCATACTTACCGAGAACTCCCTGCTTCTGTCTCCAGTCCGGCCTCCCGGGATGACGTTTCAGGCCATGTGACCGCTGCAGCCAATCACAGGCCAATCACAGGCTGCAGCGGTCACATAGACTGCCGCGTCATCCAGGGAGGTCGGGCTGGATGTCGAAAGAGGAACGCGTCACCAAGACAACGGCCGGTAAGTATGAATTTCTTTTTCTTTTACTAGGGAAAGGGCTGTCCCTTCTCTGTATCCTGCACTGATAGAAGGGAAGCCCTTTCCCCCTCAATACGCAACGGCCAGTCCGCATCAATTTAATGCCCATTTCAGGCAAAGCCGCGACAGAATCTGCAACGCAGATTATGTGCGGCATTGATGCGGACAGTGTGTGCAGAACTCCGCCACGTCTGGTCATGCCCTTAGACTGTCACACAGAAACCTCTGCATGTTCTTTATATCCACAATTTCTAGTTATAATCCCTCCTCATCGGGCTGCAGCGGCCAAACCGCAGGAGAAGTGGGGGGTGTGAACATCATCTTAGGCAGCCTTGGCTGGAATTACAGCTGGGATTGGATAGAGTAGGTCACATGTGGACACGAAGTCCCTGTTTACACACCATGTTTTTTGCAGGTGGAAAAATCTGCCTCAAAATTCCTTCTGCCGCTTTTTTGACGCCTTTTTCGACCACGGCCATTGAGCACCGCATGCAAAAATGCTGCGAAAACCGTTTTCTTTGCCTCCCATTGATGTCAATGGGAGGTCAGAGACGGAAACGCTTGAAGAAAGGGCTTGACGCTGCTTTTTCCAGTGAGTGTTTTTTTCTCGTGGGAAAAACGCCTCTGCATCCCATTGAAATCAATAAGATTTGTTTTCGGACGTTTTTTGATGCGGTTTTCGTTGCGGTTTCCACGTCAAAAACGCTCCAAAAAACTCTGTGTGAACTAGGCCTAATATTTCTCCATATATTACATGTGGATTTTGCAGCATGTTTGGCTGTGCTTCCTTTGCATTACATCTACTGCAGATTGTTACTGCTGCAAGTTTATGCAGTTTTCTAGAACCCTATTCACATTCATACTTCATGTGTCAATTTGACCATGGAAATCTGCAATAAATATGTAACATGTGAACCAGGGGCGTAACTAGGAAAGGCTGGGCCCCATAGCAAACTTTTGACTGGGGCCCCCCCTCCCCTGGGTGTCAAAACAACCCCCCCCCCCTAGTAGATAGTGCCTTTTTTACAGCCGCCTCTGTAGATAGCGCCATACAGTCCCCCCTGTAGATAACGCCATACAGCCCCCCTGTAGATAACGCCATACAGACCCCCCTGTAGGGAACGCCATACAGACCCCCTGTATATAACGCCATACAGACCCCCCTGTAGGGAACGCCATACAGCCCCCTCTGTAGATAGCGCCATACAGTCCCCCCTGTAGATAACGCCATACAGCCCCCCTGTAGATAACGCCATACAGACCCCCCTGTAGGGAACGCCATACAGACCCCCTGTATATAACGCCATACAGCCCCCCTGTAGATAACGCCATACAGACCCCCCTGTAGGGAACGCCATACAGACCCCCCTGTAGGGAACGCCATACAGCCCCAACCCCCCCAAAAAATGCGACCTACAGTGTGAAAAGACAAAAGACATGTATCCCCTCTCCTCAGGATATACACAGGACAGGGGATACATGTGTGATCGCTGGCATTGATAGGGAGAACGGGGGACTGAAAGTCCCCTGAAGTTCTCCATGACTAACCTCTGACTTCCGGCGTCTGTGTCGGCAGCTCAAGAAAAATGAAAGGAGCGCTGGTCACGCATGCGCACAAGCGCGACCGGCGCTCCATTAATTTCTACGGAGCTGCCGACACAGACCCCGGAAGTCCGAGGTTTGTGATGGAGAACTTCAGGGGACTTTCAGTCCCCCGTTCTCCCTATCGCTGCCAGCGATCACACATGTATCCCCTGTCCTGTGTATATCCTGTGGAGAGGGGATACATGTCCTGTGTATATCCTGTGGATAGGGGATACATGTCTTATGTTTAATGGCAGAGCGGGGAGATACCTCCCTGCTCTGCCGTAGTGTTCAGTGGTGTTGCGCTGTAGCAGCCATAGCGGCAGCTAGCGGAGCCTCCGGCCATGGTGGGGGCCCGTGCCGGCGGGCGACACGGGCCCCCTCATGCCGCGGGCCCCGTAGCAGCCGCTACGGCTGCTATAGCGGTAGTTACGCCACTATGTTAGGGGGAGTTCACACTGAGTTTTTTTACGCGAAAACCATGGCAAAAAACGTCAGAAAGTGCCTCCTATTGAAAACCATAAAAAACGCCTGCGGGAAAAAGAAGCGTTAGGCTATGTTCACACAGAGTATTTTGCAGGAGGAATATCTGCCTCAAAGTTCCGTTTGGAAGTTTGAGGCAGATTTTCCTCTGCCTGCACGCCGATTCTTGCGGCGTTTTTGGCCCGCGGCCATTGACCGCTGCGGGCATAAAACACCGCGAAATACGCTTTCTCTGCCTCCCATTGAAGTCAATGGGAGGTCAGAGGTGTAAACACCCGAAGATAGGGCATGTCACTTCTTTTTCCCGCGAGGCAGTTTTACTGCTCGCGGGAAAAAGACGCCGACGCCTCCCATTGAAATCAATGGGAGGCATTCTCTGTCAGTTTTTGACGAGTTTTGCGACGCGGTTTCCGCGTCAAAAAACTCGTCAAAATACTCAGTGTAAACATAGCCTAATGCCCTTTCTTCGGACGTTTCTGTCTCCAACTTCCCATTGACAACAATGGCAGGCAGAAAATGCATTTTTTGCTGCGTTTTTCTGCCCACGGCCCGAAGGCCGAAAAACGTCACCAAAAAACGCAACAAAAACGCGGGAAGTGTTCAAAATATGCCTCAAAAATCCGGAAGGAATTATGAGGCAGATTTTTCTACCTAAAAACTTTTCCCTTCTCAAATGAACTTTTTTATTTGATGTACATCATGTACCTGTCCTCTGCAGTCTGCACGTCCTCCGCCCGTCCTATGGGATGCTAGTACTCCGGCAGTCCTGACTTTACTCCGGCAGTCCTTGGCTCCTGACTGTACTGTCCTCCGCCCTAAGTCTCGCGTCGGTCGTTTAGCTCCGCCCCCTGTCCTCTCCCCTGCCTGAGCGCTCCTCCTACCATGTCCTCTTCCACTGTGTGTGGGAGGACTATCAGTGGAGTGCACAGTGTGCAGTGAATATCACCGTGCCCCCGGACACCCCCCCCCCGTGGCTGTCACCGGGCCCCCCCCACCGGATGCCTAGTGTAATGTTAGTGACTCGTGATGTTCGTGACTCGTGATGCTACTACTAGGCATGAGGGGGCCCGTGCCTCCAGGCCTGGCAGTGGCATATAATGTAATGTGCCTGACTGTCAGGGCGACACGGGCCCCCCCATGCCCCGGGCCCCGTAGCAGCTGCTACTGCTGCTACTGTGGTAGTTACGCCACTGATGTGAACATAGACTTAGGGGCTACACGTGATGTTTCAGGCTACATTTACACACTGCAACCAGGTTACATCACACTTGTCTTCTCTCCCAGATTGTCCTGGAGACTTCCAAACTAGGGAAGATCTTACATGATGTAGCTGCATAAGGAAGGCACTCTGCTGGGACTATTTGTGAGGGGGAACTCTGCTTGTAGAGGTTATTGGGGGCAGTCTGCTGGGACTATTTGTGAGGGGGAACTCTGCTTGTAGAGGTTATTGGGGGCAGTCTGCTGGGACTATTTGTGAGGGGGAACTCTGCTTGTAGTGGTTATTGGGGGCCGTCTGCTGGGACTATTTGTGAGGGGGAACTCTGCTTGTAGAGGTTATTGGGGGCAGTCTGCTGGGACTATTTGTGAGGGGGAACTCTGCTTGTAGAGGTTATTGGGGGCAGTCTGCTGGGACTATTTGTGAGGGGGAACTCTGCTTGTAGTGGTTATTGGGGGCAGTCTGCTGGGACTATTTGTGAGGGGGAACTCTGCTTGTAGAGGTTATTGGGGGCAGTCTGCTGGGACTATTTGTGAGGGGGAACTCTGCTTGTAGAGGTTATTGGGGGCACTCTGCTGGGACTATTTGTGAGGGGGAACTCTGCTTGTAGAGGTTATTGGGGGCAGTCTGCTGGGACTATTTGTGAGGGGGAACTCTGCTTGTAGAGGTTATTGGGGGCCGTCTGCTGGGACTATTTGTGAGGGGGAACTCTGCTTGTAGAGGTTATTGGGGGCAGTCTGCTGGCACTAATTATTGGAGGCACTTTGCTGGCAATATGGGTTATTGAGGGGTCTCTGCTGGTAGTGTTGTTTATGAGGGGGCAGTATACTGGCACTGTATAAGGGACAATACTCTGCTGGCACTGTATGGGGGCACTCTGCTTACTCTAATTATGGGGTCGCTCGCTGATAACTGAGGCTTCTTAGCTGTCCTTATCGGTGGGGTTTACATAGGAAAGAAATTCTCAAACCACATCTCAAATCTCCCTGTAGTTTATTCTAAAAACAGACAAGTACGGCTCAGAAAAACAGCTGCAAACAAATAACCATTGATGTGAACGGAAATGAACAAAATGTTGTTCGCTTTCTGCGATTATTATTGACATGTTTTATAAGACATGTTACATCTCGTGTTATACACAGCAGGAGGCGACAGCACACGTCTTATCACACAGGAAGAGGAAATACATCAGAAAGGGAAACAGGAAGAGGAAGAGCAGCCATGTCATACAGGAAATACAGGAAGTGACATCATCACAGGAGGCAACAGCACACGTCTTATCACACAGGAAGAGGAAATACATCAGAAAGGGAAACGGGAAGAGGAAGAGCAGCCATGTCATACAGGAAATACAGGAAGTGACATCATCACAGGAGGTAACAGCACACGTCTTATCACACAGGAAGAGGAAATACATCAGAAAGGGAAACGGGAAGAGGAAGAGCAGCCATGTCATACAGGAAATACAATAAAGAACAAAAGGACGGCGCCACCTTGTGTAGATCAGTAGGTCAGGGTGAGGATAAAATGACAAGAGTATGCTCACCGGAATGCGGAGGTTTTAAAGCGTATAATATCCACAGTGCTGCTGCCAGATCCGAGTCGGTGTCCAAGATGGGACCGCTTAGGTAGAGACAAGTGCAGGTACAAAAAGTGGATCTTTAGATGGCGCTGCTGTGTGGTGAGAAGGATAAGGACCGGAGTCTCGAGTTGTTGATAATAGGTTGAATTTATTAAGAATGGCTACGCGTTTCAACGATGAACAATCGTCTTCCTCAGGCCATGCACATATCAGAGAGGACACATCTTAAATAACATGTTGGTGCAAATTAACATAATTGAAAACAAAAAAAACCGCCAAATCTGACGGGGTCAAGGTGCGATCCTGACGTCACTCCCGGTTTTTTTGCTGCTTCACAATGTTCACATTACGGGGCTATAAATACATGATATGTTTTAACATATAAGTTAAATATTTATTCATAAAGTAAAATGCAATTAAAATAGTGATAGAGATGAATGAAGAATGAATAAAAGAGAGCTGAGTTCGAAGTGAACAAAGCCGGGACGCTGTCTCGTTACCTAGGCAACGGAGCGGAGATCATAGCGAAAGAGCGAGTTGGTAGAACTGTGCTCTCCATGGATAAGTTATTGAACCCATTGGAAGCTACTTAAAGGTATGTATAATTTAAATAAAAACAATTAGTGCAAGAAAGCCGTATCGAGTATAGGCATTAATGTGTAGCTGTGCTGATAAAACATTAGGTAACTAAATTTTGCATGGTTAGCAACCTGGATCAGTTCTGTTTATAATTAAACCGTGCAGCATATTAAAAATAGAATATAAGTTTTAATTAGAGTATGCATATTTTTTAAATATTTTTTTTTTTTATTTTTTATTTTTTTTTGTTTTTTTTGTTTTTTTTTTTTGTTTTTTTTTGTTTTCAATTATGTTAATTTTCACCAACATGTTATTTAAGATGTGTCCTCTCTGATATGTGCATGGCCTGAGGAAGACGATTGTTCATCGTTGAAACGCGTAGCCATTCTTAATAAATTCAACCTATTATCAACAACTCGAGACTCCGGTCCTTATCCTTCTCACCACACAGCAGCGCCATCTAAAGATCCACTTTTTGTACCTGCACTTGTCTCTACCTAAGCGGTCCCATCTTGGACACCGACTCGGATCTGGCAGCAGCACTGTGGATATTATACGCTTTAAAACCTCCGCATTCCGGTGAGCATACTCTTGTCATTTTATCCTCACCCTGACCTACTGATCTACACAAGGTGGCGCCGTCCTTTTGTTCTTTATTTCACTTTAGGTTGGACTGCAACATTTGCCCCCGTTTTTGGACCAGCACTCCAACACCAGGAGTCTCTCCTGCATCGGCAGCCGCGTGTATAGATCTACCCTTTTCTATCTGAATACCGCTGTGGGACTTTGATCCCGATTCACCACATCTCTGCAATCAACATTCAGAATGCTGGATTTCACAGATGAAAGGAACATCCTACGAGAAAACCTGATCATGCAATTGATTGGAACTGACACCACGATGGGGGCACTCCAGACAGTGAGTAACGATGTTTCCCCCGAACTGACCCAACTAATGACCGATCTGTATCTGTCACTGGAGGATACCCTTAAAAAGGAAGCTCTGCAGAGCATAGACTGCCGTTTTTTACAAATTTATATCAATGAAAATATTGCCCCAAGGGGTTTAAGGTTTTCTATCAATAATCCTTACCCCACAGATTTGCCTTTCAGTAATGACTGGAAGACTTTTCTAGACCAATGCCATCTAGGTCTCTTGGAAAGACTTCTTAAAAAGCGCAATACACTTAGTGAATCGTATAAATTGGAAATTGCGCTAATCAAAGAGAAACTCCTTAAATTCACTGAACATCGTGATTTTCTGAAACTTGAAACTTCTACCAGTAATAGAATAAATATATATGAAAAAGATATTATTCTAAAAAAGGTCAAGAAACTCAAAAGAGATCGTGACGATTATACACTAAATGATTTAGGGGATTGGAAATCATCTTTACCACACACATCCAAAACAGACACTGTTACAACCAAATACAACACCCCACATAGAACCTCTTCAATACCTTTTGACAATTCCTCAAGGTTTAGGGCCCCCTTTAAGCCTCGGGCACCCACTGCCGAAGGGCATACTTTCAGTAGGTCCTTTAAGAATAGTCTAAGACCTCACCAGAGATCAATAAATGACAGCCCCTCGACAAGAGTACCTAACAGTATTCTTGCTGAGAAACAACCCATACTCATTCCGATAATGACAAGCAAATCCCTTCCCCAACTTTCAGATCAGGATTGCATTCCCACACAACCTGGTCCCTTATCCGACAAGGGGCTAATCACCAGAATTCCCTTGAATGCCTTTAGGGCATCTGATTTGGATTATCATCTATCCAAGTTTTTTCCATTATCAGAACCGATGGAAGTCCTTACCATTCCTGACTCCCCCTCCTCTTCACACAATGATTCCATGGAAAATAGCATACTCTCCCTACTTCAACTATCAGTGCACAGCACCCCCCAGTCCTCCCCTCCGGGCACACATACCAGCCCTCGTAGATGCTTTTCCACATCTCTACCTCTCATAGACAACCCCTCCAATATTGATTTAGCAACATCCTTACTTGACATCACCTATGCAGCAACCTCTTTTTTGGGCCTTCCCTCAGAACTCACCAGACCCCCTTTAACCCCCACAGTTACCAGCAACGACATTCTCCTACCATATATAATGAGCCCAAAAGCACAAACCATCACCCGTTTTTTTCCGAAAATACAGAAAATCTCCATAAAAAGAAAACTAAATACAGACATAGAGGACGGAGAGGAGGCAGGAAACGCAATAAGCCAACGTCCGAGATTGAACTTAAAGAAAAACCGAATAAAACAATAAAGATTTTTAATCTGTCATCTTATACACTTAACATCCATGAGACAAAACTACTTAACAAAGGACTGTCCTTTTGCCTCACTTCCTCATCTAACGACTTTGATTTATTTATGGACCTCAACCGTTTTATTAGAAAGCTTACTCTCATCAGACATTTTGCTTTACAGAAACCTAGTATACCATCCATTACACTAGAGGTTCCACAGACACCCCCTACCAACTTAAAAGCCTTTCCAGTGGAAGTCTATCCCAAATCCGAATTTTACCCTATTTATCACCAGGGTTCCCTCATCGAAACTTTTTCAATATTAGTGAGTAATGAATTCAGGACGTTAGAGACTCCCCATCTCTATCAAGACAATTTAACCCCACATGAAAGAAGGGCTATTAAATCCCTGCAAAATAACGAAAACGTAGTCATTCGTCCTGCTGACAAAGGGGGAGGAATAGTGATCCAGAACAGAGACAATTATCTCGAGGAAACCATGAGGATTCTAAATGACAACACTTTTTATTGCAAATTAGTGTCCAATCCCCTTCCTGCCTATATATGTAAATATAAGTCTATGATTGAGAAAGCATTCCAGGAGGACCTACTAACGAAAAAAGAAAAAAGTTTTTTACATGTACCATTCCCTAACATACCTTTTATCTATCATCTCCCCAAAATCCACAAAACACTCACAGACCCCCCCGGACGTCCCATCATTTCAGGAATCGGCTCATTAACCAGCAACCTTTCTCACTTTGTAGACCTACACCTTCAACCATTTGTACTCACGTTACCGGCATATCTCAAAGACTCTACCCAACTTATCAATGATCTGTTTAATCTCAAAACTGATGTAACCACATCCAACATACATTTTTTAACAGCTGATGTAACCTCTTTGTACAGTAATATCCCACACAATAAAGGCATGCAGGTAATCAAATCATTCCTATCATCTAATGTTTTAATCCCTGATAATCAAATTTCCTTCCTAACCGATTGCATTGATTTTATTCTTCATCATAACACATTCACTTTTAATAACAGTTTTTACAACCAAATTAGAGGCTGTGCAATGGGTACCAGGTTCGCACCAGCCTACGCTAATCTGTACATGGGGGCTTTTGAAAAGGAATACATCTTAGGAGAACATTTTTTTAAAAATAACATTCTTTTATATAGGCGTTACATCGACGACCTGTTCTTCGTGTGGACAGGATCAGAAAACGAAGCATCTAGTTTTATAAAACTTTTAAACACTAACAGTTATGACATCTCCTTCACGCACACTTTTTCTAAAAACTCAATTGATTTCTTGGACCTAACCATCAGCTATGACATCCTGACCGAACATTTTATCACAAAAACTCATTTCAAATCCGTCGATGTTAACAGCTATATCGACTTCAAAAGTGCTCACTACCGCCCGTGGTTAACCAATGTACCCTTCGGTCAGTTTAGAAGAGTACGAAAAAATTGTAGTACCAATGAAAATTTTACAACAGAGTGCAATATTTTAGAGGGGAGATTTAGAGAGAAACATTTCCCCCCACAACTCATCAAAGATGCAAGACAGAAAGCTTCACTATTATCTCAGGACTCCTGCCTAATCCCTGTACAGAGAAAACCAATAGCAAAAAAATATAACACCAATTTCATCACAACATTTAACCAAGGGAACAAAACAATCAGGTCAATATTGCATAAACATTGGCACATCATAAAAAGTGACCCTTACCTCAAAGATGCGATACCTGTTCATCCAAGCATCACTTTTCGACGATCATTAACTCTGAAAAATATTCTGGCCCCCAGCAGAATCCGTAAACCCAAAACAATAGCAGCACCGTTTCTCTCTAAACCCAATGGCTCCTACAAATGTGGCCACCCACGATGCCTATGCTGCAATAGTATCAATAATAAAAAATATTCATATACATCCACAATTACAAAAGAGTCCTTTCCAATCAAGTCATCCCTAAGTTGTAGCAGTACATATGAGATTTATCTACTGGAATGTACATGCCAACTCCAATATGTAGGGAGAACGACACAACACCTCAGATCCAGAATAAACAAACATAGATTCAATGTGAACACAGGCTTTTTGAAACATAGTGTGTCTCGTCATTTCACTCACATACATAAATGCCAATTTAATCAAATTACAGTTACACCCATCGAAGAGATACATCACGACGTTCCCAACAGATTTAATAAACTCAAACAGAGGGAAAATTATTGGATTTTTAAATTACAGACTTTACACCCAAGAGGTTTGAATGACATCTCTGAATCATCTTTGGACTAACCTACACTTTTATGAAAATATTTGAGGCTATGATCTCCAAATTATCATATACTATCTAACTTTTGTAATTTGTCTGCCTAGTTCACCCATTCATCAGGCATTCTCTTACATATTTTCCCTAAATATTTTCCTCTTAAAATTTAGCAAAATCTTGCATACCTATATTTTATTTCATTTTTTATTTTAGTTTATCATCATTATTATTATTATCATTATTTTTACCAATTTTTCATCAGTTTACCTGGAGTATATGTTAACTTCCTTGCCTTCTGATCCCACTGTTCCTTATTTTCGCACTATGGACCGATTTATATAAACCACAATTGTATTCTTTCCAAGTACAGTAGTGTAAGTATTAGATCCTCATACTGTTTTAAATATGCTGCATACTCTAATTACATTCTGGACCGAATAAGGTTACTAACCACGCTAAACATAGTTACCCAAATGTTACATTAGCGCGGCCACAGATGAATATCTATGCCCGACACGTCATTTATATTCATTCTTTTATTTAAACAATACATGTTTTTCAAGCAGTTCTTAATTTCTTACCTAGGGCAAGCGTAGCTCCGCCAATTCGTTTTTCTTCCTATGATTTCTACTCGGTTGTCTTGGTAACGAGGCCGCGTCCCGGCTTCGTTCACTACAAACTCATTAATAGTAATTTACATTCCTTTTATATTTTAAAAAAAAGATGCTGCATACTCTAATTATAATGTTACATTTCTTCTATATTATGCTGCATTGTTTAACTATTAACAGGACCGAACATATTTTTGCTAACCACGCTAAAATTAGTTACCTAATGCTCTATTGGCGCAGCTATATACCAATGTCCATGCCCAATACGGCTTCCAAATGTATTCTTTTGTTTAAATTATACATGTTTTAAGCAGCTTCTAAGGGTTTTAATATCTTACCCACGGCTAGTACAGTTCTCCTAATTCCCTTCCTTGCTACGATCTCTACCCGGTTGCCTTGGTAACAAAGCCGCGTCCCGGCTTCGTTCACTCCAATTGATATTCCTTTTTAAAGAATATACTGCGGATTTCAATTAAAATTGAAATCTACATTCTATTTATAATATGCTACATGGTTTAATTGTAAACATGACCGATCCAGGTTGCTAACCACGCCAAATTTAGTCACCTAATGTCTTATCAGCGCAGCCATTTATTAATACCTATGCCCGATATCACTTTCATGTACATTTTTTAAATTATACATACCTTCAAGCATATGTGACCCACGGCTAGCATAGTTCTTCTAATTTGCTTCTTTTCTACGATCGCCACCCGGTTGTCTTGGTAACGAGGCCGCGTCCCGGCTTCGCTCACTCCGATTTACATTCCTGTTTTTAAAAAATATGCATACTCTAATTAAAACTTATATTCTATTTTTAATATGCTGCACGGTTTAATTATAAACAGAACTGATCCAGGTTGCTAACCATGCAAAATTTAGTTACCTAATGTTTTATCAGCACAGCTACACATTAATGCCTATACTCGATACGGCTTTCTTGCACTAATTGTTTTTATTTAAATTATACATACCTTTAAGTAGCTTCCAATGGGTTCAATAACTTATCCATGGAGAGCACAGTTCTACCAACTCGCTCTTTCGCTATGATCTCCGCTCCGTTGCCTAGGTAACGAGACAGCGTCCCGGCTTTGTTCACTTCGAACTCAGCTCTCTTTTATTCATTCTTCATTCATCTCTATCACTATTTTAATTGCATTTTACTTTATGAATAAATATTTAACTTATATGTTAAAACATATCATGTATTTATAGCCCCGTAATGTGAACATTGTGAAGCAGCAAAAAAACCGGGAGTGACGTCAGGATCGCACCTTGACCCCGTCAGATTTGGCGGTTTTTTTTGTTTTCAATTATGTTAATTTGCACCAACATGTTATTTAAGATGTGTCCTCTCTGATATGTGCATGGCCTGAGGAAGACGATTGTTCATCGTTGAAACGCGTAGCCATTCTTAATAAATTCAACCTATTATCAACAACTCGAGACTCCGGTCCTTATCCTTCTCACCACACAGCAGCGCCATCTAAAGATCCACTTTTTGTACCTGCACTTGTCTCTATACAGGAAATACAGGAAGTGACATCATCACAGGAGGTAACGTATATCCTGTGTGCAGGGACCCCAGAAATATGATGAGACTGACGTATCAGGGCTGATACATAGTAATGTTATGTTCCTGTTATGTTATTATATATCATTACGTGTGTGTTTAGTCTGTGCTTATATATGTTAGTAGGTCGGACCAGAAGGATCGCGTGTTCTGTATACAAGCTCCAGATAAGAAGAACATGGATCAGCACAACAACACCAGCGCTCCTGGGACTGCGCTCCAACCACACAGCATTTCATCCGGAGGATCGACTGTTCCGTAGTCCAAAACGTGGCTTCTCGGGTTCTATTCCTACAATGGAGGAAAAAGTCAATTACATATTTTCAGTAATTATTGTTACAAAATCTCCATTAAGGAAATCTCATGTATGGAATATTTTTTTGTATCACCTTAACTTCTGGTTACACCTGAAATGCCCTATAAGGGTATTTAGATATCATAGAGGGGGGTATCACGCTGGAGACCCTCTCTATGACCCAAATGGAAGCTCTGCGCCACCTCTGTCCAGAGGCTGTGTGTGGTATTGCAGCTTTTCTGTATTGAAATGTATAGGGCTAAGCTGTCCACACACCGCACATCACCTGTGGACAGGTGTGGCTCTGTTTTTGGAAGACAGCAGCTCTATTTTTCTGATTATGTACAACCCCTTTAATTACATAATCTCTTTAGAGGGTTTTCTCCATCTCAGACGTTTATGTGATATCCACCTATGCGCATGCACGCAGATCTCTCCGTTCTGTACTATGGGAGTTACGCAAATAGTTCAACAGCGCTCAGCTGTTTCCGAAACTTCCATAGAACAGAATAGAGAGAGGGACGTGCGAGGCCTTTCCCAAGTCATTCTCCACCTGGAATCAGCAGCCATTAGACGGGACAGGGATGTGGGAACAAAGCAGGACAGGGTCAGGGAGAGACCTCCGTTTTCCACATCGGTGTGAGTCCCAGAGAAATAGTAAGATGGGAGTACCCCTTTAAATAAAACTTCTTGGTGATGATCCATTTTCTTAAGGTGTTTAATTAAACTATGGACAGTGGGGGCGAAGAACCCGCACCCAAAATATCTATACTGGAGTGACATGCCTGTTACTAATGCTGTATACAGGCCCCCCACGTATAACAGACAGGCCCCTCACTGAGACTTTGTAGGGGCTCCTAGAGACAAATATATATTGATGTACAGACATTTTCCCCCCCGTTATTGTGCAGCGAGACCTCCCCCCATATAACAGGCAGGACCCTCACTGAGACTTTGTAGGGGCTCCTAGAGACAAATATATATTGATGTACAGACATTTCCCCCCCCCCCGTTATTGTGCAGCGAGACCTCCCCACATATAACAGGCAGGACCCTCACTGACCCCCTGGACAGACACATAGGCCTGAATATATTTATATCTTTATATTTTCCATTATTCACCTGCAGGAAATGTTATTATTAGAAATGGGGAGAAATACTTGGAATTGTGTTTTTTAGTTTCTGATGTTATTTTTGTTACTTCTCAGGTATAAGGAGAAAAGTAACCGGCACAGACAAGATGAGACGTGGATGAAGATGTGCGGAGGACTGTACCCCCACCGGGAAAGAGCGGGCTGTCACTGGTATTACCATGGGGCAGATTTACTAAGGCCTCATGCACACGACCGTAGTGAGGTGCATTGACTGTGACTTACGGCTCGTACGTCCGCGGAGTGTCACCCACGGCCGCCCTCAAATCGCGGGCCGTGCATATGACCGCGTGCATTATTTTCTATGAGCCTGTACCGGAAAACACGACCGTAATAAGACATGTCCGTTGTATTTGCGGTCCAGGTTCCTGGGCAATGCACGGACCGTGGAAACCAAGGTCGTGTGCATGGGCCCATTGAAATGAATGGGGCCGCAATTCACCTTCAGATTTGCGGGTGAATTGCGGCCGCAAAAATAAGTTAGTGTGCATGGGGCCTAAAACTATCTGAGTTTTACACAGTGTAAACTGATACAAGGAAGTCAGAAACTGCGCCAAATTTATCACAGTGGTGCACGATGTATGATAGATTTTACTAGACATGTTAGACACTTTTCTCTTCCTTATACCACCTCTTGGTTGGCTTATTTTAAGACATGCCCTTTTTTCTAGGCCACGCCCCTTGTCAAGCACGCCACAAAATGTGTCTAAAACAATTAATAAATATGGCGCACAACATGCACGCCATAATTCTGGCTCAATTTGAATAGTAAATCTGCCCTACTATGAATGGAATATAAATTTGGGGTTAGTATTCAGGGCATATTCCCTATTTAAAGAATTGATAAGAGTCGGGAATCCTTCAGCTTAGTCCATTCTCTCTACTATCAGTCAGTACAGGGAGTAGTAGTACATAGAAAACATTACATTGTCACCATGTCAGCTTTATTCTGCCTGCACTGACAGCACAAAGTCTTCATGGTGACTGCAGGACTGGAAGTCAAGGACCACCTCTATGATGTCCGCGGGACCTAATAGGGATATGGCGCTTTTTCCATTTAAGAATTCGTCAATGAGCTGATAATCCCGGTGCCAATTCTGGCTGCAAGTAATATATAAAGGGGCACACCTACCTCAAGTACTGGCACAGTATAAGGTCATCAGGGTGACTGCAGGACTGGAATTAACACTCTTTTATGAAAAGGGTGTGTTGCAATGTTCGGCACATGGCAGCTTTGTGTATATAGTAGTATATAGACCCTACTGCACTGATTCTTCATACTATACCCTAATAGAGCATAGTTGACAATATTTGGCATTTCTTTCTAGGGACACTTTGGTTTCAGATGGATTGAGACAGGACTTGACAGGGCCTACCTTTGACAGAACGTGGTTCATTGGGCATGGCTTGTCATGGGGTTAGTCAGAATACACTTTGTGTACCAGATATTCCCTGTATTCTGTCCTCACTATAAAAACCTTGCAGTAAGGACAGTATAGAGGGAGGGTATCGCCTGCAGAAGTGATCTAAGTAAGTATGGCACGTGACCACTGTGGCCAGTGATTGACTAGTGCGATCATGTGCCGATACGGGACATCACTGGTCCAGCCTATGTAAACAGGCCGGCAGGGGATTGTGAACCGCCGGCACTGGAGCCGCAGAGAATTAGAAGGTGGGTATTTGCTAAATGGTGCAATTTTCAGTTTGAATTACAATTTTTATAAAGCCTGGAAAACCCCTTTAATACCAAACCCTAAAATGTATTCAGACCCCGGACAAATCCCCTTTATGTGCTTCCCGCTCCTTCAGCAGCTCTGGGTCCCATTCGGCTCCGGACCCCACCTCTGCTGGCTGAGCCAGGAGCTGTTAGTGATATTGGCCTTTACATATTGGAGTAATCCAATAGATAACAGCCAAGTTTTTAATAAAATCCTGCGATGTAGTTTGGGTGGGCACTGCGCCTTTGATTGCATGACAAATTTTTCTTGGAGTTCCCCTTTAAAAATTGGTAAGCGGCGGGTAACACAAATACTTCACACGGGGACAGTAAAGTAAAGCCCATTTTATTTTGACTGTGTTTCTGGACCGGACTGGTCCGGGACTAAACTTGACTGGTCCCTTTGTCAGGTTAAGACCAGATAAAGGGACCAGTCGTGCCAGAAACGGGTATTTAAATAAAATTCTACCATCGCTTGGCGCCCTATCTGTCCCCGTTTTTAAACATTTCTGTTAACCGCATCTTAAAGTTGAGCAGATTTACTTGTGAATTTATTTAACTTAGTTGAACATAGAACGCACTACCTACCTACCTGGCAGACAAAGGGTCTTGGTGTGGGTCACGGGGAATATCTTCAAGAGAGCAACTCTTCACTAGGACATTTTATTTATTCTTGTTTCAGAACTGAAGGGAATGTACCGTACAACATCAGCAGGAGGAAGCCCTGGTGTCGAGAACGTCAGCCATGGAAAGGGATGTGCCAGATCAAGGTCTCTACGCTAAAGAGGCAGCAGATATGAACCACTAATGTCCATCTAAGAATGCCGGAACGTCATCCGTCCACACCTCCTCCTTCCCATCCCCCACTGTCCAGAAGGGGATTTTAAGATCCATCCAATTAAAAGACAACTGTCCAGAAGTCTTTGAAAATGAAGCCTTGTCCATGATTCGCAGGGCTGCGGTGAAGTACAATGGTTTTGGGTGTTTAATGGCAAGTCTCTTCAGATGCCCGGCAATGGACTTCCTCCCCTCGTCCTGTTTGGTAGGGTCTCTGCACTCCCTTTCCTGTAGAACAGCTGCCCCTACAGATTCCCAAGGCCATCCATATTTTTTTCCTGTCTGGCTGATAGCAACACATGTCAATAAAAACATACCTCAATGTATTTATTGTATTTCTAATAAAAATGGATAGACAAATACATAAAAGTAATTTGTTTTAATTCCAAAGAACTTTCATAAAATCTATATTATACCTGTGTAATCAATTGTGGACATGGTCACTGATTCATTGAAGAATGAGTAGGCTGGGTAACCCATGGAGTAACATCCAAACAAGAAAGACATCTTCCTGCTACAAAAACAGAGGTCATAATCAGGACGAACGTACACCACCATACAACAAAGTCCAGCAAAGAGATCCCCCAGCCTGAGACATACTGTACTCCGTGTCAGAAGAACAAGAAGCTACAAAAAGAGAGACAACTGCATCCAGTCGATGTTCTTATCAACCAAGAGGTTTAAAAGGTGAGAAGACTAGTTTACATTTTTTTTCACGGTATTACCCTAGGGAGCGCTCCTGTTAACATCTTTTTCTCACACTGTATTTTCCTAAGGTACTGTATACATTTCACTCATTAATGCCAACCTAGCCAAGTGAGCACACAACAAAGTAAGCCTGCGCACCCAAATAGAGTACCAACCATCTACACATCATGGCAATAAAGGAGTTTTGCCTTTGCACAGTGCTCCAAGGGGAGCACAATACAACTTCAATACTGCAAATACCTAACCTGAACGTCACATCTGCACCTTCCTCTTCTCTTTTGAAGATGTTAGTGTACAGAGTAGTAGGGGAATTGACCAGACATGATGTGCTGCCTCGTGGATATGTCCTATATGGTCAGCCGCCATTCCGAACGAAGCGCCAACTACTGGATGTACCAGCAACCAGAACGGCACATTGCCTGATGAAGGTCATGTAATGACCGAAGCGTCGCACTAAGCCTCTGGCATCTACAACCACTTGAAAAAAATCAAGATTTCTTCCTTAAACTTCAGCTTTGTGTGCCAAATACTTATTTTGACTACGATTGGGTTGGGACCCTATTCGTGCACCTACATCGTCCAGTGCGTTCTGAACTACTACTTATCTGGCACAGACCATCCTGGAGCTGAATGTCTCTGAGGCTGCTCTTTCAAAGTTGCTAATGTAGCTCATCTGGGCTCCATAGACCCAACCTTTATATATGACTCCTAGAGAAATGGGTTAGTGAAAGAAAAAGGTATAATTCAGATCCTGGAGGCCATTGAGTATGTCAACCTTTGGAGCTTGATTGGCACGTACGCCATATTTTCAGAGTAATCCATCAGATGTCTCAAGAAGAACATTTTATGAGGAAAGGACAATGTTGATGAGATTGCAGGTCCGCCTGTTTCTAACTCACATAATTATTACCCAGCATCCAGGTAAATAGTGCATACAAAGTCCAGAAAAATAACCAGGCGACTGTCCAGATAAACATTGGATACCGCGCCCAGAAATGGTGCATTGTGCCCCGATAAATATTTCCTTAAAAGGAATGTCCGAGAAATTAAACTCGTTGCATGGAATGTTTTGAAATGAAAAAAACAGCCATTACTCACCTGTTAAATCCCCTGCGCCCATGATCTGGTGGTCAACCCGATGGGTTGATTGAAGAGACTACCCTAGGTGGATAGACAACCGCTACAAAATTCTCACCCAAAAATTAAGATATGGAATAGGTTACCCCTTTGTATGTCAGATCGAATAGCCGTAATTAAAATGATAGTATTACCCCAGTTGTTGTATCCACTGATTAACAGTCCCATATGGATAGGAGAAAATACGTTTAAATGCATAGAAAGCTTAACCCCTTCCCGACATTTGTCGTAAATATACGACATGGAAAGCTATGACTTCCCGCAAAATGTCATATACTTACGCCAAATGTTTGACACCGGCTCAGAAGCTGAGTCGGTGCCATCATCGCCGGATCTCAGCTGTATCTGACAGCTGACATGCGGCTGTAATGGCGGGGACCAAAATTAGCTTCGATCCCCACCATTAACCCCTTCAATGCAGCGTTCAAACCTGATCGCTACATTTAAGCTGTTTGCAGCTCATCGGAACCACAGCAATGAAATTGCCGGGGTTCCGGTGGCTGCAATGGCAACCGGAGGCCTAATACTGGCCTCCCAGTCTGCCTAGCACGGAAGCCGGTCAAGATCCGCCCAGCGGCGGAGCCTGATCGGCTTCCGTAGCCGCCGGCAAGATGGCGCCGACTCAGGAGCTGATCCGGCGTCATCAGCGGTGGAAGTCAGCTGTATATTACAGCTGACATCCACCTGTAAAGGCAGGAACCGGAGCTAGCTCCGATCCCTGCCATTAACCCCTTTGATGCAGCAATCGAAAGCGATTTCTGCATCTTAGCGGTTGCTAGCAGATCGCCAGCCCTGACAGCCAATCAGGACTTGCGATTGCTGCTATGGCAACAGGAGACACAATGGCCTCCTGCTAGCCATTACGGAAGCTGATTAGGCCCCGCTGGGAGGCGAAGCCTAATCGGCTTGCTGTCAGTGAATAACTGGCAGATCTAATACATTGCAATGTATTAGAAAAAAACTAAAGCTGACAGTTGGACCGTCAAGTCCCCTAGTGGGACTTGAGAAAAAGTGTATAAAAAAGTGTAAAAAAAAAGTGAAAAAAATAAAAGTATGAAAACAATAAAAGTTTCAAGTAATAAAATAAAACACAATCGCCCTTTTTCACTTATCAAGTCCTTTTTTATTGAAAAATAATAATAAACCATATGTATTTGGTATCGCCGGGACTGTAACGACCGGAGGTATCAAAATATTATATTATTTATTGCACACGATGAACAACGTAAAAAAAAAACGTAAAAAACTTTACCAGAGTTTCTGTTTTTTGGTCACTTTGCCCTACAAATATTGGAATAAAAAGTGATCAAAAAGTCGCACGTATCCAAAAATGGTACCTATAAAAACTATAGCTCGTCTCGCAAAAAACAAGCCCTCATACAGCTCCGTCAACAAAAAAAGTAAAAAAGTTATGGTTCTCACAACTTGGCGACAGAAAAAATACATTATTTTTACAAAAGTAATTTTATTGTGCAAAAAGTTGTAAAACATAAAAAAGTGCTAGAAATTAGGTATCGCCGGAATCGTACGAATAAAGGTAACATGTAATTTATAATGCTTGGTGAATGCTGTATAAAAAAAACTAAAAACAATCTATGCCAGAATTGTATGTTTTTGTTTACCTGGCCTCCCAAAAACTAGGATAAAAGGTGATCAAAAAGTTGAATGTACCCCAAAATGGTACCAATAACAACTACAGCTCGTCCAGAAAAAAAACAGCCCTCATACCGCTACGTCTATGAAAAAATAAAATTAGTTATGGCTCCAATAAGTCAGGAAAGAAAAAATATGCAGTTGTGCTGGCCCGTATTATTTAAATACGAGATGCACATAGATACAGTATCAGACATAGATATTCTTTTGTGACAGCACGGATAAAACATTAGATAACTAAATTTAGCGTGGTTCGCAACTTGGTTCGATCCTGATTTTGATTGGAATATGTAGCATATTTTAAAACTGGAATGTAATTTAATATGAAGATCTTATTCTTTACAATACCTAATACTATTCTTGCTGAGAAACATCCCATACTTATTCCCTTAGTGACAACTAAACCCCTTTCCCACCACTCAGACCTGGATTGCAATTCCACACAATCCGGTCCCTTACCTAGCAAAGGACTAATTACTGAAATACCTCTGAATGCCTTTAGGGCATCTGATTTGGATTATCACTACTCCAAGTTATTTTCAATACCTGAACCAATGGAAGTCCTGACTATTCCTGACTCCCCCTCCTCCTCACATAACGATTCCATGGAAGATAGCTTGATTTCCTTACTCCAACTATCAGTGCACAGCACCCCCCAGTCCTCCCCTCCTGGCACACATACAAGCCCTCGTAGGAGCTTTTCCACATCTCTACCTCTCATAGACAACCCCTCCAATATTGATTTAGCAACATCCTTACTTGACATCACCTATGCAGCAACCTCTTTTTTGGGCCTTCCCTCAGAACTTACCAGACCCCCATTAACCCCCACAGTTTCCAGCAACGACATTCTCCTACCATATATAATGAGCCCCAAAGCACAAACCATCACCCGTTTTTTTCCGAAAATACAGAAAATCTCCATAAAAAGAAAACTAAATACAGACATAGAGGACGGAGAGGAGGCAGGAAACGCAATAAGCCAATGTCCGAGATTGAACCCAAAGAAAAACCGAATAAAACAATAAAAATATTTAATTTGTCATCCTACACGCTAAACACCCATGAGACAAATTTGCTCAACAAAGGACTGTCCTTCTGCCCCACATCTTTATCTAATGATTTTGATTTATTTATGGACCTCAACCGTTTTATTAGAAAGCTTACTCTCATCAGACACTTTGCTTTACAGAAACCCAGTATATCATCCATTACATTAGAGGATCCACAGATACCTCCTCCAAATTTAAAAGCCATCCCAGTTGAAGTTTACTCCAAATCTGAATTTTACCCTATCCATCACCAGGGTCCCCTCATTGAAACTTTTTCAACACTAGTGAGTAATGAATTCAGGACGTTAGAGACTCCCCATCTCTATCAAGATAATCTAACCTCACATGAAAGAAGGGCTATCAAATCCCTGCAAAATAACGAAGACATAGTCATTCATCCTGCCGACAAAGGGGGAGGAATAGTGATCCAGAACAGAGACAATTATCTCGAGGAAACCATGAGGATTTTAAATGACAACACTTTTTATTGTAAATTAACGTCCAATCCCCTTCCTGCCTAGATATGTAAATATACATCTATGATAGAGAAAGCCTTCCAGGAGGGCCTACTCACGAAAAAAGAAAAAAGTTTTTTACATGTACCATTCCCTAACATACCTTTTATCTATCATCTCCCCAAAATCCACAAAACACTCACAGACCCCCCCGGACGTCCCATCATTTCAGGAATCGGCTCATTAACCAGTAACCTCTCTCACTTTGTAGACTTACACCTTCAACCATTTGTACTTATGTTACCATCTTATCTCAAAGACTCTACCCAACTAATCAGAGATCTGTTTAATCTCAAAACTGATGTAACCACATCCAACATACATTTTTTAACAGCTGATGTAACCTCCTTGTACAGCAATATCCCACACAATAAAGGCATGCAGGTAACCAAATCATTCCTATCATCTAATGTTCTAATCCCTGATAATCAAGTTTCCTTCCTAACCGATTGCATTGATTTTATTCTTCATCATAACACATTCACTTTTAATAACAGTTTTTATAATCAAATCAGAGGCTGTGCGATGGGTACCAGATTCGCACCAGCCTACGCAAATCTGTACATGGGGGCCTTCGAAGAGGAATACATTTTTGGGGAACATTCTTTTAAAAATAACATTCTTTTATATAGGCGTTACATCGACGACCTGTTCTTCGTGTGGACAGGATCAGAAAACGAAGCATCTAGTTTTATAAAACTTTTAAACACTAACAGTTACGATATCTCTTTCACGCACACATTTTCTGAAATCTCAATCGATTACCTGGACCTAAACATCAGCTATGACATCATGACTGAACGTTTTGTCACAAAAACTCACTTTAAATCTGTCGATGTGAACAGCTATATCGACTTCAAAAGTGCCCACTATCGCCCGTGGTTAACCAATGTACCCTTCGGTCAATTTAGAAGAGTCCGTAAAAATTGCAGTACCAACGTAAATTTTAAATCAGAGTGCAATATTTTAGAGAGAAGATTTAGAGAAAAGAACTTCCCTCTACAACTTATCAAAGATGCAAGACTAAAAGCCTCACTATTATCTCAGGACTCCTGCCTGATCCCTGTACAGAGAAAACCAGAACCAAATAAATATAACACCAATTTCATCACAACATTTAACCAAGGGAACAAGACAGTCAGGTCAATCTTACACAAATATTGGCACATCATAAAAAGTGACCCTTACCTCAAAGATGCGATACCCGCTCATCCAAGCATCAATTTTCGACGATCGCTAACTCTGAAAAATATTCTGGCCCCCAGCAGAATCCGTAAACCCAAAACAATATCAGCAACGTTTCTATCCAGACCCAATGGCTCCTACAAATGTGGCCACCCACGATGCCTATGCTGCAATAGTATCAATAATAAAAAATACTCATACACATCAACAGTCACAAAAGAGTCCTTTCCAATCAAGTCATCCCTAAGTTGTAGCAGTACATATGAGATTTATCTATTGGAATGTACATGCCAACTCCAATATGTAGGGAGAACGACACAACACCTCAGATCCAGAATAAACAAACATAGATTCAATGTGAACACAGGTTTTTTGAAACATAGTGTGTCTCGCCATTTCACTCACATACATAAATGCCAATTTAATCAAATTACAGTTACACCCATCGAAGAGATACATCACGACGTTCCCAACAGATTTAATAAGCTCAAACAAAGGGAACATTTTTGGATTTTTAAATTGCAGACTTTACACCCAAGAGGTTTGAATGACATCTCTGAATCATCATTGGACTAACCTACACCTCAAAAATTAGTAAAAAATATTTGAGGCCAAATGATCTCCAAATGATCACATATCATTAAACATTTGTAATCTGACTGCCTAATTTACTCATTTATTTTTCTTTGTGCTACGCAACCCTCGTCTGTATATATTTTCCTTTTAAAACAGCAAAATTCTCACATATTATCATTTTTAACCTTAATGGATTTTTTTATCAACTTACCTGCGGTATGTTCTGCCTGTCCTGTCTTCGGATCCTACGGTGCCGTGGTTCCGCACTATTGACCTAGTAATATAATTGCATTTCTATTCATTTCTTTTAATGTACACTATTGTAAAGAATAAGATCTTCATATTAAATTACATTCCAGTTTTAAAATATGCTACATATTCCAATCAAAATCAGGACCGAACCAAGTTGGGAACCACGCTAAATTTAGTTATCTAATGTTTTATCCGTGCTGTCACAAAAGAATATCTATGTCTGATACTGTATCTATGTGCATCTCGTATTTAAATAATACATGTTTTTTAAGCAGTTTTTAATTTGTTCAATATCTTACCTACGGCAAGCATAGATCTATCCATTCCCTCCCTCGCTCTGATCCCCGCTTGGTTGTCCTGGTAACGAAGCCGCGTCCCGGCTTCGTTCATTCCAACCCAGCTACATTCTTCATTTTTTCTTTTATTTTATTCTTCATTTTTTCTTTTCATTCGTTCAATTGTATCTCAGTCTACTAGTAAATATTTGGCTTGTTTGTTAAAATACATTACGCATTCATAGCCCTGCGATGGGAACAGTGTGTAAAAAAGCCGGGAGTGACGTCACGATCGCACCTTGACCCCGTCAGATTTGGCGTTTTTTTTTCACTTATGTTAATTTGAACCTATATGCTATATAAGTTGTGTCCTTTCTGATATGTACATGGCCTGATGAAGACGATTGTTCATCGTCGAAACGCGTAGCCACTCACAATAGATTGAACTTATCAATAATACCTCGGGACTTCGTTTCACATCATTCTCACCACACAGCAGCGCCTTTGAAAAGATCCACTTTTTTACCTGCACTTGTTTCTACCCAAACGGTCCCATCTGGATACCGACTCGGATCTGGCAGCAGCACTGTGGATATTACATGCTTTAAAACCTCCGTTTTCAGGTGAGCACATTTCTTGCCATTTTGCCTCACCTCAACTCACTGATCTACACAAGGTTGATCTACACAAGGTGGCACCGTCTTTTTGTCCTTTTATTTCTTCTTCTTCTCCTTCAGTCCTTGTGGAAATGAGAAATAATTAGCTAAACCTACATTTTCTTTGAAAAAATTTAGATTTATATTTTCAGGGCCTACTTCCAATAATTTCTGCAAAAAAAACTGTGGGGTCAAAATGCTCACTATACCCCTAGATAATTTCCTCAATGGGTGTAGTTTCCAAAATGGGGTCACTTGTGGGGGGTTTCCACTGTTTTGTCCCCTCAGGGGCTTTGTAAATGTGACATAGCCTCTGCAAACTATTCCTGCTAAATTCGAGCTCCAAAAGCCAAATGGTGCTCCATCCCTTCTAAGCCCTGCCGTGTCTCAATACAGCCAATTATTACCACATGTGGGGTATTGTTTTACTAGGGAGAAATTGCTTTACACATTTTGCAGTGCTTTTTCTCCTTTAGTCCTTGTGGAAACCTACATTTTCTTTGAAAATATTTAGATTTTAATTTTCACGGCCTACTTCCAATAATTTCTGTAAAAAACCTGTGCGGTCAAAATGCTCACTATACCCCTAGATAATTTCCTTGAGGTGTGTAGTTTCCCAAATGGGATCACTTTTGGGGGATTTTCACTGTTTTGGCAAACTCCCTAGAGATGAGCATATTAACCTTTTGGACGCCTGGAGCCGATGTATCTTCTTTGTCCGACGACAAGGTTGAAGGACCTGTGGGTAACGTCACGCTGTATTTCTGCAGTGAAAGAAGCTGGGTGGGAACGATGAGAAGTGTATGATGCTGATTTGTCAGCGTCATACACTTCTATTCACAACGCCCAGTTGGTAAAAACACAATACACGCCCAGTTGGTAAAAACACAATACACGCCCAGTTGGAAATATGAGAAAACACGCGCAGTTGTCCATTGAAAAGCTAATTTGCATAAATATAAAATTGCTCATAACTTGGGCAAAAATGATCGTTTTAAAAAAGAATTTTTTTTTTTTTTACTGTTCTCTACATTGCAGCGCCCATCACATGCAATAGGAGATAGGGATTTGATAATCTGGTGACAGAGCCTCTTTAACTGGCCCCTGCAAAAATAGCCTTTTGAAATTTTCCTGAAAATTCAGAGAAATTGCTGCTAAAGTTCAAAGCCTTGTGATGTCATAGAAAAATAAAACGTTGTTCAAAAAACGATGCCAATCTAAAGTAGACATATGGGGGATGTTAATTAGGAACAATTTTGTGTGTTATAACTGCCTGTCTTAGGGCATGCCCACACGTGGCAGATTTCCTCCGCAACTGTCCGCATCAATGCCGCACAGAATCTGCGTTGCATCTGCCCAAAATGTGCAGTAAATTGAAGCGGACTAGCTGCTGCGGACTGCGGGAAAAGTGCTTCCCTTCTCTCTATCAGTGCAGGATAGAGAGAAGGGACAGCACTTTCCCTAGTGAAAGTTAACAAATTTCATACTTACCGGCCGTTGTCTTGGTGATGCGTCCCTCTTTCGGCATCCAGCCCGACCTCCCTGGATGACGCGGCAGTCCATGTGACCGCTGCAGCCTGTGATTGGCTGCAGCAATCACTTAGACTGAAACGTCATCCTGGGAAGCCGGACTGGAGACAGAAGCAGGGAGTTCTCGGTAAGTATGAACTTCTATTTTTTTTTTAACAGATACATGTATATTGGGATCGGTAGTCACTGTCCCGAGTGCAGAAACAGTTACTGCCGATCGCTTAACTCTTTCAGCACCCTGGACAGTGACTATTTACGGATGTCGCCTAGCAACGCTCCCGTAATTACGGGAGCCCCATTGACTTCCTCAGTCTGGCTGTAGACCTAGAAATACATAGGTCCAGCCAGAATGAAGAAATGTCAAGTTAAAAAAGCAAGACGCATCCGCAGCACACATAACATGTGCATGACAGCTGCGGACTTCATTGCGGAATTTAGAATCTCCATTGAAGTCAATGGAGAAATTCCGCCATGAGTCCGCAACCAGTCCGCCACTGCTCCGCAACAGACAGAGCATGCTGCGGACACCAAATTCCGCTCCGCAGCCTATGCTCCGAAGCGGAATTTTACGCATTGTCTAAACGAACACTTCTAAATAGAAGTGGAAGTCAATGGAGAAACGGCTCCGCTGCGGATTAACACTGCGGAGTGTCTGCAGCGGAATTCAAGTGAAATTCCGCCACGTGTGAACCCAGCCTTACAAGCAGATACATTTAAATTGAGAAAAATGCTCATTTTTGCAATTTTTCGCAAAATTTTGGTATTTTTCACAATTAAATACTGAATATATCGAGCAAATTTTGCCAGTAACATAAAGTACAATATGTCACGAGAAAACAATCTCAGAATCGCTTGGATAGGTGAAAGCATTCCGGAGTTATTACCACATAAAGGGAAACATGTCAGATTTGAAAAATGAGGCTCTGTCAGGAAGGTCAAAAGTGGCCACAGCGGGAAGGGGTTAATGAGGGAGCTAATTTGGAGAGGAAGGAAACCCAGGATGAAGTTAAAATACTTGATGGATAGAGGAGAAGAGGGTGGACTGGCAGTACCTGACTTGAGAATATATTTTTTGTCAGGACAGTGGAGAAATATTTTGAGTGGGAAACAATCTCCGTTTATACAAAATATTAGTAAGTCTAGTAGGGGCCATCTTCAGAATATACTTGAGGTAATGGAGTCCGGGCAATTGAGAAATTGTAAGGAGTGCCCAACAATATATATGATGCATGAAATTGGGGTTCAATTAAGAAAAATGTTCATTTAAATGGAGCATTGAGCTTCACTACATTAATTGGCAACTTTAATATATTAGAGGTTAATAAAATAACTGATTGGAGTGGATGGTCCGAATATGGACTCAGGTTGGTTAGACATTTTATTTTCTAATGACAATCTGAAAGATTGGGATACACTGAGAACAGAATAGAATATTCCTTCACATATAAGATGTAAATATTTTCAATGACATCACGCGGTGATTGTGACTCGGGATAAAACTTTATTCCATTTGGAGTCTTCTGACTCGTTATGGAACTTATATCAATTTGGGAGGGGAAAAGGTTTACTAGAACCGATTTATAAGAAATTAAAATGCAAGTCTAGAGGGGAGGGGAATCAAAGAGGAAGGGGGGAGTGGGAATATCTTTTTGGGATAATAGATGACAATGAATGAGAAACATAAGCAGATGCACCGGTAAATTGTAATTGAATAGATCCCATAGAATGACATAATGTTTTATTATACACGGTTTGTATTTAACGCCAAAGAAAATGAAAAGGTTTACGGGAAAATGTGGGATATCAGAGGCAGATTTCTCGCACTTGTTTTGGAATTGGCCTATGGTTCACCAATTCTGGGTAAGCTTGGCACAGAATAATACTAAGGAATATAAACATGGAGTTTGGATATTATAATAGCAAAAATAAAAACGTTACATTTGAACAACTATGGGAACCATGGATCAAGAGCATGACAGATGAACAAGGGGTTATGTTCAACTCAAGGATGACAATTGGGTAAAGATGTGAGGGTGGTCGGAGAGCTATGTATGGGAGAGAGTTGAAGGTTTTTTTTTTTTTTTAAACTAATAATACATATGTATACGCTTAAAATGTACTTTGTAATGTATAAGTAAGGTTTTTGTATTAGGATTAGATTGGGGGAGGGGTCGGGATTGTTTTTTGTTATATGTATTAATATCTTATCAGAATGAGAATAAAAAAAAAACAGAATCGCACTCTGTTTCCGCTTATCTGGATTCTGGAGCGACTGTGAATTTCATCCAACAGGCCTTAGTAGACCGTCTCTATTTGCCCACGACGCCTTTGGAGAAACCTCCAGCTGTCGCTTCTGTGAATGGTCAACCTCTGCCAGACCCAATTCTTTCCATTACTGAACCTAGTGAAAACATGCCGTTCATCCATGTGAACACTGCAGCCAATCACTGGTCTCAGCGGTCATGTGCTGTACATGCTAGCGCCAATGCTGAGGTCAATGACTGGCTGCAGTGGTCTTGTGGATGGACGGCATATGTCTAATGTATGAGTGGTGTGTACAGCATGTATCCTATGTGTGAGTGGCATGTGCAGCATGTGTCCTATGTGTGAGTGGGGTGTACAGCATGTATCCTATGTGAGTGGTGTGTACAGCATGTATCCTATGTGTGAGTGGTGTGTACAGCATGTATCCTATGTGTGAGTGGTGTGTGCAGCATGTATCCTGTGAGTGGCGTGTACAGCATGTGTCCTATATGTAAGTGGTGTGTACAGTATTTATCCTATGTGTGAGTGGCGTGTGGTGTGAGTGGCGTGTACAGCATGTATCCTATGTGTGAGTGGCGTGTACAGCATGTATCCTATGTGTGAGTGGCCTGTACAGCATGTATCCTATGTGTGAGTGGCGTGTACAGCATGTATCCTATGTGTGAGTGGCGTGTACAGCATGTATCCTATGTGTGAGTGGCGTGTACAGCATGTATCCTATGTGTGAGTGGCGTGTACAGCATGTATCCTATGTGTGAGTGGCGTGTACAGCATGTATCCTATGTGTGAGTGGCGTGTACAGCATGTATTCTATGTGTGAGTGGTGTGTACAGCATGTATCCTGTGTGAGTGGCGTGTACAGCATGGGTCCTATATGTAAGTGGTGTGTACAGTATTTATCCTATGTGTGAGTGGCGTGTGGTGTGAGTGGCGTGTACAGCATGTATCCTATGTGTGAGTGGCGTGTACAGCATGTATCCTATGTGTGAGTGGCGTGTACAGCATGTATCCTATGTGTGAGTGGCGTGTACAGCATGTATCCTATGTGTGAGTGGCATGTACAGCAAGTATCCTATGTGTGAGTGGCCTGTACAGCATGTATCCTATGTGTGAGTGGCGTGTACAGCATGTATCCTATGTGTGAGTGGCGTGTACAGCATGTATCCTATGTGTGAGTGGCGTGTACAGCATGTATCCTATGTGTGAGTGGCGTGTACTGCATGTATTCTATGTGTGAGTGGTGTGTACATCATGTGTCCTATGTGTGAGTGGCGTGTACAGCATGTGTCCTATGTGTCAGTGGCGTGTACAGCATGTGTCCTATGTGTGAGTGGCCTGTACAGCATGTATCCTATGTGTGAGTGGCGTGTACAGCATGTATTCTATGTGTGAGTGGTGTGTACAGCATGTATCCTGTGTGAGTGGCGTGTACAGCATGTGTCCTATATGTAAGTGGTGTGTACAGTATTTATCCTATGTGTGAGTGGCGTGTGGTGTGAGTGGCGTGTACAGCATGTATACTATGTGTGAGTGGCGTGTACAGCATTTATCCTATGTGTGAGTGGCATGTACAGCATGTATTCTATGTGTGAGTGGTGTGTGCAGCAGGTATCTTATGAGTGAGTGGCGTGTGCAGCATGTATCCTATGTGTGAGTGGCGTGTACAGCATGTGTACTATGTGTGAGTGGCGTGTACAGCATGTATTCTATGTGTGAGTGGTGTGTACAGCATGTGTACTATGTGTGAGTGGCGTGTACAGCATGTGTCCTATGTGTGAGTGGCGTGTGCAGCAAGTATCCTATGTGTGAGTGGCGTGTACAGCATGTATCCTATGTGTGAGTGGCGTGTACAGCATGTGTCCTATTTTTGAGTGGCGTGTACAGCATGTTTCCTATGTGTGAGTGGTGTGTGCAGCAAGTATCCTACGTGTGAGTGGCGTGTGCAGCGTGTAGCCTATGTGTGAGTGGCCTGTGCAGCAAGTATCCTATGTGTGAGTGGCGTGTGCAGCATGTATCCTATGTGTGAGTGGTGTGTACAGCATGTATCCTATGTGTGAGTGGCGTGTACAGCATGTATCCTATGTGTGAGTGGCGTGTACAGCATGTGTACTATGTGTGAGTGGCGTGTACAGCATGTATCCTATGTGTGAGTGGTGTGTACAGCATGTATCCTATGTGTGAGTGGTGTGTACAGCATGTGTCCTATGTGTGAGTGGTGTGTGCAGCATGTATCCTATGTGTGAGTGGAGTGTGCAGCATGTATCCTATGTGTGAGTGGAGTGTGCAGCATGTATGCTGTGTGAGTGGCGTGTACAGCATGTGTCCTATATGTAAGTGGTGTGTACAGCATTTATCCTATGTGTGAGTGGTGTGTGGTGTGAGTGGAGTGTACAGCATGTGTACTCTGTGTGAGTGGCGTGTACAGCATTTATCCTATGTGTGAGTGGCATGTACAGCTTGTGTCCTATGTGTGAGTGGCGTGTGCAGCATGTATCCTATGTGTGAGTGGCGTGTACAGCAAGTATCCTATGTGTGAGTGGCCTGTACAGCATGTATCCTATGTGTGAGTGGCGTGTGCAGCATGTATCCTATGTGTGAGTGGTGTGTGCAGCATGTGTCCTATGTGTGAGTGGCGTGTGCAGCGTGTATCCTATGTGTGAGTGGCATGTACAGCTTGTGTCCTATGTGTGAGTGGCCTGTACAGCATGTGTACTATGTGTGAGTGGCGTGTACAGCATGTATCCTGAGTGAGTGGCGTGTACAGCATGTATCCTATGTGTGAGTGGCGTATGCAGCATGTATCCTATGTGTGAGTGGTGTGTACATCATGTATCCTATGTGTGAGTGGCCTGTACAGCATGTATCCTATGTGTGAGTGCTGTGTACAGCATGTATCCTATGTGTGAGTGGCCTGTACAGCATGTATCCTATGTGTGAGTGGTGTGTGCAGCATGTATCCTGTGTGAGTGGCGTGTACAGCATGTGTCCTATATGTAAGTGGTGTGTACAGTATTTATCCTATGTGTGAGTGGCGTGTGGTGTGAGTGGCGTGTACAGCATGTATCCTATGTGTGAGTGGCGTGTACAGCATTTATCCTATGTGTGAGTGGCATGTACAGCATGTATCCTATGTGTGAGTGGCGTGTGCAGCATGTATCCTATGTGTGAGTGGCGTGTGCAGCATGTATCCTATGTGTGAGTGGCGTGTACAGCATGTATTCTATGTGTGAGTGGCGTGTGCAGCAGGTATCCTATGTGTGAGTGGCGTGTACAGCATGTATCCTATGTGTGAGTGGCGTGTACAGCATGTATCCTATGTGTGAGTGGCGAGTACAGCATGTATCCTATGTGTGAGTGGCGTGTACAGCATGTATCCTATGTGTGAGTGGCCTGTACAGCATGTATCCTATGTGTGAGTGGCGTGTACAGCATGTATCCTATGTGTGAGTGGCGTGTGCAGCATGTATCCTATGTGTGAGTGGCGTGTACAGCATGTATCCTATGTGTGAGTGGTGTGTACAGCATGTATCCTATGTGTGAGTGGCGTGTACAGCATGTATCCTATGTGTGAGTGGCGTGTACAGCATGTATCCTATGTGTGAGTGGTGTGTGCAGCATGTATCCTATGTGCAGGGGCGTAGCTAGGGGGGGCAGGTGAGGCATGTGCCCCGCGCGCAACTAAGTTGTAGGGAAGGGGGGGGGCGCCGCAGAGCAGCTGATCGCTGCTGATAGGCGCCCTGTATGTCGGACACCTGCAGCATCTTTAGGAAGAGCCAGGAAATCACGCAGCGTCGTTCTGACTGAGGTCTGTGACGGCCAGAGAGTGGACCAGTGCAATCACCCTACCTGTCACTTGACCTCACGTCAGTGACATGAGGTCAGATGACTCAGGTCAGGGGACTGGACCGGTCCACTCCCTTGTTGCACCCTCCCAGCATGTAGGGGGTGCCACTGGGCTCTGCCTCTACTCTGTGCTCTGCTGTTACACACACGGAGTAAATAACAGCCGAGAAGCAGAGGAGGAAGCTCCTGTCCTGAAAGAAACTTGTGAGCCTGTCAGCAAGGATACATGGTGAGTGTCTGTGTGTATATGTGTGTGTAGTGTGTATACAGTATGTGTCTGTGTTTGTATGTGTATATGTTACAGTGTGTGTGTGTGTGTGTGTGTGTGTGTATGTGTGCGTGTCTGTCTGTGTCTCTGCATGTGTTTGTCTCTTACATCTACTATATTATCTGTACTCAGAGAGTTATCACTGTGTTATCTGTGGTGTTACATAGGACTGCAGGTAACATCTACTACATTATCTGTACTCAGAGAGTTATCACTGTGTTATCTGTGGTGTTACATAGGACTGCAGGTAACATCTACTACATTATCTGTACTCAGAGAGTTATCACTGTGTGCTATCTGTCATGTTACATAGGACTGCAGGTAACATCTACTACATTATCTGTACTCAGAGAGTTATCACTGTGTTATCTGTGGTGTTACATAGGACTGCAGGTAACATCTACTACATTATCTGTACTCAGAGAGTTATCACTGTGTTATCTGTGGTGTTACATAGGACTGCAGGTAACACTACTACATTATCTGTACTCCGTTATTACTGTGTTATCTGTGATGTTACATAGGACTACAGGTAACATCTACTGCATTATCTGTACTCAGAGAGCTATCACTGTGTTATCAGAGGTGTTACATAGGGCTGCACGTGAAATCTACAACAATATCTGTACTGGGTATATATGGGTCTGGAAAAAAGGGGACAAAAGTAGATGGTCCAGCGCAGTCAAGTTTAAAACAGAACGTAGTTCCAATTTTATTTGGATAGTTAAAACAAGATCATTCCCGAATGCAAGGGTGAAAATGTAGGTAAGGTGCCTACGCGTTTCAGACGTATACCACGTCCTTCCTCATGGCTTTAATGCTAACAACTAAATGTCAGAACGAGGTTTATATCCGGTTGCCAACAGGTGAAAATGAGTGATGTCACAGAAAAGTGGTGCTGTCCAGCATAGTAGTGCTGAACTAGGGAGACGCCTATAGGGCATCAGTATTCTATGAATAAAAGCTATCCAGCACGGTGGAGCTGTCCAGCAGAAGTGGGTGGAGCTGTCCAGCAGAAGTGGGTGGAGCTGTCCAGCAGAAGTGGTGCTGAAACAGAGAGCCGGTGATAGAACATCACTGCTCCACTAGTAATTTTGTGCTTACAGCATTGGTTGATGGCTAGTAATAAATAATAAGATGAGGGATAATAATGATCCAAAACTATCCTAGAGTAGTGGATAGAATATTAATGCTTATTTCTGTTTATTAGGCTGTCGGATATAAACCTCTGAAATACTCACATCGAAAAATTAAAACATAATTAGACGCTAAAAAATACATGATATTAAACAGTTTAAGACAATACATGGACTGGAAAGAAGGGGAATTATGTATTGGTCTTCAAGGATAATTAGTATTGGAAAATTTGTTTTCCTTTGTATACTAGACCGTCAATTGGTTAACGGGAAATCTGGTGGGGGAAGGACCCGTTAATATGGATAATTAGGTGTCATCTGTAAAAGCCATGAACATTAACAGGTATTATTGATTATTAGGCCATATTAAATTCTGCCGATCATTTCATAGATTCTTTTGCTAATAGTGGAACATTAATTCTTTTTTTAGGTTCAGACATATAGACATTCCAGGTGTTGATATGTGTCCCCAACATAGGCATACTCAGTGAGGACGTGCCCGTCCCACAGTGAGTGAGTATGTACGTGTAGGCGGGCATATATGTACAGCCTGTAGTCACCCCATTTACATGTGGACCTCTCTCGTGTTTATGGAGGGGTAGTGAGAGATGCTGTTTGAGCATGAATCGCTATATGTACATATACCTATGGTTTGGGGGGGAATATTTTTGTATGTTTGGTTATTTTTCACTTTGTTTGTGTGATTGGGTAGTGTGTAGGAACCCTTAGGGACAGGTAAGGTACACACAAACCCTTGTAGGTATTTGCCACCTCAACCTGAGAACTGGTATGGTCAATATGATGATGGATTGAATGTTAGAGGGGAAATGGAAGGCAATGCTCCACCCCACAGTAGAATCCTGGGTACCAAGACCTCACCTCCTCCTCGGGGATGATAACCTGCCATGATGAAGACCTGGATATCGGCCCACAAAGATTGTTTCGTCTTCAATCAAGATGCTGGGAAAAGTTGGAAAAGTAATGGATCACATACAAAAGGTTGTTGAAAGGCGGGCTAAGCCATTCCAAGGCTGACCATATGAGGGCACAAGTAGCCTTACACGGGTCGGCATGTTAAAATTGGATCGGCCACTGGAAAGACCTGCTGACGCCACTCAAGAGGAAGAAACTCCAAGCAAGAAAGAACAAGAAATCTGCGGTTCATGGACTTTGAGGTTTTCATATGAGCTTTGTTCGTTTGATGAGCTTTGAGGCTTCATTCTATGGACTGTGAGTTTATTTCAACCCCGTTCTATGACCTATGAAGGTTTCTTCGTTCTATGGACTATGAAGGTTTAATTTCAACTTCGTCTGATGAGCTTCGAGGCTTCGTTCTATGGACTGTGAGTTTTATCTCAACTTCGTTCTATGGACTAGGAGATTTAATTTCATCTTCATTCTGTGAACTTTGAGGTTTCGTTTCTTTGGACACTAGACTCCAGAGTCAGAGGACTGGCGGGAAGGTGTCCTTGAGGAGATAGCTGATGTCGAGTATCTAGGTCCAATAGTATACTTCCTTCCATCTCAGACCATTACCAGTAACCAGGGAGGTTGAGGGGGTAAATAGAACCCCACAAACACTTCCCCAAATTGCATTGTCGAGTCCCCGACAACAGGGGGATTGTAAA